>NC_141762.1:47269914-47584914 GCF_982258835.1 Parasteatoda tepidariorum | reverse complement strand
TTATTATTAATTAATTGATAATATCAACTCAAATATTTGAAAAAGTTCCTTAAAAAATTTTGATTTACGGTCGTTATGTCTTAATGCCACGATTACCTTTCTTAAATGGAATAACGAATAAATTTCAATTAAATACGTAATTGCTATTTCAATTACAATATTAAACGAACGTGGAATTATGGTTCTCTTCATATTGTTATGGGTTATCAACTAAATAATAAGGATTTTTAAAATCATTATCATTGTAACAATCATTCTCCTAAATATAATGATCTGCACGGAAAATGGCTGAACGTCTAAATGACATTTAACCTAGACATCGTAGAATCCTCCGAGACATTTCATGTCGATTATATCACACGAAACATTCTTTCCCTTTTTCTTTCGTAACTCTTTTTACATTAACTTTCTAACTTTTTTCTGTGGTAATAACTCAGAAAGTTTGTTTATTTGACAAGTATTGTTTACACCCCCCCCCCCCGCATTTAGTTACATATATCACTTCAGATACGTTTTTTAACTTAAATAAATTCAGAACATGCAATTGATAAAAAAAAGTTTTTTGAATTGCTAATAATAATTACAAACATAACTTTTTTCATTATTAGGTTTATGTAACAGTATCTAAAGCATCTTTGAACGAATCTTGTGGGTTTTCATTACATTTTATTTAAATTTATTCCCATACCGTTTCCTACACTGCTAGAAATGTTTCGAAAAAAAGGCTGAATAACAATTTATTTAGTTGTTATTTTTATCATATTCAAACGAACAGTCAAACAACCATAACTAGGGAGGCAATGAAACTGTTAACTATGTTAATAACCGTTTATTAACTGTTTTAACCAAATATGGTTCAACAACCAGAATTCTAAGTCCCTCCCACCCTAATGAAGCCACTTAGTCTTTACAACTGTGTACATATGATAGCCGGAAGGGCTAATCTGTCACGGAACTGACCGACAAAATTTGGGTTCGAGTCCAAGCGTTGACAACGCAATATTTCTTCCAATATATTCACATAAATTGTTTCTAGTGTCCTGCACTTCACATTTTGTATCCTGCACTTTCAAATACCCATTATGAAATGAAAAGCCTAGCCTCCTACGTTCAGATAAATTTCTTTTTTTCGGTTTTAAAACTATGATAGTAGTAAATGGTTAAAAACCGCTTAGTTTTTTATTCATGGTCTTATAACCATACTAGATCTAAGCGGTTAAAATGCTCTTTACCGTAAATTTTAGGGTCAATCGGATGGATAGACTGCTGATGGTTATTTTAAAACGAAAATTCTACCAGTGTAGTTTTCAAAATTTTAACCATTAAGTATTATTATTAAATTAAGTATTTTTTAAGAAAGTATGCAACGATCTGCAATTAAGAAAAAATCCGGATTAAATTACGGCACTTTGGGGGCATCATTCCGTTTTTACGGAAAAATCCATTTTTATCATGCAATATTATATTTCAATTTTTACAGAAATAATTATTTAATTAGAGTGATTTTGCGGTAATTATTAGTGTAAAAATGACAGTATATCGGATTTTTTATACCGTAGCATGTTCTTTAAAAAATTGAGATTTTACTGCAAAAAGAACCGGCACCCTGAGTTCCTGTACTTTTTGAATAATAGAAAAGTACGAGAAACCGAAATGGACTTTTAATACACCTAAACAATGCTAGCGGGAAAATAAGTATTTAGTCCAGAATCGGTGAATATGCACATAGCTTAAATTATTCGTAAAACATCAACAGGGTATTTCTGAACTCTAACTAGTATTTAATTGTATAGTTAGTCGCAAAATTGTTACAGCTCTGTAGTTAAATTTGCAATTACTCCCTTTAATGGTCTTCTCTGAAAACACTCACCGATACTAGTGAAACTATTTATCAAACTCTTTAAAGTAGAGTTTGTTTTTGTTTGTTAATGCGCTTTTTAACCACTTAATCTAAAAAGTTGACACCTGAGTGTAACTAAAATATCTAATTTCAATCTCCCCGAGATCTATTTTATTAGTAAAAACTTATCATTACTCTAGGATTTGAGCTTAAATACATATTTTAAATATGTATATACCTGTGCAATTTTGTGCTTTGCTGTGTTTGTTTTATCTGTTTTTTGAAAACTCCCCTGTCTACTATTTATTTTTGATATTATGATACTATTTGCGTGATGATTCAAACCACTCCTTCTGAATCAAAAACAACAATCAAAGACACTAAAAGAAATCTGAATTTAAGACCGAATGTAATTCATTCTCCGAAAATTAACAACTTATTGCGAATCTAATTACACTCTTCAAAGTTATAAGGATTTCGCACTTTCTAATAGCGTGAGGAAATATAATGTTAACTATTTGAAATCATAGAATAGTAGGTTTCCATAAAGTTCTAAAATATTGGAATGTATTCTTCTCTATGTAATTTTATTACTTATAAAGCATATAAGCAAAAGAAACACCAAGTTCTTATAAAGTTTATAATCTAGCAGGATTTTGACACTCAAAATATACAGGAAATATTGGCGGAAATTTTGCGCATTAATTTATTTTTCTAGCAGAAATGACGTCTTATTTTATGTTTTTTAAACAAGTGTGCAGGAGCACACAATATACAGCGAATTTAATTTACAGGATAAAATTTCCTATAATTGATAAAAAAAACTCAAAAATCTGAGTGACATTTATTAATAGTTTGTTATTGCAGACCCAGAAGATACGTTTATTATGAAATGGTTGGGTAATTTTCAGAAAAAAATGGAAACTTTCAGAATATTCTAAGCATTTTCATCAATTTAGCAATTTATACCACTTTCAACACAGTCGAAATACAAAAACTTTGTCGACAAAATTTTGTGTTGAAATATTAGGAAACGGGATTTAGATAGATGCTTTAGGTATTATTGATTCTTCTAGTTCAAACGATGCTGATTAGACGATTCAGAAGATAGAGGTTCACCTCCCATTGAAATCACCCTGATTTAAATCCCAGTGGCAGCTGGTTGGTACAGATTCTGCTTCCGGCTCGCACCTATCACAGTGCTGAAGTAAAATATAATCAGTGGTATCATGAGTTAAAGTACCCTTGCCGCTGGACTAAGCTGGTTAGTTCTATCAAAAAGTCCTGTACGAAAGCAAATTTTTCTCAATACTTGATCCAGAAATTTCCTTGTTTTCTGGGTTGGGTTCAAAATTACAAGACTCAGGAGTTGAAAATTACTAGTCGGAAACTCAGAGTCGGGTCGACTGTTTAACTCCAGTTACATTTTATCATGCTGAATAGTTCTTAGTATAACTGCAAAACAAACTCCATTGTTTGCGTGGCATCGTTAATAGCATGCTATCACAGACAAGGAAGATATGTTTACTTTAAATTCAGAGGGTGATTGCAACAAACAAATTGAGACATTCCATGTTCAGCATATACCAAACATTTTCATCAATTTATACCACTTTTCAGCAATGTTGTTTTTAGAACATGCTGAAAAGACAAAGGAATACTCCTATGGAACACCACAAACCATTAGAGTCACTTCCATGCTTCCGGCGTGGACATTAGTTAAGCTAAAGCAATTTGCTGCAAAACGTGACTAGGCAATGGATCTCCCCCTTCAGAATGGTTGGAAATAACTGAGAAATGACATGACGTCACCTTTGATATTCCCATCCCGCCATTTTGCAGGTCGATGTGTGAAGGTTTAGCACACGAAACCTCAATTGACCTGCTTATTCGATTTCTCTTGCCAAACCTTTGAAGACGGTCACATTTTTTTCCTAAATGCCACAAAACAACAACAAAACACGCCGTTTACGAAAGCTCTAATAATCACGGCTAGAGCGTGCCTCCGCTACTAGTGTTACAGTTTCGACGCCTAGACTGGGGCATTGTTCTTTGATGAAAACTATCATTAACGCGTCTGCATTCCGAGGTCTTGGTGAATTCATCATAAAGGAAGAATATATGAATGATGATATGCATTGTAATCCATTTATGGGCCCTTCTGCATTCTTAATCTACTTCACAAGAGTTGCTCAATTTAATAGAAACTAAGTTCCGATGGATGTTTCTTTCTTAAATTTATTTATTTTTTAAAATTTCCTTCCATATTTTTTAATCTACTTGTTCATTCTTTTAACATTTCGGTAGTGCTGTCGGTGATGGGAAATCTTGAATAGTAAGTTCGCTCCTGGCTGCCGACTGAAGAACCAGCACAGCAAGATGCACGTTGAATCCGTTCGGGTTGAAATTCTGTCCTATTCTTTATTATTATATTAAATAACAATCGAAAAAATTTCAAATTGTAAGTTATGCAATTTTTACGCCATTTTGAAGTAGGTAATTTTACACAGCAAAATCGGTTGAATAGTTTCTAAGAAATCGAATTTTAAAGAAGCCGAATATTTTAAAAATTCTCATTCTATTTATCAAAACCTATTCAGTCAATTTCACCCAAATTTTGTACCTTGTAATGTAAAATTACATTCTTTAAAATGAAGTAAAAAATTTAAGATCTTACAAATCAAAATGTTTTCGACTATTATTAAATAAAATATAAAAAATAATATGCATTTACTAAAATATATTTTTTGCATGGAATTTTCTTTGGAAAAACGAATTTTGTAACTGCGTGCAAAATTTTTTAAATTAATATTAAGTAAAATTAATATTAAGTGGTCCAAACTTTGGATCACTTTCCTGATTAAACTATGAGGACCATATCCACCGGATTGCGTTTACCTCTATATTTTGGGGATCAGAAATCCAAATCCGTTGAGAAAAAAGATATGTTTATTTAGAGAAAGTACTTTTCGTGTCTGATTTCGTAATTTAAAATATCGCTTACTAATTAATTAGCATATTTGAGGTCACTCTCTGGGACATTTAAGATATAAACCTAGAATATGAAGATCCGGTCATTAGATCAAAAGTTATTCAGGGTGATCAAATCTGTAATTTTTATTTTTTTTGGCGCTTGGTTCATATTTTATACTTACAAAGAAATGAAGGATATTTTGGCAAAGATTTTAACTTGGGATTAATTACAGCTTGATGTTAGTCTACCCTCATAGTTGCATTTTTTTATGTCGCATCAATATTACAAATTTTAATCATTCATTGAATGATTTCAATTTTACGGAATATTTTTTCACGCAGAACAAAAATTACTCTGAACAAGTTTGTGATGGAATTTCTCAGTAATGAATTAAGGAAAATTTTTTTTTTTTTTTTTTTTTTTCCAAATTGCGTTTGTTGTTGTTCTAAATTGTTGCTTTTTTGAGCGATATTGAATTAAAACAGACCACTGCTAAAATAATTTCTAACATTCTTCATTAAAACTGTTTTTTATGAATTAAAATATATGTAAGGTAAATATATTGAGTTAAATAAATTCAAAATCCAAATTTAGAAAGTGTTTTTTAACAAATTTAGTTGTTTAAGGTATGAAACTGACGCATATGGGATTAATTTTAACTGAACGTGAGGAAAGCATCTAGTAGTAGAGCTAAAAATAATTTTTAATATTTTTATTAAGTGATTCTGTGAAAAAAATAGAGATTAAGACTTCTAACAGTAAGAAAACATTTGTGGTCAAAAATACCAGTATATGGCAAAATTTATGGTGTTTCTGTCTCTATGGAAGCAAACACCAAAAAACGCGGTAATTTTCACCGAAGCGTCTTGGTAATAATTTTAGTAATATTAACAATAAAATATGGTTGCATAATATGTGATGAAATATGAAAAATTTGGTAATTTTGGCAAGATACCTTAGAGCGAGGCATTAAAACGATTTTTTCAGTTAAATTTACTTTTCAATTTTGTATTTTGTTCAAAAGAGTAGTAATAATAACTATAGCATTGAAAACCAGAATTTTTGGTAAAGCGTTACAATGTGAAAGAGAAAATTATCAAATTAATGGTTTAAGTAACGTATGTTTTGGTTTTATTGCCAGAATTATGGATTTTTTTTACCATACAATACTGTAATTTTACCAGAAATGTTTCTCCGTACAGGTTAATATATCATGAACAAAAGTTTTTTGAAAATCTTGTCATTGAACCAAATGTACCATAGTATCTTTTTTTTAAAAAATCAAACAGACAATTAAAAGAAAATTATATATTTAAGGTTTATGTACACATTTGAATTGCCATAAGGTTGATTACAAAATATCTTTACCTGATCCTTATAAATTTTCCTCTCTTTTTCCAAATATTAAATACTTTTTATTGGTAGAACAGAAGCAATGTTTAGGATCTGATATTTATAAACCTATTCTTTATAATGATCTTTGCTTTCTACGTCCAATTCAAGAAAGAAAGTATAAGTCTTTCCAATACGGAGAGCTAAGTATTTTTAAAGAGTGCTGAAAGATAATATCGTTTAAATTTACTGTAAACTTAATATGGTACTAATTTAGCTATATTATCTTGTAAGTGGGTCTTGATTGATTTTAACATAATATGGTTTGACTTCGTATAATAAACTTTAAGAAGGATTGATTTACTAGATAATATAGCACACTTTTAAACGAAACTCTGTACAATTTAATTTTGTTAAGAGCATAAAAAATTTTGTCCGTATTATGGTTCAAGTTACCGTAAATAATATTCCTAGTTGTATCAAGTTATAAAAGTATGATTATATTTTTTCGGTAGAACTCTTAAAATACGAACTTCATTTAAATTTCTGATATTCTTTTTAATTTTCTTGATAATGTATTTCCGTTTATATTAAACCATACTATCGTATAATCAAGTTAAAATAGGATAACTTTGCGGAATAATTTTCTATTCAGGTTGAAGAAAATTTGAACGACATTTTGTTTCAACCCGTAACAAAGTACTTAACATTGTACCAAATCTACTCACAGATATAAAACAAATCAGGTAAAATTGCGGTACTGCATAGCAATGATACTTCTGTTAAAAAAAAAAACAATAATTCAGGCTAATTAAGTTAAAATATACACTATTTAAACAATCTTCCAAATTATAGTTTTTATTACCAAACATTCCGTAAAAAATACAAAGCTGAAAAGTAATGGTATAAAAAGTTTAATGTTCAATGGTATAAAAAGTTTTTATGCCATGCTCTAAGGTATCATGATAAAATTACCAAATTTTGCTACATTTACCAAATTTTATCATTTATTATAAAACCATATTTTACTTTTAATTTTACCAAAATCATTAGCAAATTTTTCTTCTGTGTTTAAGATTTTTTTTTTTTAGTTTTCAAAAATATGTTCAAATATTTTACTTTATTACAAAGATACTTTCAAATCTTGGTTAGAAGATCGAGATTACGCGAAGGGAACAGTTTACATTCTTGAACATGCCGTACCGTAAATCATTTACATGTTTTATCCCTGCATCGGAAACACAAATAATCACTTCTGTCTCTTCAATTCGGGTTCAAGTTTTCCTTGTTTCAATTTCAGCAACGTCAAATTTAAACTTACAGTTCTTGCATAAAACAATGCGTTCTCTTATCTCCTGTGACATCAAGATTATAATCGCCATAAATCGATTGTGGAAGACTTGCGATTGTTATCGAGGTACAGATATCTGATGACAGAATGTCAAACATACGGTTGTCATTTTGGTCAAAGTAACAGTGTAAATCAGCATCTCACATTGTATTCATCTCCATATTTTAAATTCGGAAATTATTTCTCTATATCCATAAGTGAAAATTATCAAACGCTTCCTTCCTTTTTTCTGCTATTTAGATAGTAGAAGTGATATTTGGGTTTGTCTGTTTGAAATGTTATGAATCAAAATAGATAGCAAGCAGTTTTATCTTTTCAATAATAGCTAAGTTAATTGTGCTATTGAATTCAAAAACGTATCTGACTTTCCTGGTATAACAGGAATTATTTCAACTTATTTTACCATTGAAACTAGTTTTACATCTGATGAAAAGAAATTACAGCTACTTGTACAAATTAATTTAAAAATAGCAAACTTATTACATTTTGTTTACAATTTCCATGCAGTTTTCATCGGACGATTTATTATATTATATTACGGCACTTATTTATTATTATATAATCTTTCTTCAAACTTATTTCTATATTCATCAGTGAAAACTATCAAACGTTTCCTTCTTTTTTTTCTATTTAGATAACATTTGTTTTATTTGGGTTTGTCTATTTGAAATATTATGACTCGAAATAAATACTAAACAGTTTTATCTTTTCAATATTAACTAAGTTATTCTTCTATTGAATTTAAGAACACATTTAGCTTTCCTGGTATAACAGAATCATTTCAACTAATTGTAGTATCAAAACTAGTTTTACTTCTGATGAGAAGAATTTACAACAACGTGTACAAATTAATTTCAAAATAGCGAACTTTTGTTTACATTTTATGTACAGCTTTTTCGGTAAAGTTTATCATCTTGTATTATGGCAGTGATTTGATTTGAGATGAATGTTAAAGTTCATATTTCTGAAGCTTAATTCTTTTCCAGAAAAGGGAAACAACATTACAATACATCTGTTTAAATTTTTTTTTACACGTTTTAAAGCAAAACTTAGTCATTAATTTATAATACATTATAATTATATTCATTGAAATTATACTTTCTGAATTTTAAGTCAGAACTATGCTTTTTAGCTTTTTTCGAATAAACTTTAAAGCTCCTTATTTATTATGATTGAAATTAATAGTTTAATTCGAAGCATCTCCAGACTTTATGGCAAGACATTTTGCGAGGTCCATTAGATATTATTTTTATGTTTTGAATATTGAAAACATCTTTTGGGACATCAGGTTTCCAACTTTTGTAATTGAAATCAATATATTTTTTTTCTTCAATTATTTCTTCTAAAAAAGAGCAACCTAACAATTTTTCCCTAAAAATCCTTTTCTATTCTTTCACCTATATATTTTATCTACACAGCATTAGTGGTTTTAAGAGGTGTGGAATTTTTCTTTTAAGAGTTTATCTAAAATAGCCATCTTAAGCCGCTTAAATAAATCTTTTTTTTTTAATTCAACAATGAATTCGGATTATGAAGTTTTATTGTATGAAGCCTTTAGAAATGAGGAGACAATCGCTTTCTTTTGCCTTTTTTAGCGATATATTGAAATAGAAAAAAGGTTTGCAAGTGGAAAATTTAAAAAAGAAATAATTACTAAAATAAATACAAATATTTGAGGCATGGGTCCCTGGGCAAATCCATAAGTATTTTTTTCTTGTTTTCTGCTGAGCTCACCCTTTCCTTAGCTTTGCATTTTAGGTATATGCGTACTAGGGATGTCTCATAGTATGCATATACATACGAAGAGTGTCCCACATTTGGCATACTAGGGATGCCGCGTATTAAACATACACATACTAGAGGTGTCGCGCATTAGGCACATGCAAACTAGTGGTGTTGCATATTAAGCATACTATAGGTGTCGCATATTAGGCATACTAGGGATGTCGTGTTTTGTCATACGCATGCTTGGTATGTCGCATATTAGGCATACGCATGCTAAGGGTGTCACATATTAAGCTTGGATTAACGTTGAACCCGACTTAGCGTTCTACGTTGTTGATATTTTCTACTACAAATATTTGAAGTAGCCATTACAAGGTTATTAGTTCGGCAATATTTCTATTCGGGGTAATCTAGGGTATCGTGTAACCACGTGTAATAGAAGCTAATTAATACGGTAACACAATTTGACTTGACACCTTATTACTGTTGTACCACATTTGCACAGCATTATAATTGAACACGCTTCAGTTATTTTTAAAAGCATACCATATAAAAATACACATTAAAACAATGGTACAAATTTTAACAATTGAAATCGATTAGAAATCTAAGTCTTTTTATTCAAACAATTATTCAATATTTATTTATCTTACACGGTAGAGATTTAGGCGTGATAAGTAAATTTCTTTTCCACAGGTTTTTGATTAATGGTTTTCATAGAGGAAGAACATTTTTTCAAAGAAATAACAAAAAGGAAGAAACTGTATAATCATTTTCTTTAGATGAAATTCTGATAATACTGGAAAAAATTATTTTTGCTATCTTTTTACATTAGCTTAATCTATTCATTATTACGTGTTTCTGTTTGAATTACCCTTTCAACCGTGTCCCCTATATTGAAGGGTCAAATCAAATATGTTAAATTAAATTGAGCTAAATAATTTAGATCAATAGATTATGTTTAGATCTCAATAATTCTTTTTGGATATGATTATGCAAAATCTAGTTTAATGGTTTCATTTGAATATTATGTTGTTATGTCAGAAACTATTTGATAAGATCAGAGTTATGATCTAAAAAAAATGTGCCTGAAATATTTCTTTTTCGTAAATTTCTATAATTGACCTGAATTGCATTTAAAAAAGAAGAAAAATAATTTTAAAAAGTCACGTAAGGTAATTTGTTGCAGTTTCATAGACGTGGAAGCCGTGTACTTAGATTCACTTCCAGTAACTCGTGTACTAAGATGCAATTCAAGACGCAAATCTTTATTGAGGCTCTTGAGTTGTTTTTTCATTTACACAACATTAATTAATGTAAATTTCTTTGTTAGTTTTATCCTAACTTTATTTTAGGAAAGAAAAATATTTAAAAAAATTACGTAAATAAATTTTTTTGCACTCTCATCGACGAGGAAGTTATGTACTCTGATTCTCTACCAGTGACCCGTGTATTGCCTTGCAATTGAAAATAAAAAATAAAAAAACAATGCAAGTGCAAATCTTTATTGAACGTTGTTTTTCAATTGATCAAAAGCAATTAGAAATAAAAAGATTTGTTTTTCAATTGATCAAAATTGATGATTCGTTGTTTTTCAATTGATCAAAAGTAATTGAAATTAAAAAATAAAAAAACAATCAAAATTGATCAAAAGTAATTAGAAATTAAAAATTTGTTTTTCAATTGATCAAAATTGATGATTCGTTGCTTTTCAATTGATCAAAAGTAATTGAAAATCAAAAATAAAAAAACAATGCAAGTGCAAATCTTTATTGAAGCCCTAACGTTGTTTTTCAATTGATCAAAAGTAATTAGAATTTCCATTTAAATTGAAACATTCTACGTTAGTTTGCCCTAAATTATTTTCAGGAACGGAAAGCACCTAAAAATATTACGTTATTCTGCAACATTGAAAATCGAAATACCTTATTTCATTAACGGTACTTTGTGAATCATATCATGTAACAATTGAAAAAACATGGATAGTTATGGTCTTTATTAAAGCACATCCTTCGCTTTCTCAATTGTATGACAGCAGTATATGTGTAGCAAAACTGATAATAATGTTTTTATAAATATAACAAATATAACGCACATATAAAACAAAAATTATTATTAGAAAGTTACTATTTAACTTTTTTTAAAAGTACACAGTAATAGTAACGTCATTACACACTTACAGCTAAAAAGAAAGTAAAGAATAAAAACAAAAATATCGGCAACATTAGCGAGATTTTTAATTCATGCCTTGTCTATACTGCTAATGAGAATGTAGTTATTAATAAAAATATTTCTTGACTTTAAATATTAGAATTTTGTACTGTGGTATTATTTGGAAAAATACTAAGTTGTAATTAAGTAAATCAATCAACTTGATCAACGTTTTCTTAGAAATTTCCTTACATAAATTTATTTTTCTCATTTATTTTTTTCTCCGATTGGTCTTTTGAAAAAAGAAATTTCGATTGTTGTCATAGTATTTTCACTCATGTGAAATAAATGTTTAATATTTTTATAGTTTTCAGGATACTTTTAAGGAGTTTAGAACTAGAACTTTTTATTTTAATCTGATAGCTTTCTTTGAAAAATTTAAATTTATCTAATATATTGCAAGGACATAATTTTATTATATTTTTATTGCTTTTATATTTATTTTATTATATTTCAGTATTGTGAAGTATAGTAATATTATACTGTATTGATTATTGTGTGTAATCTTTTTGAAAATTTGGAAATGATAATATTGTTTTAAAATTCAAGACGTATAACTGATATACCTTTTCAAATGAATATAAATAATAAAATTCAATTGTTCTATCGCTTAATTGTTATATCGCTACCTCTACAAACAATTTTAAACAAATTCTTAAAGGCTTTAGCTATGCAAATTTATTAAGTTATTATAGTTATGTTCAATCTTTATACACTGAGAAAAAAGTATGGTCAGAATATAGTAAAATTAACAATGTTTCTGGCTCTCAAGAGCACCAAAAGGCTCGGTAATTTTAACCGAAATGTTTCGATGAAGATTTTTGTAAAATTAACAATAAAATACGATTTTATAATATGTAATAAAATTTGGTAATTTTATTGTGATACCATAGAGCAGGGGTGACGAACCTTTATGCACCAACGTGTCATTTTTTCTAAAAAATTGTTTAATGAGGCCATAGGCGAGTGGTCAAATAATTTTGACATCGTGATTATTGGGAAAATAATAGTACAAAATAGTATCAACTCAAAACTATTTATTATGGGGTAAAAAATACATTATGCAATGTCTCAGTTATACGCTTACTTCAACTTAAAGTAACATCAGTGTGACTTCTGTTATTGCATATTAGATGTCAAATAACTTATATTGGGTTGTAAGATGTTAGCGTAAGCAGGAATGCTAAATTTTTTTTGCTAGTCATAGTGAGCTTGTTTTTTATGGTTATTAATTGTTTTTTGTTGGCATTAATTGTTAATTCTTTTGTTAATAATTGTTTTGTTTTTTTCCTGTTTCTTGTGAATTTTAATTCAATTTTTAATATGCTTCATAGTGAACTTTGTGATCGGTGGTGTGGCCAAAATATTGCGTTGCGTGCCCTAAATGGCACGCGTGCCATTGGTTTGCCCTCCCTGCCCTAGAGCATGGCATACAAACCATTTATTCGGTTAAATTTACTTTTTAGTATTTTTTTACTAAATGTGTGGTAATAAGAACTATAATTTTGTAAGCTAAAATTTCCCCGTAAGCCGTTACCCTATTAACAGAAGACTAACCAAGAGAAGGGTTTAAATACCGCATATTTTTGTTTGTAATACCAGAACTATATTTTTCCATCTAGAAATGTCATTAACCAGTAGTAGACCAAAATTTATTTCAGTGTGTATTTCTTTAATCAATGTTTAATAACTTTTAATTTTTTAATGTGATGCTTAACGTCAATTTACGTTTGATAGGGAATTTAAGAAGAAGTACAACTGCTTCCATAAATTTCTAACGTAACGAAATTCACAACAGGATAATTTATTCAATTAACAAGAATTAAATAAATATTATTTGAATGCGTTATTATTTGTACGCATTTTTTTGTTGTAACGGAACAAACTATTATTTTAAAAACGAGTTTTCATTAAGTGTTCACCTGAGGGAATTTTTAGTTATTCGTTCTTTTCAGTTTAAACGGTCACGATTAAAAAAATTGATTTATTTCCAGTTTTTCTGTTAACTTTATGACTGGCATTCAAAACATATAATTTGCGTTATCGGAAAATTAATCACTTTAAATATATGGGTTTTTAAGAAAATCTACTTGACTTAAAAGCTTTTATCGAAGTGAACTGTTCGATTTCATTTTTTTAACTGAATATTTTTTTTTTGTACTTTTAATTCGTTCATTACTTTTCAGGTTATTGAAAAGACGATGTTTATGTCAGACACGATTACAGATGTCGGGGGAAATATTTAGACTAACCTATATTTTTATTGTTTTATACATTATATTTTTTGTTTTTAAACTTAAGATACTGGTTGGATTTTGCTTTGCTTTGAATTAAATATTTTAAATTCAAATTAGGATTCAAAGTCTATCAAATCCTTCCGGGTTTAAACATTATTTGAATTTATTTTCGTAATATAGTAGAAAATAACAGTTTGAACTTAAATAAAGTTTTGAATGCAAACAACTATATATATATAAGTACCTACCATAATTGAAAGCTACAAGGCTGGTGCCATTATGCATTAACCCCAATGAATCTTTTCGATTTTTAAATGAATGTAAGTATTTTACATAATTTTTTTTTGTAAATATAATAATGTGAGTAGTTGCTTGTGCAAAGTTTTGATTTATTTCATTATAAAAAACCAGAGATTCGTAGTGACAGAGTTCGATAACTGAAAATTGTTAAAAACAGACTGGGATCAGGTTAAGTTTGGGACAATATTTTAGATCATTAATATTTTTTTTACAAATATCGTATAGTTATTGCATTAAAATAATTAGTTAGTAAATATTATATTAGTAAGTAAAATAATTAATACTATCTTTTAATGTGCTCCACTTGTTAAAATTTAAAATAAAATAGTTTTTAAAGCTAAAAACAATATTAAAAAAACTTTTTTTAATTTGATTGAGTTCACTTTTAACAGTCAACATTTCACAAACAAAAATGATAAAAAAGAGCTTTTTAATTTGATTGAGCTCACTTTTAACAGTCAACATTTCTCAAAGAATAACTAAATAAATAAAAAATCTTTTCTATTTGATTAGTTTCTTTTTTAACAGTCAACATTTCACAAACAAACAAAAAATAAATAAAAGTGCTCTTTATTTGATTGATTTTACTTCTAACAGATTTTGCCTTGATGTAGGTCTTTGAAATGGAGTTTTATATCATAACTACACCGTTGAAAGTTGCTTGGAAAAAAAGATTAAATAGCAATTTATTGTTATTTTACCATATTCAAACAAAATAGTCACATAACCGTAAATAAGATGGTATCCAAACTGTTAACTGTGATAAAACTAGGTTTATTAAATGCTTTCACCTAAAAAACCGGAATTTCAAAGTTAATAACCAGAATTTTATCGCATCTACTACGCCCACCAAATAAAGCCACTAAGTTCTTCGCAGATGGGTAGATATTATATCAGAGAGGATTAATCCGGCAATCTTATGGTCGGCAGAACCGGCTCTCCAATTTGTGAGCCTGGACTAAAAGAATACGATACTCTCATTCACAAATAGATGGTTGCCCCATAACGCTATTTAACACGAAAAAGTCTTGAATTTCTCATCGCTTACGATAGGCGAAACAACTAAACTTATTTAACCGCATACCACAGATCATTTGATAAAACACAAATCAACCACATCCTAGCTCAAATGTCCTTTACCTAACTAAAAGCTTAGCTCCAATGTCCAGTTAAATTTCGTTTTAATGGTTTTGAAACCATGCTAGTTATGAATAGTTAAAAACAGAATAGTTTTTTTATTGATTGTATTTTAACTATATTATTTGTAATGGTTTTGAAACCGTAATGGTAAAATATGTTTTTATCGTAAACTTTACGGTTAATTGGATTGACAGACTGCTGCCGGCCATTTTACCATCATTTTAGAAAGGAAATTCTAACAGTGTATAACCTATTACCATGATGGCAAAAATTCATATCATTATTAGTATTATTTTAACTTAAAATTACATTCTAAAATGTGGAGAAAAAATAAGTAGATGAATAAAGACATTCTTTATGTTATAAATAGGCGGTCACGTTTCAATACATTCTCCCTTATACAAAAAAAGCAACTGAAAACATACATTAAAAAAACTTTAAAGACATAAGCCCTTGCGCTGAGATTTTTTATTTATAAGATGTTCAGAGTAAATAGTACATAGATATGAAACGAAACCGAGGGGAAAGACATGATTGATAATGTGAATTCTTCATCTTGATGCTCTGGAGAATCCAGTTTCATTCATACATGCCGATAAAAATTCTGGTAAAACTACCGCACTGTATGATAATGAAGCTCTTGTCAAAAAACCAAAACATATACTGTATTTAAAACATTCATTTAATAATTTTTCTGCCATATAACTGTTCTACCATAGCTAGTAACGGTTTATCAGAAATACTGGGCTCAAAAATTTTAATTCTTATTACCACACGTTTAACAAAAATACAAAACTGTAAAGTAAATTTAACCGAATAAAGGGTTTTCGCGCTATGTTCTAAGATATTATGAAAAAACTACTAAATTATATGACAACTTTTATCGCATTTTACAAAACCATATTTTATTGTTAATTTTACCAAAATCAATGGATGAATGAGTAGATGTATGAATGGGTCGGCCCTATAAACGGGTGTGACGTATGGGTGTGGCAGAAGTTGAATTCTTGACCATAGATGGCGTTACTGGAAAACAAGAACAATCACACCCCCTCTGTCTTAATGCCATACGTCAACAACTACCAAAATCTTTAGAAAGGGGTTTTTCGTTGCTCCAGTGGAGTTGTAAATACGGTAGATTTTAATGTATTCCGGTAGTTCTGATCATACTTTTTCTCAATGTATGAATGCCGATTAAATTGTTAACGACACGAAGTCCTTATCTCCTTCCAATAGAGCTTGAAAGTGCATCCTGCGCTGATTTGCCTCTCGGTTACCAGTTCCTCTAGTCTTGTTTTTCATCTTTATTTTATTAATTGTCTATTTTTTTATTGGCAACTTTGTGCTTTTTTATCAAATATTTTCCCCCTCTTATTCACGTCTGTTAAGTTCTTAGTATGGGCACCTATTTTTCAGCATTTTTACTTTTTCATCTTTATAATTTATGAAGCAAATTAAGTGTTTACAACATCAAAGACATGTATGCGCCTGATATTGTCAAAGATATAAAACTGTTTTATATTTGAAATTAGAAATTTCAAAATAGTTTGAATCAATTTAACACAACTCGATATTAAATTGTGTTTTCAAAATAAATCTTTTAAAAAACGTATGTGAAATCATCTGTTAGATTCATTAGGAAAAACACAGACAATATTCATAAATGCTTCTGGAAACGTAATAAATAATTGATTGATTAGTTGTTCTGGATTTTGACGCAATCTTAATTAGGATCGTAACATCTATATTTCTTTATTTATTGAATAAATCAATTATTTATAAATATAATTAACGTGTCAGGTTTTATTTTTCATTAAGACTAGGTATAACTAACAGCTTTGTGTTGCATTTTATTTGTAATTAACTGTCTTATTGAAATTTAATTTCCGTAACACCTGCCACACAAAATAAATTAAAATAATGAACGTAGTTAATTAAACTACAACAAAGCTGTAAAAAAAGGCGAAAACTAGACAGCCAAGATAATTACGAGAACAAAAAACTTAACTAAACTATGAATTAATTTCTTCTATGGATAGTTACATTTCAATCATGGCTGAAGAAATAATGTATCAAATTCAACTGACATAAATTTAAAGTATAATTATACTGAACATTAAAAAAAATAAATTTTCTGATTATTTAATTACACATATAGTTTTCAAAAACTCTAATGTTAAAAATGGAGGATATTTTGATGTAAAAGGTTTTTCTTTTATGATCTATACAATGTTGTTATCTTAAGACGTTTAAGTTTAATGAAGTAAATGAAAAAAAGTTTAATATTAGTTTAAGTGTTATTGTAATCAAATAGTTGCTCAAAGAGATGTCCCCTGTGGTATTCCATGCTGATATAATGAAAATGTAAAACTCATGGTAATGAAATTAAAATATTTTTAATGCTCAATTTTATGTCTGAAAAAGATTTCATCGTTGGTAAATCATGACATTTGTCGATTCAATAGCCAATCAGGTTCAGCACACACGCGTGATGTCCCTTACAAGCATCCTGTTCAATCTGATTTAAATCACTTCACTTTTCAAGTACCCAATTATTGGAACTACTTTTTTTAATAGAGATTTTTTTATATTTATTGCAATATATTAAATAAACATAAAAATAAATTTAAATTAAAACAGAAATTAAGTATCGAAAGACTTTATTATTATATATTTTTATATTATTTTCTGTAATCCAATGTTAGCGATATCGGTGGCGAAAAAATGGTAAATAAGGAAATCGAAATATGAATAATTTCAAAAGCAAATGTGATGTGCAAAGAGTATTCCACTACCATTGCTATAAACTTATAGAAGGTTGTACTTGCTATGACAGTGCATATACTAAAACTTATGGATGGGGTAACTTGGTGGGTCTGGGGATAGAGCGTTTGCTTACCAATGAGATAACCCTTTTCTGAACTGTGACTGCTTCTGATCAGAAAACTTTAAACACCCTCTGTAGCATGTAAATTGGTCAATATTAAAATGATTTCTGTTACACTGAAGTGCCGCGAATTTAGTTTTCTTTTTTACTTCCTTTAATCGTAACTTGATTGAAAGTTATTTAAAACTGTGCAAAAGTTTTCAACTTCAAACCATCTTCATACCCCTACACCTCCTTAAGTTTACTACACTGGTAGGAAAAATGATTTTATTAGCTTAAGATTTTAAATAATTTGATTCAGTGTTAAATTGAAAAATGTTTCTTCGAAAAAAATTTTTTTAAGGACTTTTAAGGTATTAGTGTAACACTGTACGCAACACGTTTGATAGACGTAAATGCGAGTAACACATATATTAATTTTTTTAAAGAACATAGAAATACAATTTTCAGGCGTCATATTTTATAGTTGCACTATAAAAAATGTAAGTGGCGTGAGGGGAGAAGGGGCGCTGGGGACAATGGCCCTAAGAATTCGGCTGAAAGGGGAATACAACGAATTAGTATTACTGCTTTTGTTAATTTCTTTTTTTTTTTTTAAGAAACTATTTGACTTTACCATTTGACGCAGAAGGGAAACCGATGCCACATTTAAATATTTCTTTTGACGCTCTGATTACAAACAAAAATATATTTTTGTATTTCTAAATGATAAAAGAGATGCAATAGTTGCTAAAAATCAGTCATATTGCAGAAATTATACTTGTATTTAAATACAAATCCAAAAATGTAGTTTGAATTCTTTTATTCATATTATAACACTTATCAGTAATTGCTTTTGTAAATTAAAGAAATTTTAATCGTAAATAGTTGTTTCTCTTCGAACTGCAAATAAGTGCAAATTTGAAAAATTATTGTTAAGAAGTGAACCGTGTTTGGAATATTTAACCTTTAACGCAGAAAAGATACCGATGTCTCTTGCTGTATTTCAGGAAAATAAACTATTAAAATATATAATAAAATATTTTTCACTTATTTTGGCTCAAAGCAAAACAATATGAAAAAAATCTTAATAAAAATTCTGTGTCAAAGGGTTAAGCAAATTATCTTATGAAAAGTAATACTTATATGACTTAGAAACAAATTTATTGATAGGTTATTAAAATTTAAATATATTTTTACATATAAAAAAAATTAAGAATATTTTGTCTGAAGGAATTAATTTTTTATTTTTGCATAATTTCCGCATACATTTTCATACGAATAAATTTAAAACAAAGATCAATTTTTTCTGAATATATATTGAAATTACATATTCATGAAAAGTGATAGATATTGAATTTTTTATCAATTGAGAATATATATTGAATTAATGAATTGAGAATCTATATTGAATTTTTTATGAATATATTATGAATATATATGAATATATTTTGCTATAAATTTCTTTTTTCTTTTAATTAATTTAATGAAAGTTATTTTTTTTGCTCCTCTATGGATTACATTACTTTGCTCCTCTTTTCTTGGACATCTAATTGAGGAGTTAACCTTAATCATGTATTGCAGAATGGTTCAATGAAGAAATGGGCATTAGATAAAAAGGCCATATTTGATAATAATAAAAATTTAAAAAATAAAAACAGATTACGTGAGATTTGTTAGGCTTTCCGATCCAATCCATTGCCTGCCACTCAAGTGATACATAATCTGATGAAGCAGAAATTTCTAACAACATACACAGCGCTGAATGCTATGTTTATGCTCAAGAATGCAAATATGGATCTATTTTTTCAACAGTTTTAAACAAAATAGCTTTGAGACTAATATTTTTACCCTACGAATTGGCGAATAGAGAAATATACACAAACGAGAATGGAGTTCTCGTTAACAGTTTATTAGACACACATTGCGTTTCTAGTTGAAAGAATAATTTAGTCTTGATGTCCTTGTCCTTGTTAGCATGGCCATTGTTTTTGATCTGACAGCTACATTTTTTTTTAAAATCAACTAATAAAGATTGCTTCAATCAATAGCTGTCTGATAGCAATCACACTCTGATGATTTTTGAGCTTCCTTTTTCTGTCACTTCACGCATAAAATACAATAAGTTCATTTTATCTTTGTTATCGAGAGTAGCAGTTTTATGTACAACTATGTTATTTTGTATTCGGAGCAGGTATACTACGATTATTACATTCCGAATCGATGTTCTATTTTATAACCTTTTAGTTCTGATTTATTTACCACACATTGTAATATCCGATTGAAGAACCCCATGAGAGAATATTTTCTTAATGGGACATGTAATCTGTTTCACATCTGACTGTGTGAAATATTGTGACATTTTTATGGAGGTGAGAGGTTTCTTGAATTGGTTGATATACCCCGTAACTGCCTCTTTCGACAAGCTGAGTTCCTTTGTAAGTTGAAAATCTGAAATGAATGGCATTTTTATTACAGTAACAGTTGTTAAAGAACTTTCTGACTGTTGCAAAAAAAATTTTTTGATAAAAAAAGTTTTGAGTTTTGTCATTAAACTCTTTTTACGTAAACTGGATCAACATCTACAGAGAGTTGCAGAAAAAAATCGTTAAAAAACAACTTATTTATCTTACTTTACCATATCCAACCAAAACAGTCCCACATAAAAAATGGTATTCAAACTGTGATTAACTGTGTGAAAAATCATTAACTATATATTTTAATCTAATATGGTTCAAAAACTATGGTGAAAAATGGTATTCAAACTGTGATTAACTGTGTGAAAAATTGTTAACTATATATTTTAATCTAATATGGTTCAAAAACTGGAATTTTATACAAATCAACTAAGTTAAGCTGATGAAGCCACTGGATTTCTTGCAGCTGGGGACACACTGTAGCCAAGAGGGATAATCTATCAACTTCATGAACGGGGGTTAGAATTCCAGAGTTGACAACAATATTTCTTCGATTCCTTGAGGGCATGAAGTGCTTCTCGTGTCATACACTCATTAATTGGAGACCCTGGAGTATTAGAACACGAAACTTTCATTCACGCATTTATGGCAGCACCACAAAACTGATTGATACAAAACATTCTCGTATTTCTCATCTCTTACGATAGATGGCACTACTAGATAAGCGACGTTCCGAGGTTCACTTGAAAAAACACATTTTCAACTGCAACCTAACTTCATTGTTCATTACTTAACGAAATACCTGACATAATCTAACTCCAATATCCAGCTAAATTTCATTTTTACGGTTTTGAAGCCAAGCTAGTTATAAATGGTCACGAAGCCGTATGGTTTTGTATTCACAGTTCTTTTTCACCGTCACAGTTGTAAACGGTTTAACCATAACAGTTATTAAAACCGTAAAGGAAAAAAGAAATGTTCCTAACTGCAAACTTTATAGCTAATTTCATTTTCTGGGTGCTTCAGTTATTTTTACGTAATTTTAGAATGAAAATTATAACAGTGCAATTTACTACAATAAATTATTACAAAATGTAATTTATTACAAAATTAAAACAGTGTAATTTTGAAATAATTAATTCTGAAATGTAATTACTATAACGTTAATTTTAGAATAATTTATACTGTATAAGTACAGGAATACAAACATTTGATACTCATCTACTAGCCTCACAATAGCTGCTTGTTTTGAATGTGCTTAAAAATTAAAATTTTTTAGTTATTTTAAACTGTTTTGGATTTAAATTTTACGATTTAATGGATCATTTTAAAATGATTTTAAGTTTCCCTCTTCCATTTGCACGTGATCTGTGTTTCATCTAGATGTGCGTGTGTTTCATTTGAATTTTGAATCGGATTTGTAATATTTGTAACTTAGAGACTTTTATTTTTTGGTGTAACATCTTCTCGAGATCTAAATAGCACTACGTAAAAAAATGTATTATTTTATGCATTATTATTCACAGTCAGTGGTCGGAAGTAGCGTACTGGAAGTAGTGAAACTACAGTATTCGCTGCATTTTTTGGAGTTTGTAGTGCAGTGTGCTACTTAAAAAAAAAAAAATAACGTAAGGAGTGGTGCGATACTTAGAACAAAAAGTTTGTAGTGATTACTGGCAGAAAAGAAACATTTTTCTAATGCAGCTAATTGTTCGAATTTTATGGGTAGAAATCTTTGCAGGTCTGCCTATGGATGCAATGAAAATGACCCTGAAGTTGGAGCTGAGCTTTAGCAGAAGTTATGTATTTAAAATTACGTATAACTAATATTTAAACGAGCCATTGCGAAAAATAGACAATTAATCACTTCGGTCACACTTTCACAAGCAAACGCACACTCGTTAAACATTGATGTTATTTAAAAGTAGGGAAGGTATTTTCGTTGTACTTAATTTTTTAGTGAAAATAAAAGAGCATTAAATTGTTAAAAAATTGCAAGTATTTGACAATGTCGTATTTCTGAAATTAAATATTCGCTATTGAAAAAGACATAAAAAGTTGAAAATTAAATGAACTAATTAAGAAAAAAATTGGAGCAATGATTTGGTTCATGTAAACATGAATAAATATTTCTCAATTATTCCTTTCTATTTATTGCTAGCCAAATTGTAATTCAAAATCATTTTGAACATAGGTGTAATTTAAGTTCTCCAGATAATTTCGTCTCCTTAAAGTAGTGAAGTAATTATTCCTTTCTATTTATTGTTAGCCAAATTGTAATTCAAAACCATTTTGAACATAGGTGTAATTTAAGTTCTCCAGCTAATTTCGTCTTCTTAAAGTAGTGAAGTAATTATTCCTTTCTATTTATTGTTAGCCAAATTGTATTTCAAAACCATTTTAGACATAGGTGTAATTTAAGTTCTCCAGCTAATTTCGTCTCCTTAAAGTAGTGAAGTAATTATTCCTTTCTATTTATTGTTAGCCAAATTGTAATTCAAAACCATTTTGAACATAGGTCTAATTTAAGTTCTCCAGCTAATTTCGTCTTCTTAAAGTAGTGAAGTAATTATTCCTTTCTATTTATTGTTAGCCAAATTGTATTTCAAAACCATTTTAGACATAGGTGTAATTTAAGTTCTCCAGCTAATTTCGTCTCCTTAAAGTAGTGAAGTAATTATTCCTTTCTATTTATTGTTAGCCAAATTGTATTTCAAAACCATTTTAGACATAGGTGTAATTTAAGTTCTCCAGCTAATTTCGTCTCCTTAAAGTAGTGAAGTAATTATTCCTTTCTATTTATTGTTAGCCAAATTGTATTTCAAAACCATTTTAGACATAGGTGTAATTTAAGTTCTCCAGCTAATTTCGTCTCCTTCAAGTAGTGAAGTAATTATTCCTTTCTATTTATGGTTAGCCAAATTGTATTTCAAAACCATTTTAGACATAGGTGTAATTTAAGTTCTCCAGCTAATTTCGTCTCCTTCAAGTAGTGAAGTAATTATTCCTTTCTATTTATTGTTAGCCAAATTGTATTTCAAAACCATTTTAGACATAGGTGTAATTTAAGTTCTCCAGCTAATTTCGTCTCCTTAAAGTAGTGAAGTAATTATTCCTTTCTATTTATTGTTAGCCAAATTGTATTTCAAAACCATTTTAGACATAGGTGTAATTTAAGTTCTCCAGCTAATTTCGTCTCCTTCAAGTAGTGAAGTAATTATTCCTTTCTATTTATTGTTAGCCAAATTGTATTTCAAAACCATTTTAGACATAGGTGTAATTTAAGTTCTCCAGCTAATTTCGTCTCCTTAAAGTAGTGAAGTAATTATTCCTTTCTATTTATTGTTAGCCAAATTGTATTTCAAAACCATTTTAGACATAGGTGTAATTTAAGTTCTCCAGCTAATTTCGTCTCCTTCAAGTAGTGAAGTAATTATTCCTTTCTATTTATTGTTAGCCAAATTGTATTTCAAAACCATTTTAGACATAGGTGTAATTTAAGTTCTCCAGCTAATTTCGTCTCCTTAAAGTAGTGAAGTAATTATTCCTTTCTATTTATTGTTAGCCAAATTGTATTTCAAAACCATTTTAGACATAGGTGTAATTTAAGTTCTCCAGCTAATTTCGTCTCCTTCAAGTAGTGAAGTAATTATTCCTTTCTATTTATTGTTAGCCAAATTGTATTTCAAAACCATTTTAGACATAGGTGTAATTTAAGTTCTCCAGCTAATTTCGTCTCCTTCAAGTAGTGAAGTAATTATTCCTTTCTATTTATTGTTAGCCAAATTGTATTTCAAAACCATTTTAGACATAGGTGTAATTTAAGTTCTCCAGCTAATTTCGTCTCCTTAAAGTAGTGAAGTAATTATTCCTTTCTATTTATTGTTAGCCAAATTGTATTTCAAAACCATTTTAGACATAGGTGTAATTTAAGTTCTCCAGCTAATTTCGTCTCCTTCAAGTAGTGAAGTAATTATTCCTTTCTATTTATTGTTAGCCAAATTGTAATTCAAAACCATTTTGAACATAGGTGTAATTTAAGTTCTCCAGCTAATTTCGTCTCCTTAAAGTAGTGAAGTAATTACTACAATTCCAAAGTAGTTTGCAGTTACTACATTTAAAAAAAAAGTAGTTATAGTTAACTACATTTTCAGCAAAGTAGTTGTAGTTGCAGTTAACTATATTTGTAACAAAATAGTTGTACTTAACTACATTTGTAACTAAGTATTTGTAGTTGTTGTAAACAACAAAAATGATGTAATTTTTCCAATCACTGTTCACATTATAAGGAATTATTAAATTGATATTATTTCTTAAAACGTTCTAGTCTTAAATGAAAAACGA
The DNA here is from genome assembly GCF_982258835.1 of Parasteatoda tepidariorum. Taxonomy (NCBI): domain Eukaryota; kingdom Metazoa; phylum Arthropoda; class Arachnida; order Araneae; family Theridiidae; genus Parasteatoda; species Parasteatoda tepidariorum. Next base: position 47,560,177 of record NC_141762.1, on the reverse strand, counting down.
TAAAATACGGAAGTATCGGGAAATTTATTGAAAAAAAAATTTATACCATTATTTAAAACAGTACAAATTAAAAACCTCATGTGTTTCAATTTCAATAGAATTTTTTTAGCGTTTTTACAAACTGTTTCCCAGCATTTAAATCTAATAAAAATTATATTATTAAAAAATTGCGACTGATGAGTTCTATTACGTAAATTTAAATAATATAAAAATTTTTGTTACATAACTTAACTCACAATAAAAAGCATAAAACTACACCCTTTTATTGATGCACATAATGCTTTCTTTCTCATTTAACTGTTCTAAAGGTCATAGGTTTGATTCACTTAATTTACGCCGTCCATTAATTTCATCTTTATAAGCTTGACAGCACAATGAGACAGAAAAATTTCCAACTGTTAATCTGTTTTTTGCAGTAATGAAAGACTACTCGTCACAAAAGTGAAAGACAAGATTGGATTTTGGACAATGAATAGTTTCCGTTTAGTCGCCAAATGTGGCATGAAAAAAAACTTTTAGCCACTTTTTGTGAATAGTTGATGTTTTTTTTTATGATTACTTGATGAGTTAACACATGTTTTTATCTATGTAGTGAATGTTCTTTACGGGTCAGTGAGTATTAATCAAGGGGTTGCACTATGCTGGTAGTTGATCTTCGACCCTAGTAACGTGATTTATCCTACCTCATTTATTGCTAATTTTTTTCTTAATGAAATAGAACGGAGTTAATGTGTTTTTAATACTTTCTTTTGTAGTAGAAAGAATTATCACCTGTTACTTGAAATTATACGAAAAACTGTTTAATTGTTTACAGGTGTATCATTTTCATTTCAAGGTTAATAAAGGAATTCTCAATCAAATAGCTAAACAATGTTATTTTATTATATTATGTCTTTAAGAAAAACGTGAAATAATTAAAGTGTTTGTAGAAGTGTATTTTAATATAATTGTAGTGATTACTATTAAAAGCAACAAAAAATTAAATCTATGGAAACAAAGTTAAACTGCATAATATACAACTTCTTTCCTTAAAGCCAGAGACTAAAAAGAATAAAGTAAAATTCTACAGTTTACTCTATCCGAAACTGTGTGTTTTCAGTATCTTATTTAATATGTTATTATTACTAATTCAATTAATATGACATTGTTATTACACAATTAATTGGGTAGAACAAGCTAAATTTGCTTTAATTTGCTAAATAATGGGAAAAAAAGTAAGGTTGAAACTACCAGAATGTGATAACATTTATCGTGCTCGTGGCTCTTATGGGAACACAAAGAGCGCGGTATTTTTTATCAATTCAGTTAATGTAACATTGTTATTGATTTATTTAAGAGGCAGAATGAGTTCTTTTCGTATACATAGCGGGGAAAAAAATAAGGTCAAAATGTGCTAAAATTTATCGTGCTAGTGGCTCTTATGGGAACACCAAAGAGCTCTGTATTTTTTATCAATTCAGTTAATGTAACATTGTTATTGATTTATTTGAGAGGCAGAATGAGTTTTTTTCGTATGCATACCCTTAGGAAAATTTGCCATAGGTTTGCCATAAAAAAATGCCATAGGATATTCCTATGGGGTTTTGCCTATGGCAAAAGTTTTGCCATACACTTTTGCCATATACGAATGGCAAAATTTTGCCATACATGTATGGCAAAAGTGTATGGCAAATTTTTGCCATAGGCAAAACCCCATAGGAATATCCTATGGCATTTTTTTGTATGGCAAAGTTTTGCCATAGGCAAAACCCCATAAGAATATTCTATGGCATTTATTTGTATGGCAAAATTTTGCCATAAGCAAAACCCCATAGGAATATCCTATGGCATATTTTTGTATGGCAAAATTTTGCCATAGGCAAAACCCCATAGGGATATCCTATGGCATTTTTTATATGGCAAATTTTTGCCATAAACGAAGATGTGCTACAGTTTATGAAGAAATATTTTTCCATAGGTTAAGGTACACCTTTGCCATACAGCTATGGCAACATTTCTCGTTGATATTTTACCATACGTCAAAAAATAATTACTTACAAGAATCTTTCGCAATGGATATTAAAAATGCAAAACTTAATAATTGTAGTATAAATATATATCCAGGTTCTTATTCAAATAAATTTCAAACGGTTAGTACTAACCGTTAGAAAATGGGTCCGGTGGTCGGAGCGAGTGGGGAAAATATTGGTTATGTTGATTAGGAACAAAATATATTGAGTACAGACAACCAATATTTGTTAAAGCTGTAAAAAACAAGAAAGTAGAACGTGGGTCCGGAGGTCGGAGCGAATATAAAAAACGCTAATTTGATTGATTGGTATCATAATTAGTTAGATAAGCGTCAGATATTAGAGGAACCTAAAGGTCTGGTTTCTTAGGACAAGCGCCTTATCTGGGCGTCAGCGTGACGTCAACGTCCCGCTGACGCCAACAAAATACTGGTTTGTTAGCTCAAGGCCTGGTTTCTTAGAACTAGCGCCTTATCTGGTCGTCAGCGGAAAGTTGACGTAGAGCTGACGCCATAAAAATACTTTTTTGTTAGCTCAGCGTGAGCAGTCGGCCCAACGCAGACATTTTCTCTCATTGCGCATGCGTTAATAACGTAAACAAATATTTATTTTGAATTTGTATTGATTTTGTTATTGTCGACCAGTGTTTTAGAGAACAAATAATGACTTTGTCCAAGAAAAAACACATTGCAGCTGAGCTAAATGAAGAGTGCTATGTTTAATGAAGAAGCCATGTTTAATGTCAAAATCAAAATCTTGGCTGATTTCAATGCGCTGTTGGATGTTGTCCGCCATTGCTTCTGTGGTTAACGTCACGTTGTAATCCAACTGCAGTTGAGTTGGACGGCAATTGTATTTCAAGATGAGCGTTCGATGACGTATACTATCAAACTCACAAATGGACCAATCAGAGGTTAACGCTGATTTCCAGCTGACGGCGTCCTGTCCTAAGAAACCAAGCCTTAAGAGAAAGCGAAGTAAAATAATGGTCCGATGGTCGGAGCGAGTATGAAAATTTTTTAAATTTTGATATGTGATACTAAGCTAAAAATTAAACAGACTACTTAAACAATAAAATACTATGAAAACTCAAAAGATAAAGAGTGGGGCCGGTAGTCGAAGTGAAATTAGTTTAAAATAGATCAAACGTAACATGTAACTGTGCAACCAGTGGTGGCAAGTGAAAAAAATTTTATCTATAAAAAAGATGGTATTAGGCTATGAAAAGCTAAGAATAGAAAACAGGTTAAATTAGTTTATCCCCTATTAGAGAGGGACATAAAACTCAAAAAATTTATGTTGAGTTGCGTTAAGCACAGTTAGAAAAGAGAACGCAATATAGAAACATTGGTAAATACAAAACTTGTTTAAGACATGATTAAAATAGGTAAAATTAGTAATTGCTATTGACAAATTGACACTTGGTCGGGATAGTAAATAAAAATTAATTAGGTATAGGGAATCGCTATGACGAAAAAGTTGTAAGCTTAAGGAAAGATTAAATTGTTAAAAAGCATTTTTAGTAACAGCAACAAATGATATGGCCAGGGACTGTCCCGTTGATGATATTGAAGCAAAAAAATTGTCAAACAGTAATCCAGCAAATCTAGTTAAGTGACGACCCTAAGTTATGTATAAATATGCAACAGAACATTGTACAAATTTATGTGGATACTTAAGAAATATTAGCTGTAAGATAGTAAAACACAGAGACATGATAAGTAAACAATTTAATGGCAAGCAAAAATTAAACACCAAATAGAAATATGAAGCCCTAACATATGTAAGATAATGTAAAATAGCATTGCAAGAACCCAAGTGGAATTAAAATCAAAAACTAATGAGAATGTAAACACTGACTTTGATATTGATATATGACTGCAATAAAATGAAATTGTCACCGAACAAGTTAAAAGAATTAAAAAATTTTAATTATTAAAGAAATGATGGATCTGGCTTAATGATAAGCACTTAACTGCGTTTTTCATCATGAGATTGTTTACAAATTGCTATGGGGAATAGAACACCATTAATAATGGAAAAGTGATGTGACTTTAAAAATTTATATAAAATCAGAGGGAGGGGATAAAATAAAAAGCAAGATGTCGTTTAATCAGAAACAGTTGAGAAAAAGAAATATAAAAATGTTAGATAAAAATATAAACTGCAAGATATTAATTAAAGTTGTAACGTATCAAGCTATATTAAGAAACAGTTCTATGTTTAATTAAAAAAACGTTTATTTCACACCACAACACATACAGTAACAAATATAAAGTACCCGTAACGGAATAGGGTAAAGATCATAAACAACAAGAAAAACCCGTAACGGGATATAAGGAAACTCACCCGTAGCGGGATAGATAAAATATTATAAAACAAACTAGATAAAGTGCCTGTAACGGGATATATGAGAACCTAAATTCCACACAAAACTAATTCTAAAAAATCAACTGGTGTTCTAATTTTATCGTCTGCTTTTATTTTTCTAAATTTATCTCTTTATATGCTTATTTTATTTTATTTATGCTTTTGCCAGCCCGTTATTTTTTTTAATATTTTTACTTTTATTCATGCTTTTGCAAACCAATTATTTTTCTTATATTTTCATCCTTTTATAAAGTGTACAAAGTCAGCGTTAACAAACGGCAAAATTTAACATAGCGAAAACCTATACCCAATCGCGACATATTTTGAAAAGATACAAATAATAAAAGTACCAGACCACCGGAAATTAGAAACTTAATAAATTCAGATAGATAATCACATAGACGTTTGCAGCAAAATGTTTTTGACCAAGAATGAGATCGAAAAAATTTTAAAGAAGCCAAAGTTAGCGAAAGATTCCACTTGTAGTGGATGACACGTTAATATGGCGGTCTGATACTCTAAGCCTAAATCAATGGAACATCGAACTTCAAACACTCAAAAATGAGAAAATTAGCCACCTGGAGGCAGGAAAAGACTCACCTGGAATGCCTTGTGGGATTACAAGTTGAATTTAATTAACTTCGGGATGAAAAAAATGGATATTTATTTCTTTTAGAAGATGTTTTTGAGGACTCCATAAGAGTTGTTGTTTCGTTGGTGGGGATCTAGATCAGCTTTTTCCTATGGTATACTGCCATACAAATTTCTATGGTTGCCATAGGCCAATGGTGATGTGCCATACAAATCCTTATGGCTTCCATTGGCGTATGGTATACTGCCATAGAAATGTTTATGGTTACCATTGCCCTATGGTATACTGCCATACAAATTTCTATGGTTGCCATAGGAGAATGGTGACGTGCCATATAAATGCCATACAGGTCTCTATGGTTACCATTGGGCTATGGTATCTTGCCATACAAATTTCTATGGTAGCCATAGGCTTATGGGGTTTTGCCATACAAATCTCTATGGTAACCATAGGCGTATGGTATCTTGCCATACAAATTTCTATGGTAGCCATAGGTTGCCATAGATTACCATAGGCTCCTCTATGGCAAATTTTCCTAAGGGTAGCGGAAAAAAAAGTAAGGTCAAAATGTGCTAAAATTTATCGTGCTCGTGGCTCTTATGGGAACACCAAAGAGCGCGGTATTTTTTATCAATTCAGTTAATGTAACATTATTATTGATTTATTTAAGAGGCAGAATGAGTTCTTTTCGTATGCATAGCAGGAAAAAAAGTAAGGTCAAAATGTGCTAAAATTTATCGTGCTCGTGGTTCTTATGGGAACATCAAAGAGCGCGGTATTTTTTATCAATTCAGTTAATGTAACATTATTATTGATTTATTTAAGAGGCAGAATGAGTTCTTTTCGTGTGCATAACGGGAAAAAGTATGGTCAAAACTACCTGAATATGATAAAATTTATCGTGTTCCTGGCTTTATGGGAACACTAAAAAGCGCGGTAATTTTTACCGAAAATATGGTTTGATAGTCTGCGATAAAATTTGGTGTGATAAAATTTGCTATTTTTATTTTGATATTTTAAACGTTATCATGCAAACTATTTATTCAGTTAAATTTACATTCTTTTGTATTTATTTTACTAAATGTGTAGTATTACGAGCTACAATTTTGAAAATCAGAATTTCCAGTCAACTATTACCATACGAACGGAAAATTTACCAGATGAATGGTTTCAATATCGTATATTTTGGATTTATTTGCCAAAAGTATAGTTACCAGAAATATCATTACTATAAGTTACAGTAGTTTTACCAGATCTTTTTCCTTGTGTATATTTCAACTTGAATAGAAATATAGTTAAAATTGTAAATTTATTGATGCAAATTTATACGATATTATGAACCGATTTTTCTCGGTGTGTTGCATTCTTATTTAAAGACTCAAGTTTGCTTAAAAAATACTTCGTGGAATATAACTTTTCAATAAAAATTTTAGAAACTACTTTAAAACATTTGTATCAAAAATATAGATCCGCATGCTTAAATATTTTATCTTTGTTTGTTCTTTCAAAAGATATTATTATAAGACTTCAGCTTTACTTTTTTTTAGAAAGTGCAATCGAGTATCGAATTTTCGTTGAACGTAAGTAAAGAAATTTCCGGCCAACTGTTACCATAAGAACAAAAAAATTACTAGGTGAATGGTTTAAATATAGTATGCATTTTGTTTTATTTGCCAGGAGTATAGTTTCTCTTTTACCAGAAATATCATTTCCATTTTGCGGTAATTCTACCAGAACCTTTTCTTTGTGTATATTTCAAGTTAAATAGAAACATGGTTAAAATTATAACTTTATTAATGCAAATTTTTATGTCATTATTGTTAAACATTGAACCGAATTTTCTCTGTGGGTTGCATTCGTAGTTAGAAATTCAAGTTAGTAGTCAGAATTTTTGTTAAGTGTAAATAAAGGAATTCACAGTCAACCGTTGCCATATGAATAGAAAAATTATCAGATGAATTGTTTAACATAACATAACATAACTTATTAAACATAAGTATGATTTTTCTTATCAGAAATTTCATTACCATACTGTAAGGTAATTAATTTTACCAGAATTGTTTTCTCCAAGCAGAAAGTTGAGTTAATAGTTAATTCGAAAGCCTATTTTGTACACGTTAACGTGAAAAGAATTCTGCGAATTTATTAAAAAGTATTATAAATAAATTTAAACCCAAGTTTATATAATATAAAAATAAGGATCTAACATAATTTCTCATAGTCTGAAAATCTCAAAACGTGGCTCCTTAAAAGTAGAAGATGAAGATTTTATTTGACTGTCTTTAAAATAAAATTAAGAAAAGTTGTAAAGGAAATTTTTACCAGAAAATTCTTTTTTATTGCTTATTTACCGGTACTTTTCTGTAATATTTATTTATCAACCTTTCGTGGAATTATTCTAAATTATTATTACATTCTTAATATTAATTGATATATGAAGTGAAATACTTAGAGCGTAAAGCGGTGTTCCTTTATTATAAATCACTCTTATTATATTACCTTTATTCGCTACATCTTATAATAAACATATTTAATACGGTATATAACTTATGAACAATTTTTCAATTTTTGGGTTATAAATGAGTAATATTTATAATAAGTTTTATGCATAACTACATCCAATAAACATAAGCAATTAAAATAATGAATACAAATTTGGAGGATTATATTTGGAGCTAATTTTACCACTATTTGAAAAATAATCTCATTTACGGGAAAGAATTAACAAGCTTTGCACTCGATTCAAAAATTTAAGAATCTATTTAATATAAGAAATTGCATCTGAAGGTGCAATGATAGTCAAGCAAAATGATAGGGTTTAAATTTTATTTTTAAAGGATTAAGAACTGAACATGTTAAAATGAAGAAACACAATAGTTGAACTATTTTAGTTCAGTAATTTTATTTCACCTTATGACCTGTGCTCATGAAGAACTTATCGACCGTACGTCTACTAAGTCTAGGAGGGCTACAATCCTAAATTTGTGAAATGGCCCAAGACGAAGAGCGGTGGCTGAATTCCGCTTGGCCACCGGTCATGACTGTCTGCGAAAACATGTCTAGATTTGGTATCGTTCCTTCCCCGGTATGCACTCTTTGCAGTTCTGGTGAGGACATGGACTCCACGCACCTTCTCCGCTGCTCTGCACTTTGCAGGAATTTTATCACTGAACGCTATTGGGAAGCGAGAGACATGTTGTGATTAATAGACTCTGTTGCAGCATCTTTTGTTTCTGTTCTTATTTTTAGATGTTTATGAATGTTGTTACTGTGTATAATCTGCCATTGGAAATAAATAAAAAAAAATTGTTTCAAGAATCTACCATTAAATACAACACGGGAGAAAAGTTCTGGTAAAATTAATCCTACTGTATGGTAATGACTTTTCTGGTAAAAATTCTAATCTTGGTAGCAATAAAAACCAAAACACATGGTATTTAAACTATGCATTTGGTAACTTTTCCGTTCATACGGTAACGGTTAACCGGAAATTCTGGTTTTCATAATTATTGTTTTTATTACCACACATTCAATAAAAATAATCAAAGCTGAAAAATAAAATTAACTGATTAAATGATTTTTATGCCATACTCTAAATTATCATGATAAAATTACCAAATTATACCAAATCTACCAAATTTTATCATTTATTATAAAACTATATTTATTGTTATTTTTACCCAATCATTACCAAAGAGCAATGGTAAAAATTACCAAGCCTTTTAGCGTTCCCATTGAGCCGGAAACACGGTACATTTTACGAAATTCTGGTAACTTAGACCATTTTTTTTCTCAGTGAAAATTAGTCTCTTATAATAGATATTAATAAGCACAGAAATTTGCAAATATATAATTTATACCCTGCTGTATGATTAAGATATTGGTTGGCTGAGCTATTAATATATTACAATCACATTAAACTATATATAAGCTATTAATTAGAACACATTGTTATAAATATATAATTCAGAACTCACAAGAAACCAAGCTTTTACGAAATTGGTTATTCTCACGTAAGCTAACTTTTTAGGTAAAAGTTCGGCAATCTGAAATGAAAGAATTATAAGTCCAATTTTCCAACATACTAAAAAAAAAATGATAAGAGAAAAAATATGTTTCTTATGTACTGATTATGGGATCTTTATGTCTTTTTCAATTTTTTTCTCTCATATTAGTTTAAGAAATGGATATTTAAAAGAAATATTGTAATAAATGAAACATGAGTACAAAATAATGTTTAATTTGTTAAAAACATCTTTGAAATCTCAAACAATTAGAGTATTCATCAAACTAAAATTATTTACCTCAACCTTTTAAACTTAAATAAATATGAAGCAATCAGTACTTAATGTACACTGTAAAAAATTTCAATTCAAGCTACAGTATAAGGCTCTTTGAGTGCACCAGTCGTAAAATCTATTTTTGTCTCAAAATATTATACAGTAATGTTTATAACAATATTTGTTTAATTGAGTAATTGAGTGTGATTTTATAGTAATTATTACTGTAAAAGTTGTAGTATATTAGATTATTTTTCCATAGCATGTTCCGGTAAAAATAGATCAGTCAGGGTGATCCGTATTTACAGTAATTTGATCCGAAATTTTGTATAATGCAGATTTTGAATTTGCATTTTTTTTTCCAAGTATTATTACAAGTATTTCGATATTCGAATTATTTCATGCTAACAAAATTTATTTGATGTATAGCGCAAAATCCTTTTTTACCGTAAAATATTATACCATAAATGTTGCAATATTATTTATTTAATTAAAGTGATTGAGCGACTTTACGGTAATTAATACTATAAAAGTTACGGCATACCAAATTTTTGTTCCGTTACATGTTCCAGTAAAGTGGAAAACTCAGGATGCCGTCTTTTTTTGAATTATTTCATGCTAGCAATATTTGATGTCTAAGGTAGTTTATCTTAAAAATATCTTGATTTTTATTATTCATGAATATGACACTAGCATTGTTTCAATTTAATTCAACACTCAGTTTTTATGGATTTTTTTTTAAAATATGTCATCACCCGCTACTGCTATAACCCCAGCACGCGTGCTATAGCAGTTGGAATTCCATGCTTTACATAAAAACTTCGAAATCGATTTCCTTTTCAAAACGTTTTACTGATCTCTCTTAATAGGAAATAGTTTCATGCAGTCAATTTTCTGAAGCGAAATAATTTTCTTAAAATTAGCTAGAATTGATCGGAAGTACGGGAAATTGCATTCGTGTTACTTAAAAAAGATGAGGCTACATTTTACTGAAGTATATGGGCATCAAATACCCTTTGAAGAAGAGTGATCGTAAATTTCAAGGTTCATTAAACACAAAAATTGGCATGCAAATCATCGATAATCGCGTGTTCCTATGACGCAAATTACTTACTTATAATAAAAAACGTTAGGCGATTTCCGCACAAAGTGTTACTTAACTAGCATTAACTGTTAAAGTAATTTTGTCTTAAAGCCATTTAGAATCTATAGGAAGTAATTTAGTAGTTTAAATTGTTACGTGTTTTTCATTCAAATTGGTAAAATTTGAAAGCGAATGCCAATCGTGATAGAATAGAATTAAGAATAATTTCATTCTAAATGAAATGCTTAAACTTTGAACAAGGGTTGAGGCACAAAATCAGAATAAACGTTATTACAATAACTAGGTCTTAAGAGGGCGCTTTAATGCTGCAGAAACTTTTCATGACCAATTCTGTTGTACCTCAATTGGTAATTTAGAATTTAAAATACAGAAAATTGATTTCAGATAAACCAAATGTAAACTTTGAAGTTTTAAATGCTGATTTCTTTTTTAAATATCGAAATACAAACAAATTATGACAAGATTTTCTTTCTGCTCAATTCTGGTATAATTTGTTTGTATATCAATATGATGAAAATTTTTTCTTCCTCTTTGGAATTTTTATGGCTTACACTAGCCTTACTTTAACTAACTTTTCCCAACTATTTTAAAATTTTTAATTACTATTGTAGGTACAACAGAATTCGCCATGACGTGTTTCTTCTGTGGTACAGCATCTTCAGAATTTTTTTTACTCAAGAATATTAATAGCTTCAAATATATTATTTTATAATCGTTGTTGAACGGCTGACCCAATTATGAGTTTACGACTATCAATGCTCAACTCTAGTAGTCTTGTAATTTTGAACCCAACCCAAAAGATAAGGGCACTCCTGGATCAAACATTGGGAGGAACTAGCCTTCATGGAGAACTTTTTGCTGGAACTAACCGGCATTTGCAATTCAAACCACAAGCTAAAACCACGGTGGAAAACCCCCGGAAAGAAAACCACGAAAACCACCCGCGATTAGACTGACGATGGCAAGGGGATTCCTACCCAGATCCGTTAACTACCGAGGATATTTTACGTCATCAATGGGGTCGATGCGAGCTGGGAGCAGAATTCGTTTCAACCAGTGACCGCTGGGGTTCGGAAATGGGTCCCCTCATTGGGTGGCAAACGCCTTATCCCCTGAGCAACTGCAGCTAGATCTATCTCTCAATATAACTAAAATAAACGTTCTGTAACGGAAAGAACTAACTAAATAAGATAAACTGGGGATATCGCACCAACTGCAATATGCCTAATGGATTTTAAATTAGCATATTTAGCAAGAAAAAAAAACTTGTGCAAGTTTTTCCGGGGGTGGTTACGAGTTTTACACTTCGAGTTGGTTCCCTTCTCATAAGTTTTTAAAAATTTTTTTTATTTTTTTTTATTATTATTTATTTACTTATTTTGGCTGTCCGCTGCGGAAGTTGCTGTGAATTAGTGATTTTTTTGTCGCGTATCACGATACATTTTGCTGCGGTTCTTATTCTTAATTGACATACTCCCAAATTTGCGAATGAATATTTTTTTACTCGCTTCAAAATGCTTAACTTTCCATTAAAATTCTTTTTAGGAGATAAGCACTTTGTAGCAGTAGTAGTACGAAAAAATAAAGGCATGGACATAAATTTCATTTTAAATAAAGGGAAAGCTAAGAAATTTTTTTTTCTTCTCCTTTCAACCCTACGTCATATGACAGCAATCTGAAATATTGCCCTACAAATGAAATGTTATTCCAAAACTCTAAGTAACATGATAAATTAATGTTTATTGTGTCGTTTACTAAGCAGTAACAGCTTTAAAAAGGCAAACGAATGTCCTCAGAAATTAACTTATGATAAAAAATTGCGCTCCATTTTGTGAAACATAGTGTATGTTATTTATTTGACAGTAAACGTGTAAATTTCATATGTTCATCGTCAACACATTTGTTACTCAGGGAAAGATAACGTCCAAAAATGTACTTTTTTATTGCATTAAGCAATTTAATGCATTTTGAAAACTAAATTAAGAATTAAAACTAAAATTTATATGAAATATATAGTTTGATGTTTCATTCATTAAATATAGTTCAAATTTTATTTTTATGGAAATTAATTCGTAGCTTAGAATTAAATTACTGATTTTTTTCAATTTTTCAGTTATAATTCGTAGTCTTATGACCATTGATTATCTTTGAAATAAAAATGAATGGGAAAAAAGAACTTTGTTTCATTCCTCGTGGTGTTTATTTATTGAAATTTTATAAGTTAGTTATCTTTTTTTTCATTTTTAATTATGTTCTTTTTTGAGTTAAATTAATAGAAAATAAATAATTAAATAAAATAAATAAATAAAAAAATTAAAATCTTGGCGTAACTTTTCTGATAAAAAAGTAATAACAGTTCTATAAGAATCACTGTTGGTTTTTAAAGTAACAGTGTCAGAGGCATAGTGCTGCTATCTGTTGTATAAAATAAAAAGTTTTAGCAACGGAGCTGGGAGTTTTAAAACATTAAGCTACAGAATAAACCTGTAAAATTATTTTTTAAAAAACTGCTATTTAAACGATGGATATAAATGATGCAAATGAAAATTTAGTGTACAGTTATAGCATAAGTGAATATAGATTAAATATGAAATAAATAGAAATTAAGTATAAAAATAAATTCTTGATTGATGAATTGACTTAAAATTTTTTAAACATCTAACTATTAATTTATATATTAAAGTAATTTATTCTTTTTTTTATGTTTGCATAAGTGCTTAATAAATATATCTTTTCGAAATACATAGTTAGTTCCCCTTTAACAGTCATTCATCTTTAAAAATCTTAACTTTTAGACTGAAAAATCGGTACTATAATTCGCAAGTTCTATAATTTATTTATTCTGCATTTTTTTTTATTTGTATTTTTCGAACGATTAAGTACCAGTTTTGATTATAATTAACGAATTCACGCTGAAATATGTCGCTTTATACTTTTTCTGGTTTCAGACTTAGCTCCGCAAATTGCAATTTTAAATCACATTCGTCTGTCTTCACTAAAATAGTGAAGAACTGAAGTTCTTCACAACTTCTCCATAGCGCTTGTTAATGCATTTTACCCTGAGTTTCCCATCTTGGCCGCTGCGGTTCTTCTTCTTTTTTTTCCCTCTTTTTTTTCCACATGTATATTACAGTTTTTCCAGCTACCTTTTTCATTTTTCGTTCACAACTATACGTTTTATAATTCCAAATCACTTTTGTTTCTTCTCGTTCATGTTTAGCAAGTCTTGAAAATGGGCGCCTGTTTTTGAACTTCTGAAAAAATTTTGACAATAAATTTTGAAAAATGTTAATTCGCCTATTTTTGAAGCTAATAATGCTTTCAATCAAGCAATCGTAATTAAATTTCAGATTCACGATTTTTTCATAAAACATTTATTTGTTGAGAATTCATATCTGTAATAATAATAGAAATAAATCTTGCGTCTGTCTGCGTGGGTATCTCTTATAACGTTATAACTCCACAACCGTTTGTGCTAGGGTCTTGAAATTAGTGCAGCAGATACAAGGGGAAATGTCAACCCTAGATGTTTAGGCCGGGATAACCTGGTCAGTGGGGTGCCTGGCCCATGTCCAAGGAGTCGTGGGTTCCGTCCCCGCCGGTCGAAGACTCCCCGTGTAGTAAATGGTGACTGATGCACGTTAAATCTGTCGAGTCTCAAAGTCCTCCATGTTCCCATAACTAATCAATACCTCTGGGGGCACCGATCCAGGAGTTCCCTTGTCTTCTGGATTGGTTCAAAATTACAAGGCTATGGCGTTGAACATTAGTAGTCTTAAACCCAAAAATTGGGTCGACTGTTCAACGGCGGTCATAAAATGAAATAAAACCCTTGATGTTTAGATTCGTTAAGAATTTAAACTAGTTAGTTCGGGAGAAATTTTAAATATTTTTAAAACTAAATTATTTAGTTAAATTTTTGAGAATGCCTAATGTTAGTCGTGGAAGAAAAATTTACTTTTTTAAAAGTCCCGCATGTATACCACCAATAGCATAAATTATGTTTACTAGTTCACAGATTAATTAATTTAAATTCGAGTTTCAAAAAGTGGTCAAGGAGAGTTTCAATAATCTGACCAGCGTCCTCCTGAAACTAAAATAGATTTCTATACAGATCTTTGAAAAGTCGTTACTTTACCTTTTCAATTTAATATTTTAATAATAGAAATTCTTCGTAGAGATTCCGCAACAAAAATAATTCTTTTAAAATAATTAGAAATTTAAAGAGGGGAGTTTCGGATGTTTTTTAGGCGGAAGCTTTTTAGCTAAGTTTCAAGGAACGTGTTTATTATACAGTGTATTGTTACGATTTTGAAATGCGTTTCTATCAATATGAATAACGTAAAATTAATAGTTCAAGCTAAGCACTAAAGTACCAATTCATTTAGAAAATTGTTTAAATGTGGATGGTGTGGTAATTTTGACTATCATGTAATTTTGACTATCATAAATTCAAGAAAAGCATGACATTTTTTTCCTCAAATTTATCAATAATTTATTTTAATGATGAAGAAATTTTAATGATTTATAACTGTTTCTCTTAGATCTAAATTACAGCAAATAATTAAAAATTATTGTTTTGAAGTGAGCCGTGTTTAAAAGATATTACATTTAAAGCAGAAAAAAGGCACCGATGTTTCATTGAAATAATTTCATGGAAGTTATATAGGCTCCTAAGCATATAGCGTTACACTTTTTGGTTAGGAGCAGCCATTTTTACTAAATAACATGCTCCCTGAGAGCTGCACAAAACTAAAATCAGAAATTTTGAAGGAATATTACTGAGTCCTGTTGGCTCAGGAAAAAGAAAGTTCGCCTTCCAATGTGGTGAACCGGGATCCAAACAGCAGCTATGGCTGGTTGGTACGAATTCTGCATCCGGCTTGCACCGATCACTGTGTTGACGTAAAATATCCTCTGTAGTAGACCGATCATGGGTTAGAGTCTCCTTGCCGTCAAGCTAGCCGTGAGATGTTTTCGTGGTTTTCTTCTCATTGTTACGCGAATGCTAGTTCCATCAAAAAATCTTCCCCGAAAGTAAATTTCTCACAATACTTGATCCAGGAGTTCCCTTGTCTTCTGGATTGGGTTCAAAATATTACAAGGCTACGGAGTTGAACATTAGTAGTCTGAACCCAAAATTAGGTCGGCTGTTCAACGACGCTTATTAAAAAAATAAAAGGTTATGATTATTCAGAAAACTCTGATTTCAAACTGATCATGCATACTCTTCGAATCCTGTGTAATGGTAAGTAATCCATATTTCACTATTCCTTTGACAACAGATTACGCCCTGGACCTTCTGGATTAATAATAGGTCGTCCTCTGTCATTCTTTCTTCATTTATAGTGAATTCAAGACGTTTCACGTTTATTGAGCGGTAACATCAAAAGAAAAAGTGCTTTGAATAGTTTTCTCGAGAATTTTTTCATCGATTAACTCATTGTTAATGAAAAAATGCTAGTTTTTTAAAAAGGCAAAAATGTGTAACACCTGTTTCTGGAGTGATTTTTGCACAGATTAAAAAAATAACTGAAACAAAATTTCGGTCTCTGTATTGAAATAGGTGGTTCAGAACGGACGTTCTAATTGGCGTTTGAATAAAAATTGCGTCTATTGGAACTTCATGTTTTAGTCGTTATAATGGAAGGATCTCATTAATGTGTGTCGTACTAAAGAGCGTAGACTGTATAAACGGTGCTTTATTATAATAAAATTCGAATCTTCCAAGCTAATTATTAATAGTGTTAAAATAAATGAGCTACTTAATACAGAATTTAACGATCATTCAAAATTTATGTACAAAATTAACTTTTGATAGATTTCCTTTCGCACGGTTTATAAAATGATTTATTGATCATCATTTTCACTCAGGTAATATATTTTGATTATGAAGATTCATAAAGTGTCGTAAAATTTAAGTCAATTTCCTAACAACATTTGAGATTGAATAGTTTACATAGTTTATATATTTATGCATATTATGTTTTATAAAAATAACTTGAGAGTTTGCATATTGAGTTATGTTTTATTAGAAAAAGTTTTACAAAAGCTAGGTAGTAGTATATATGATTTGATAAAATAAATGTATAAGAAAAATCTATGTGAAACAGTTAAATTTTTATTTCATTCTGTTTTTGTTTTCTTTTTTTTTCCTCATAAATAGTTCATGACATTCAGCAGAATCACAAATTTCGATTATTTCAGCTGAAAACCTTCTGCCAGTTAGAAGTGGTTCAAAAGTTTAACTAATTTACCAAAACTTTCAAATATATACGCAGTCACCACCGTAAATTCGTATTTTTAGAAATCCTTAAAAAATTTTAGTTAAATAAATATTGGAGGAGGTGAATGATAAATATATTAAGTGAAGAAAAAGGAATTCGCCACTGAAATTTGGTGAATCACAATCTACCGTCTTCGAACAGCCGATCCAATTATGAGTTTACGACTACCAATGCTCAATTCCGTAGCATTGAAATTTTGAATCCAATTCGGAAGACAAGGGAACTCCTGGATCAATATATTGGGAGAAACATTGCATTCGTGGAAGAATTTTTAATGTAACCAACTTTTTAATGCATTACATGGAGAGGAAACACTTGAAAACCTCTCACGGTTATACCAGCGACAAGGGAACTGCGATACATGATCTTTCTCCCACTGAGTATATTTTACGTCAACACTATGGTCGGTGCGAGCAGAGTGCGGAATTAGCCATCGCTGGTAATCAAAACCGGTTTATAAAAAAAAACTCATTGCGAGGTGAGCACTCTATCCCCTGAGCTACCACGGCTCAAGAAGATAGGATTGAAAACATCAAAATCTGTTTGATTTAACGAGGATACAGAGAGAAATTGATAAGCAATTATTACTACTACTGCTAAGTTTCATCTGACGATAAAGCTGTTTTTTTTTATTTTTTTCAATATCCTTTCTTCAATAGTGATTTATAATATGTCGATTGTGTTTTCTTTTATCAGTACTAATTTGAGACCTCCAATACGGAAAAAAATACTTTAATAATCTGATTAAATGGCTGTATATTCCGCATATTTCTTTTGCACGCTTTATATGTTAACGCTGTTTATTAAACGATAGCAAAGAGCTATCAAGGTTTTTTTTTGGGAGAGACTCAGTATAAAAAGCATGCTTTGGAAAACGGGTATCTATTTTTTTGCTCAAAATTAAATAAATAAGCAACTGCTCAAGTTTTACGCAAGCTCCTGACAGAAGGAATATGTTTATGGCTTCCTTCTTTTTGCTGACAAGGATGGTGGGGGAGTGGTATCAATGCTTTCGTGAGGTATTAAAAACTCCCTTTCAATTCTTTTTTTAATGAAAAAAAAATGCAACAAAGAGATTTAGAGAAAAATTTACACTTGCTAAAGTTTCAATTTTGAAACAAGAGATAAGTTAAAGGAGAGAAAAAATTTCCTTCAGGAGTTTCGGAGACTAAGAGTTTTAATAGATGATAGAAAACATAAAAGATTACTAAAGAATATTCCAATCAAAATTTTAAATTTTCTTTAAAATTCCAAGTTACATTGTTCATTAAAAATTAATCCTAAAATTAGATTACTACAGTAAACGTCAAAGTTAACGCAAAAAACAAGGGGTGCTGCGACTTAATTATGCAAGCAATGAGAGTGGTTTGTGATTGCCTATTTTTGCAGAGATAAAGGTGATAGAAGTGCAAAATATTCAAAAACATGCTTAAGTAATATTTAAATGAGCCTTACCTGAGTCCCTAACAAGTAATACTTTATACCACACTAAAAAATGGATTTATATCGAGATGAATAGTTAAAATTTTGAGTGAATAAGTTGCTCAACGCAAAGCTTCGTTCTGAAAAATCTTATTTTATTGATAATGCATAGTTTATTACACTTAACATACTGGATTTATGAGGCCTATTATTATCCTACCTTCAAATTCCTTTTTCGACATGTTTTGAATTAAAGACTTTAAGTAGCGTTATCAGTTTGTGACTGTTTTTTTCGACTGCTTTGGCGAGAACTCGATGACCTCGCCAACGAATCTCTCATTCTTCTGAGTGTAGAGAACACTAAAGTCAGTTCATATCTTGAACTGCTAGTACTTGATGGTCTTCTGCTCTTTCGCTTCAGGTGGAAAGCGCCGTAGATTATAGGGTTAAGCACAGCCGTAGAGCTTCCAAAGAAGAAGATGGCATCATTGAGATCTTCTCCCAGTTGTTCGTCAGGCTCAAGAAACACGGTTATGATCATGCTTATGTAATAGGGTGTCCAGCATACCATGAAGGTTGTGACAATGACCACTGTGATCCATAAAGACTTAACCTTAGCTCTACGAAGTATTTTGTAACGAGCATCCTCAAAGAGATTGGGAGAATCACCGAACACTCTTTTCTTACCTTAAATAAATAAAAAAAAAATTAAAGGTATTAGTTCTTTTTCTGCTAACTTCACCTGTGTAAAACAATATAGTTTTATTTGTGTTAAAAATTATTATAATTTTTTATTAAATGAAACGTAATGATATTATAGGCTGAAGAGCAACTGTCCTATAACTCTTTCAGTGCTGCCAAAGTGTCAATAGAAACAACAACTATAACTTTGTGATCTAAAATTTAAATTTAAGATTGCACACTCAGTAAAATTGGTTCATTGTTGAAACATAGTATAGGTGTTTTGAACTATAATATCTCTTGATCTTTAGTGCAACCTTTAAAAATGATAATTATATTTTTGTTCAGGTTGAATTTTAGTATCATGAAATCAATTTCCAAAAGGATTATTTCGCAATTTCTTATAGGCACCGTATTTAAGGCTTCAGGACGTTTGAATGATATTATAATTCAACTTGCACGCAAAGTTCTAAGGATTAGAAATTGCTGAATACTTCCAGTATTGAAATTTGTACAGATTAGATTATTGGCAAATTACTGAATACTTCTAGCACTTACTGGCAATAGTTAGAAATGTCGTATAGTATGTTGCAATGAGTAAGATTAATGGAATGATGAACATAAACAGAAGACTGTTAGAAGGTAAATTACTGAATACTTCTAGCACTTACTGGCAATAGTTAGAAATGTCGTAGAGTATGTTGCAATGAGTAAGATTAATGGAATGATGAACATAAACAGAAGACTGTTAGAAGGTAAATTACTGAATACTTCTAGCACTTACTGGCAATAGTTAGAAATGTCGTAGAGTATGTTGCAATGAGTAAGATTAATGGAATGATGAACATAAACAGAAGACTGTTAGAAGGTAAATTACTGAATACTTCTAGCACTTACTGGCAATAGTTAGAAATGTCGTAGAGTATGTTGCAATGAGTAAGATTAATGGAATGATGAACATAAACAGAAGACTGATAGAAGGTAAATTACTGAATACTTCTAGCACTTACTGGCAATAGTTAGAAATGTCGTAGAGTATGTTGCAATGAGTAAGATTAATGGAATGATGAACATGAACAGAAGACTGATAGAAGTGTACAACTGCTCTTGCCAAGCTGCTGTGTAAAAACCGTATGTGACGCATTGGTAGAACTCTTCTTCGAAAGGACCTTTCACTACACGGAATATCACTACCTGTAAACCACAAAAAAAAAGAGATTTAAATTCTAGCTAAGATAACAGACTGGAAACAACAAATATCGGTTGGTTGACTAAAGTAATTAAAGTAAATTCTGTATGGTATTTAAATTCCGTCTGGTCTTATTTAGCACACAAAATAAAGACTCTAATTTCTATTACAAAATAAATTATGTTTGACCCATTAATACGCATAAACTGTTTCTGTTATGCAACATTGGAAATGATTTTGATTGAAAGTTATATGTTTCATTAAAATGATGCTTGAAAGTTTCCATTTTTGTTGCTACAATAATAATTTTGAAAATTTCATGACATTTTTATTAATAGATGGCATTACATAAATCAATGACAATTTAATATTTAATAACTAGAGTAGAACTTTTATTATATGTTTACTTCAATAGTAACATAAGCATTCCCACCTAACTTAAAACGACGTGTTTGTTGATGTAGCATAAATTGTTTTTGATTTCTATCAAAGCTTAGGTAAATATGGTTTATACATAAATTCCTCTTATATACATTTGTATTCTACATCAGCGGTTTCCAAATTGTGTTCCTTGGAACCTTGAGGCTCCATGGTAGATTCACAGTTATTCCGAGTGTTCGAATTTTTTAAACTAGAAACCTGTCATTATATTTATATGCAAGTCGACCGGAATGTGTAGTGGTCAGGAATCTGACCTGTCATCAGAAAGGTCCTGGGTTCTAATCCCAGACGAGGCATGAATGCTCCTTCATTCTTAGTGCTAACTGTCCTTACTGTGGGACGTTGGCCCACTTAATGTGGTTCCCCTGGAAAAGTGGCCAAAATATCTGCCCTGCTAATACCTGAGGGACGAGTGTCAATCGAGTGGGCATTGCTAAAAAAATATTTATATTCGAACATTAACCCTCATTTATTGGACATTTTGGTTATTTTTAATCGAGTAATTTAAGTAGAATAGTAAAATATAAACAAAAAATTAAGTAGCAAAAGTTTTTTAAAAATATTTTTTCCAATAACAATATATTGAATAATATATGGAAAGAATATGCGTTTATTAAATACTGCATTTTTATTTCTTATTGAAATTTAGATCAATATTAAATGATCAAATCCTAGAATATAGAATTATGCCTCTCTGACAATCATTCTCAACATTTATTGTAGTTTTTTTTAATTCAGTGTACTTTATTCATTTTCAGCTTATGTATAAGCCAAAAACAAGTCCAGAACTAGTATAGATGTCATTCCAGCTGTGAGAATTCAACTGTTTGACATAAATTCTACAATTTTAAGTTTATTATTGATAAAAGTATGACTGAATAAATTTCATTCTTCACATTAAATCTAATCAAATAATTTTTTTAATGTATTCATGCCTTACTAATTCTGTTTACTAAATTGAGAACTGCAATTATAAACTTAAAAATTTCCTTTGAAAAAAAAGAGGTTTCGTTTGAATTATTACTTTTCACATCTTTAGTTACTTATGTACAGTCAGCAAAAAAAAAAAGATATCACCCTGAATAACTTTTGTTATAATGATCGGATTTTCACGATCTAAGTGTCAATCTTAATGGTTCCCGGGGGTGACCTCAAATATGCTAATTAATTAGTGCTAACTATTAATTAAGTTACGAAATCTGACACAAAAACGTACTTTCTCTGAATAAACATGTATTTTTTTTTACATATTTGGATTCCTAACCTTCAAAATATAGGGGGTAGCCGCAATCTGGGAAATGTGGTCCCCATAGTTTGGTCAGGAGAGCGATCCAAAGTTCGTACCCCTTAATGTTAATTTCGCTTTTTGCGTTTTCAGTCATATTTTCAAAACTAATGAAGCAATTCAAAAAAAATTGCACCCACTCATAAAACTCATTTACCCAAAGATAATTTCATGAAAAAAATAATTTTTAATAATTATTAATTATTTTTTATTATTTAATTAAATTGAGGATGAAAAAATTTTGAATTATAAGGTATGAATTTTTTTATACCATAATAATCTACATATTTTTCAATAGAAAAATCTAAAGTTTCAACTGTTTTTATTTATTAGAAGCTGAAAAAAATTAAAATTAATTATTTTTAAAAAAATAATTTGGCGACAATAAAAAAATGATTAAATGGGGCGATTAATATTAAAATGTGATAAACTTGCGAGGAACTTGACTTCGCGCGCGTAGTGTAAAATTTCATTCATATTTTTTTCGCTAATAATCGTTTGCTAATCTTTTTATTTTTATTTCTTTCAAACTATAAAATACGATGTTTCTTTTTAGTCATTTAATAATGTATTTGTAATTTAGTAAAGAAATTATGAATAAAACATTTTGAATAAAGAACACTTTATTCAACGAATGTCTAGTTTTATAAAGGCGTGCTTCTGATAGAATATGATTATGCACCAGATTGTGCTTACTTAATGTGATTATTTTTTAATTTTTGATTTTCTTTTCAATAACTGATACAATTTCAATAATATACACACGTATGCATAGATTTGGAATAATATATTTATCAATTTCTTGAATATATATTTTATAATTATTAATACGAATGCGTAGTCAACATTTTTAATCATCTTAAAACTTCCCCCGGTGGCTGAGCGGTAGCGCTTCGTTCTGTTGTTCCTCGGGCCGGGCAAGGCTGACTCAGCCTTTCATCCCTTCAGTGGGTCGATAAATAAGTACCAAGCATGATTGGGAACTAAACACTGGGGGTTCCGCGTTCGGCTGACCACCTGACCGGAACATCTGCTCCTGCACCCCAGAGCCCTAGGTCCAGAAAACTGAGATGGGCATAGTAGGCCTTGGCCCTCCATGGGCTGTCGGGCAGCTGAGTTTAGAGTAGAGTTTTTTTTAACTTCTTTACATCTTATATATCGCCTTAATCTTAAAATAAATTTGTAAATTACCTGTCTATGCGTGTTTCGCAGAATTATTTTTCGAACTTTTTTATTGAATTTTAATGCAATTTTTTTTAAAATTCTATTATGTATATTTTTTTCCAATAATATACTAATCAATTGTTTAAGTACTTTAATTTATGTTTTTCTTTAAAATAAAATTACTTTTTAAGTTATTGCTAAGTTCTTATTGAAAGAAAACTTAAAATTATTGCCAGCTATCTGAGAATTAAATCTTGTTAAGAAATTAAAAATATTCTACTGATCACACTCAATATCATTCGAAGCAGAACAGCTGACTATTTACTAAAAATACTATTGTTTACGAAAAATGAAGATAAATTATTAATTTTATTTTTTTTATTACTTCTTATTTATTCGAGTAATGAAAAGTAAATGCGTATGTGCGCACAGGGGAAAAATTTAACAGATTGTTTTGTTTTTTAAATGAACAAAAAACTATGGGCATGCAATTTTAATTCAACATTCAAAGTTAATCTTGTGCGCTAACCCTTTTAAGTTACCCTTTTGTCTTAAAAAGTTGAAAATATTTTCTTTAAAAGTTGTTTGTATAATTTCTCAACTTTTGCACAGTTAAAAAAAATATTGCTATATCAGGAAAATGTTCGATATGCCTTGTTTTGTTAAACAACTACTAAAATAAAAAATTGCAAAAAGATTTGAAAAATGTGCTATTTTTAGAATCATCATCTCAAAAATTGTTCTTTTACTCCATTTGACTTTTTTCTTCTTAAATAACTTATAATCATAGTTTTAACACACGTTTTGAAGAAATTATGTATACAAATTTCTCCTAATATTTCGTAATAAAAAAACAAGAATATTAATGATTTATTTATACAGTGAAACCTGCCAAGTTGACCACACTTGTAAGTTTTACACCTGAATAAGTTGACCTCAATTATCAAGAACGGAAATTTTCCTACATAATAAAGAAGCAAAACCTTTGTAACTTGACCACCTGTCTATCTTGTATGTTGACCACTGAAATAAGTTAATTTTGTCTAGGAGTATTATGAAATTCTATTCTAAAACCCTCATAAATTGACCAGAAAAAAAAAATTCAGAAAATATTCTGTCATTTCGCAATGTATGTTAATATTTCACTTGTTTGGTGAAATAGTGTAAAAAGCTAATCTGAACCTTTTTGTGAGTTGACCATCTGGGGAAACTGTAGGGAGTCAGCTTTTGACCATTTCTTTCATTCATTCATTTAAAACAGGTGTGTTAGTTGAAAAGTTGCTCTTCCAGTTGCAATAGTGAGCAAATAGGCTTGTATGCGTAGTAATAGCAGAATAAATTTTAAAGTGTTAAAATAATTTTGTTTTGTTAAAGTTTTCAATGTTTTCGTGTTCTGATATTTTAAGAAATTATTTTTATTAAACACTTCACATGCATAACTAACAAAATAATTTTTTTTTAAAAGTTAGTTAAATATTAAAATTATTTCTGTGTAACAAATTGAAGTTCGTTTAGGTTTAAACACATTTCTTGAGATATTCATTTGGCCATTTGCTAAATCAAATTTTTAAGTCAAGTAAAAAAAAAATTTTAATGTATAGCAACATGTAGGAAACGAAAAAGTAAACAATGTCCCACCCCTTCTATAAGTTGACCACTTGTCTACGTTGGCCACTAAAACAATGCACATGAAGTGGTCAACTTACCCAAGTTTTACTGTAATTGTTTCATTGAACCAGAGTAGTTAATTGTTTTCGTAATAATCGGCCTTACAACTATTTAACTTAGATTCTTTGGACTAGGCGTCACTTCATGCATGTCTTTCGAGATTGAAATTTCAAAGATAAAATGTAAAAATTACAAGAATGCGTAAGCTGGTTTCAACTAACAAAAAAAAAGGGACAAAATCGTTGGCAAAAGAAGTTATCTCATGAAAAGAGTGTCAGAGTTGAAAAATTATTGTAAAAACTGTAACAATTGTTACTCTTGTTTAATTAAGGGTATTATAAACCTAATTTTCGTTTAATCATGTTTTTTAAAGAACTAACGAAAGGAGTGTGTAAATAACATCAGCTCTTTTTACTGCAAACTAAGTTTACTTAATATCATTTGCAAATATTAAGAAGTACAAATTCTTGACTTGCTCCTTAAAATAAAGTTTTATTTTAATCGTAGTTGAAGAAGTACGGATATAGTTAAGGGAGGTATGCGACATTCGGAAAAAAAAAGTCGTGTGATAGAGATAGTTTTAAACAGAACGAATTAGTTCTTTTAATTGAAATGCTGACAATATCATTACAGCATTTTGGTTAACAAGTGCCATGAAAAAAGGTTCTGAACTTAAGATATGGATTTTAATATATTTTCCTATTTACATACCTCCTTGATCTCCGCACCGTTTTAATATTCTGTAAAGCATAAAATGAAATAATGTTGAATAAAAAAATAGATTTCAAATGAAATATTTTATTTTCCTTAATACAGGGTATCTGTTACATTTTAGATTTTCAAATTCATAACTTTTCATGTCTAATTCCAAGAATTTTCATGATTTAACGAAGTTACTATTTTCTCCGATAAAAACAGAATAATAAATTCAAAAAGCATTATAATCACATTATATAAAATAGGTATAACCAAAACACTGCAGTAAGAACGCACTTTAATACAAAACCCCTCTATTTAAGCTTTTAACTCAATTTCCGCTTTTGGTTTCATATTTTGTAATGTGGCAATCTTTTTCGAAAATATTTTAAATAATTCTTTAAAAATTTCACGTTCATGTAATAAGTTCATTTGAATTCGCAGCTCGCTTTATAGATTTCGTTTCATGTTTTATTCTGTTTCTTCTTTATACTTAATTTTCTGATTTCGCTTGATATTTTTACTTATTGTGTTCCATTATGTTTGTAATTTTTTTGTAAAATTTTTTTGAGTGCTTCTCAAACTATTGCATTGATATATTTTACTTTGGCTATATTGATACAATAATAGAAAGTACTATTTTTTTGCTGATATAATCGTGTAAGCTGATGAAAAGATTATATCTTTTATTTTCCGGATATTTTTAGAATTTTTTTTCCGGTTTCTTGCTGTTTTATTTTTTATTATTATTTTTCTTCCCCCTTTTTTTATTGTTCCATAATTTTTCCCAAGTTTTTTCAACATTTTGAACTTATTTACTTATTTTATGAGTTCTATTTACTTGCAGCTTATGCGCAATAAATAAAACTTATTATTTTTCGTAATTTTCTTCGTGTTTTTTTTGTTTTTATTTATTATGATATATATATATATATATATATATATATATATATATATATATATATATATATATATCAAAATGCTTTTAAAATTCCTTATAACATTTATTAAGTTTTACAATTTTATCGAAAATAAATACCGTGATTTCTATAAAATTTTGCGATTATGCATCAGAATAGCTATCTTTTTTCAGGTCCACCTTTGCTTGATCACTTTTTTTTCCTTTCCTAAGAAACTCGAAGTGCGGGGCAAAAGCATTTAACCCTACAACTCTTCATAAATTTATGATAACTTATGAAAATTTGGTTTTAATTCAAAACTGTCATACAAATTACATTAAAACAGCTTTACAAAAATAAATAATGTCAGATAAAAATTCAAAGATTCTATAATCTTGGAGAATCAAAAATAATTTATTAATTTATTTAAATTTCCTTTTTAAAGGAGATTTAAAAAAAAAAAAAGCCCAGAAAGCAACGTGAAAAATTCTTTTGGTTGCTTAGCAACGAGAAGCACTATCTTTTCCCATCTTGTCATTCATTCAGTTTCTTTATGGTTGTTATAAATTATTTCCCCTTCTATGGCGAGGTAATTTGGCATATTTTTAAACCATCGCCAGATATATAAATCCCTATTGCGACCTAATTTACAACCCATTTTTTTCGAAATTTTGTCTACCCCCCTATTTTAAGGATCAGGATTCCAAATATGTAAAAAAAAATACATGTTTATTCAGAGAAAGTACGTTTTTGTGTCTGATTTCGTAACTTAATTAATAGTTAGCACTAATTAATTAGCATATTTGAGGTCACCCCCGGGAACCATTAAGATTGACACTTAGATCGTGAAAATCCGATCATTAGAACAAAAGTTATTCAGGGTGATATCTTTTTTTTTTTGCGGACTGTACATATATTTACTTTAGTTACTTATGTATCTCTATTATATTAATTTGAAGAAAACTGATTGAATGTGAGTTATAAGAGATACTTAGCAGAAAAATAAGAACAAAAGGGTAAATATTAACTTTCGCATTATGCATAAGGTTTTTTCTTAGAAGTTAAATTTGTATACTTTCTACTTTGTTTCGTGAATAATAAAGTTGAGTTTTTAAATAAACTTTCTAAATTAAGAAAGTTTTTCATCTTAAATGTGGTTTAAAAGAATCTGAGATATATAATTTCGAAAAGAATTTCTTTCTTTCAATTCTAGTCAATTATCAATTGGAAGTTAATTTTTCAAGAAATTTAATGAACTAATATTTAAAAAGGACATCAAGAACCTTTTTTTGGAATATTTTTTTAAATAGTTGTGAAAATGTGTTAAGAATTTCAAGCATTTTTACACTGTATAATTAACGTTAAAGATATTATATTTAAAATCAGTTAAGTTGTCAACAATATAGCTAAAACAATTATCAAATTTAAACATTTTACGTTTCTCTTAGTAGACATTCAGTTTAAAGTTCTGTTTAATAATTGTTTAACATTTAGTTAAATCAGTGAAAATCAATCAAGCGTTGAAATTATATCTACTATCAAACTGGAAATTATTATACATTCAAAATTCATTAAATGTTGGATGTGTTACAATAATATTTTTACTATATTTAACTAAGTTTCTCTTTTTCATCCCTCTTAAAACAAGTTTTACTTTCAAGTTATCAATATTTCAGTAAGGGCAGTGGTAGCTCAAGGGATGGAGTTCTCGCCTCCAAATGAGTAACCCAAGTCTTAATTTTGCACCTGGCTCGCATCGATCACAGATGCTGACGTAAAATATCCACATGGTTAGATTCCCCTTATCGTTGAGCTTACCGTGGGAGGTGTTCGTAGTTTTCCTCCCCGTGTAACGCAAATGCGGGTTAGTACCATCAAAAGGTCCTCCACGAAGGCTAGTTTCTCCCAATACTTGATCCAAGAATTTTTTTGTCTTCTGGGTTGGGTTCAAAATAACAAGACTGTGGAGTTGAACATTGATAGCTGTTAAGGTTTCATATTTAATATTCTACCTATTTGTTAAAAGTCTAATTTGAAAAATTTGAATATATTTGCTCATGTAATTGAACTGTTACGCTCACTTCGAACTTTTGGAGTGCCCCCGGATGCCCCCCTTCGGGGGCGAAAGTTTAATTTAATACTTGCTGCCCCTATTCTCTGAAGAAAAAAAGTTTTATTTATTATATTTTTTCAAACCATTTGCTAATCATCCGTTGATATTTGAGATTTTCATCTTCGAAAGTATTTTTATTTCAATTTTAAATTATATCCCTCATTCACCACACATTCACAAGTAGAAGTAAAAAAAATATATCTCTTTCATATTATTTTATTTCAACAATTTTTAAGGAGAAAAGCAATCCTGTCGAAAGCTGTCTAAAAAAGATGATTTGAAAGAGAAATAATTTAATTTTGCCTGAACTCAAAATCTGTTTTTGAAACTTTGAAAACTTTCTTCTTTAAATGAAAATCAACCGTCGGATGATGCAGAAGTCACCACTTTGTTCACTCATATAATGAAACTAAAAAAGCAATATCCGTGTTTTACAAAAAAAAAGCAGCTATATTTGAATAAAAATACTCCTCTTATAGGTTTTGATTTCATTTATATTTTGCTACAAAACCAAAAAATTCCGGATCAAATTACTCAGGGTGCCGGTATCGTTTACCGTAAAATCCATTTTTACCCAAACACGTTACGGAACAAAAGATTGGATATATCGTAATTTTCACAGGAATAGTTACCGTAAATTTACTGAATCACTCTAATTAATTAAATAGTACTGTAAAAATTACTGTATAATATTTTACTGTAAAATTGGATTTTACGGTGAAATGTATTTTGTGGGAAAATGGATTGTACGGATAATGTATCCAAAGTTTATCCAATTAATGTATCCAATTTATATCGTAAAATCTATTTTTTACGGAACATGACACGGAATTAAAAAATCTTACACACCTTAATTTTTACACAAATAATTACCGTAAATTTACTGAATCACTTTAAAAAATTAAATATTACAGTAAAAATAAAAAAATTATATATTGCATTAAAATGGGTTTTACGGTAAATTGGAAATGGATACGGGAAAATGGATTTTAAGAATGATGTAACTAAAGTGCCGTTACTTTATACCGTAATTTGATCTTGAATTTCTTACAGTAAAGTGTATGGAAAATCGAAAGTGGTAACAAACAATGAAAACATTTTAATGGTGTTAATAAATGATAGTTGCAAAAGTTTGGTAGTTTATTTTCACCTCGTTACCTTTTACAACTTTTAATAGTAATTCCTGTTTTAAATCTACCTTTTCATGAAAGTAATTTGTGATCTTCTCGAACTTTCAGACGTTAGGAATGGAGAAATTTCAACATTGTTTGTATCACAACCTTAAACAGACATGTTCAAAATCGTCTTTACATGAGAGTTTATGAACCGTAAGGATTGGATTTAGAGTCATTATCTCTGGGCTAGAACATACTGAATGTGTTTATGTCAAAATGATCGATTTTGTGACATCACCTTGCACAGAACATCGTGGTCGCTTTGATAAGGGAAAATTAATTTAAATGACCATAATACAATCATTGAGGTCAAAAGTTACTAAAGTCAATTTAAAACGAAATACAGAGGAATGGAAATAAAAATAAAAAGTATAACTTATTGGAAATCCATTTATTTGAAATATTCACGTAAGTGCATGTTCGATCTTGAAAGTTAAATTATACGCCTTATCTTTTATTTAAATTACTTTGAAAATCTTCCGCACTATTTAGTATTAATTTATTCATTTTTGTGTGCATAGTAATTTTATTAATATAAATGATACATAAAATTAAATTATGTAGCAAATTTTTGAAATGCATTTATTTTATTTTTAATATTGCGAGTTATGAAAATATGAAGTTAATTTGAAAAGCTAATGAATGTAGTTATTTCAATTGTAAGATATATTTTAGACTCATAAATCACTTTTCCAATTTAAATAAACAGAGAAAAGAGATGGGCAGGAAGTAATTTGTCAATTTGATATGCTTAGATTCCTTATTTTGGTTTCAAAAACTGTTTGAAGGTTCTAAATAAAACTGAACGCTAAATGGAAAAAAAAAAAAAAAATGTAGACTGAAAAAACATTAAAATTGAAAACGTCATTCTTACAACACTAACACTATTTTAAACACTATTCCTAAAACACTAACATTACACTGAGAGAAAAAGTATGCTCAAAACTACCGAAATATGGTAAAATTAACCACATTTCTAGTTCTGTGGGAATACCAAAAATCTAGGTAAATTTTCCGAAGCGGTTAGGTAAGGATTTTAGTAAAATTAACTATAAAATATATTTTTTACAATATGAACCATGTTGATTAGAAATTCAATATAATTGTTTTCACTGTAAGTATGGACAAAGGTAAACTTATTGACTGTAATTAAACTATATTTGCATATATTACTGTCAGAGGTATCTAATGTCCAATAAAATCAACGTCATGAAACTGGAAAATATTTTATGTTGTTCAAAAATTTAAAATTTTGAAACATTACTAGTATTTGTTCCTACATTTGACTGCAAAATTATGATTTAATCTCAAGAATTAGTTGAAATAAGTGTTTATTCTAAATTGTTATGAAATTTAATTAATGCTTGTTGAATGTATACAAAAGATGATAAGTGTTCTTATTGCTAAAAAAACATCTTATTTTAATTATTTCTTTTTTCATTATTCCCAGTGAAATAATTAAAAACTACTAAAAAAAAAAAAGAAGAAAAGAAAAACATTAGAGTATATAACCACTAAACAGAAAAATCTTCTATATCGAAACAGATTTTACGGCGCTTTTTATCTTACGCTTAGAGTCCTAAAACGGAACAGGCAAATAAATTCTGATAACTCAGAATAAATTGTATAAGTGAAGTGAAGAAAACTCCTTAAAGTTTACTACTTTGCGAACAATAATTTCCTACTCGAAAGATTTCCTTTTTAAAAGTTAAAAAAGTTTTTTTGATATTTCAAGGGCTAAGATTTTATTAGTTCCAGTTTCTTTTCAAGTACTTTTTAAATAAGCATTTATAAGCATCGAACAAAAACTTAAAAAGGAGTCGCTATCATGCATTGTTAACTATAAGTCCTCCTTTCTTTTCTTATTTTTTTCTTCTAACTTGTTCCTCTGTCCTTAGTGGATGAACTACTTTGCACGTGCTTGTCTCTACCATCATTTGGTATTTAGATACTAAGGAAGGTTCATGCTTATAGAACTGAAACTATAGTATGACCATTTAAATATTTTCATTTGTGCCTTATTCGTGTTTTTTCCCCTCTAGTCTACATAGTGCAAAGTGTACCATACACTTTGTTGGAAATATAAGTATATTATTTATATTTATCTTCTATTTATATATTTTTAAATGCCTGTGTAATGCCTGGTTTGCCCGAAAGAGGGAGCTAGGGAAAACTTCACCCATGATCCTCTCGGATTTTTTCTGTAGAACGTTTTGTTTACAAGTAGATGTGTATATGTAGTACGAAAATGTTGTTTGATATTTGTTAGTGTTGTGTTTGTATTTTTTTATATTAATTAAAATGTTATAAAAATAACATAGAGAGCTAGCCTGGTTTATTATAGTGGCGGCCCACCTATGGGGCCCGAAGTCGTCATTTTTATGCCTTCGGTCAAGAACCGAAAATAGTGATGTAGTGCAAATTTGCATCGCTTTCGTTTTCGTCATGATTCGTTTTCAAAATAGTTTTCGTCGAAATACCAAAGATAGGTAAACGTATACCTAAATCTGTTGCTCTTATGAAGTTCTACAATGTGAATACGTTCAATAAGTTAGGTATTTCCGAATTAGAAATCCGAAGCGGGGATTTCGAAAATAATGATGCAGAATCAAACCTGCAGAAATTAATGCAGAATCAAACCTACAATTATTAAAATATGCAAGTAATGTTAAATATTTAAATTTTGGGCCGGCCGGCCAAACCAAGGCAAAGTAAAATAATAAAAAAAAAAAGGAAGATAGACTCTTTTTTTTTCAGGAGAAAAGAAAGAAGAAATATCTATTAAATAAAAATTTGCGGTTTGTTCTTTTGAATGATGACGTAATGTTTTTGATGCTTTGTTTTGAATATTTAAAAGAACACTAATTTTTAAAGGAAATTTATTTTGTAGATTATTGCTATTGATTTTATTTATATTGTTGGTATTGCTATTATTAGTATTATTTTGTAGATTATTGCTATTGATTTTATTTATATTGTTGGTATTGCTATTATTGGTATTATTTTGTAGATGATTGGTATTGATATTATTGGTATTATTTTGTAGATGATTGGTATTTATATTGTTGGTATTGCTATTATTGGTATTATTTTGTAGATGATTGGTATTGATATTATTGGTATTATTTTGTAGATGATTGGTATTTATATTGTTGGTATTGATATTATTGGTATTATTTTGTAGATGATTGGTATTTATATTGTAGGTATTGATATTATTGGTATTATATTTGTTCATTATTGGTATTGATATTTTAATTTGTTTAAGAATTAATTTTATTATGAGTACTGTTTTATTGCTATAAAGATTTAGTAGTTTATTATCTCATGATAAAAGTGTGAACTGTTATATAATGCACAAAATTATATATTTTATATGGTAATTAATATTTAAATGAATATTAATTAAGGTATTAATTTGAAATTAAGTTTGTTAAATATCTTAATGAGTGGTATAAATTTCACCTTTTATTAGTGAAAAGTAAATAATATTTTAGGCACTGAATGTTTTATATCATGTATTGAAATAGTTAACAAAGCTCATGGGTGAAGGTAAGTTTTAACGAATTTTTAGTCTTTTTCTCATGTTGTTATTAGAGGATTTTTAGGGAAAATAATTTTTTTGTCAAAATGTCTGAAATTGACAAGGCGCGTAAGGATATTTTATATCAGGTAGCACTTGAGATGGAGTTGGACGTTCAACCAACCATGAAAGTTGCAAAATTGCGCGAGCTTATAAAATCCTCCCCTCTGTTTAAAGACGAGGTCTTCGTAAATTCACTGGTCAAAAATATAGTTGAATTACGTGAGGAAGAACAACGTAAGGCAGAAACCGAATTGGAAGAGAAACGTAGACAACAAGAATTCGAGTTAGAAAAACAAAAGATGGAAATGAATTTTGAGTTGGAAAAACTCAAACTGCAAGCTTCAGAACCTAAAGGTGCGGAGACTGGAAGCGTAGTACATCCGACATCTCATTCTGAGACCAGAGTAGATATTCAAAAGTTACTGCCTCCATTTAAAGCCGAAACTGATGATATTACCCTATTTCTGATATTGCTGGAAAGGCAGCTAAAGTTAGCAAAAGTGCCTGAGCAACTTTGGGTTTCCCACCTGTTAAGTCTGATACCAAGTTCGATTTCTACCCTCATAGCCCGTGAGTCTGAAGAAAATGCTTCAAATTTTAACTATGTAAAAGATTTGCTTCTCAAGCGTTTCAAATTGAGTTCCGAGAAATTCAGGCAATTATTTTTTGCTCATCGCAAGCAAAAAGAAAGCACCTGGCGTGATCATTATTTTGAACTGAGAGCTTATTTCGAGAATTGGTTGAATGAGCTGAATGTTACCACTTTTAAGGATCTTCAGAATCTGATCATTGCGGATCAAATAAAAAGAAGAGTTCCTCCTGATTGCAAGGAACATCTGTTGGATGAGTGGGAACAATTAAACTCGCCAGATACTTTAGCTGATAAGCTTGACGCCTACGACAACCTTAGATCCACTTATGTAAGGAAGGATACTGCTGTTAAAAGTAAGAGAGAAATCTTATCTCAGGATAGTTACTCGAAATTAAATAAGCCTAATTATGCAGTAAAAAGAAACGAGTTTTCCTCGAATAAAGAATCGAAGATATCTTGTTATGGTTGTGGAAAACCAGGGTTTATAAGAAAGAAATGCCCTAATTGTTCCGTTGCAGAACAGAAAGAAACTGTTGAAGCAAGGAAGGTAATGCTCTATAGTTGTAATACTTCGAGCGGGTCAACTCCGAATATACCTATTACGATCTGCAATAAGGAGGTATATGTCTGTGCAGACACAGGAGCAAACCGTTGTATTGCAGGTGAACGCATGTTTGAACTATTCAAGGAAAATCAAGTAGCATTGAAAAAGCACACTCATAATGTTACATTAGCTGATGGTGTGACCCAATCTAGAGAAACTTTGTCAGCTGTACTGCCAGTAACTATTGAAGGTAGAATTATTGAAACAGAATTTATAGTTTTACCTGAAGCTAAAGGTAACAGAACCTTGATGGGTATAAATTTTTTAAAGAAGGCTAATATAGTATTAGCAGCATCAACCAAGTCTTGGTATTTTGGTGATAATCCTAAGAAAAGGTATTCACTAGTTGAGGATTGCGAATCCACTGAACGCATTCCTGTAGCGAAGGTTGAAGTTAACCAATTTGCTTTGCGTAAGGATGAAGGAAAAGGTCTTACGCATGATCAAAGAAATCAAATTAATGCTCTTCTTAAAAAGTATGAAAGATGCTTTCAACTAGGGGGAGAAGTTACTCCATTCGCCGAACATCGTATTGAGACGGGAAATAATCCTCCTGTTGCAACGCCACCATACAGAATGACGCCTGTTAAAAAGGAAATTCTCAGGAAAGAATTAGACAATCTCTTGGCTCAAGGTGTCATTGAAGAATGCGAGTCACCGTACGCTTCACCTGTGGTTCTTGTGCCTAAACCGGATGGTAGCATGAGGTTATGTATCGATTACCGCAAACTTAATTCCCTCACTGTACCAGATACATATCCTTTACCATTAATGGATGAATTATTGCATGAGGCTAAGCATACACCTTATATGTCAACATTAGACCTTAGATCTGGTTATCATCAAATTGCAGTTTATCCACCAGATCAGGATAAAACAGCATTTGTTTGTCCCTATGGAACTTTCCGGTACTTAAGGATGCCGTTTGGTCTACGAAATGCTCCAGCCACATTCCAAAGGTTGATTGATCGTTTCAGAAGAGGCTTGAAGGATATATTAGCTTTATCTTATCTTGATGACATCTTTGTTTTGTCGGACACTTTTGAGAACCATCTCTCCGATCTTCAAGCAGTGTTTGAGAGGCTCATCGAATTTAAACTGAATGCTAAACGAGAGAAATGTCACTTTGCTTGTGAAAAAGTAAAGTACTTGGGACACTGGATAACGCCTAAAGGATTAGAGCTTGATCCTGCTAAAGTGGAAGCTATAAACAATATACCCCAACCGAAAAATGTAAAGCAAGTGCAATCCTTTTTACAATCTTGCTCGTGGTATCGACGTTTTATCCCGAACTTTGCTGATATTTCGCGGCCACTCAGTAATCTAACAAAGAAGAGAACCAGTTGGAATTGGGGAAAAGCAGAACAACAAGCTTTTGAAACTCTCAAGAAATGTCTTGTTACTCCTCCAGTATTGAAACAAGCTGATTGTAAGAAACCATTCATCTTAAGAACTGATGCTAGTAACTATGCCTTAGGAGCAGTGCTTTTACAAGGAGAGGATAAAACAAATGAACATCCTATAGAATATGCCAGTCGACTTCTCACAGCAGCTGAAAGAAATTACTCAACCACAGAAAGAGAAGCATTAGCTGTCGTGTGGGCGCTTGATAAATTCCGCGGTTATATAGAAGGCCAAGAAATCACTGTGGCGACGGACCATCAACCATTAAAGTGGTTGATGAATCTAAAGTCACCGTCTGGAAGATTAGCCCGCTGGTCTTTGAAAATTCAATCTTATAACCTAAAGATCGAATATTTTCCTGGAAAATCGAATGTAGTAGCTGATATGTTGTCTCGACCTGTCTGTGATACTAAAGTAAACAATACAGAAATCTGTAATTTTGTGAGCGTAGATATGCCATCTAGAAGTCCTGCTAGCATTCGTGATGCTCAGCTAAAGGATGAAAATATTAAGAAAATAATCGAATGTTTTGAAAATAATAAGAAGGATGAAGATTTTGTGAACTGGTCAGATAAAGGATATTTGATGAATCAAGGGATACTCTATAGATATGCCCCAGACTCCGATGCAGAAGAAGCTCAACTTGTAATACCTTCCCAAGAAAGAGAAACTATCATGAAATTGCATCACGATTCTCCTACTGCTGGTCATTTTGGAGAGAAAGGAACTTACCAACGTATTTCTCAGAGATACTATTGGACCGGCATGAGATCTTATATTGAAAATTATGTCAAGAAATGTCCTGAATGCTGCCGTTTCAAAGCAACCAATCAAAAACCTTCTGGACTCCTAAGAACTCCGGCGTACGCTCAACGATTCGAGACTTTGAGTATAGATTTATTTGGACCGCTGCCAGAAAGTAAAGAAGGCCACAAGTGGATCTTTATTATTGAAGATTGCGCAACTAAATGGGTGGAACTGTTTTCTCTTGTCTCAGCCACTGCACATGAGTGTGCAACTAAACTTATTGAAGAAGTTTTCCTGAGGTACGGAATCCCAAGGAAATTAATTAGTGATAATGGCCCACAATTTGTTAGTGCTGTGCTGCAACAGGTTTGTTGTACACTGGACATTGATCAAATCCTAACTCCACTTTACCATCCACAAGCAAATCCAGTCGAAAGAAAAAATCGAGACTTAAAACCTCGTCTTGCTATCCTTGTGGGAGATTCGCATGATTCTTGGTCTGAAAAACTACCAAGCATTCGTTTCGCTCTTAATTCTTCTAAATCAGATACAACTGGACATACTGCTGCATATTTGCAGTTTGGGCGTGAATTGAGGACAATTGATGATGTAGCCTACGATCTAAAAGCTGTTCTTAACAATGATAACTTTGTTCCGGAAATTACGCCGTACTTGAAGAGATTGGCCTCAATCTCTAAGACTGTTAAGGAACGCGTTGAAATGAAACAGGACCAGAGAAAGACGTATTATGACCGGAACCGTAAAAAACTGTATTTTACTCCTGGCCAAAAGGTTTGGGTTGTTTTACATCCAATTAGCAGAGCTCACAACAAAAAAACAGCAAAATTTATGCCAAAACGCGACGGCCCTTATGTGATCCTAACTCAACGATCACCAGTTTCATACGAGGTGGCCAGTTTGGACAATCCTAACGCACCTTTAGGAACTTACCATGTTTCAGCATTAAGACCGTTCATTGAAATGGAGACTACTCCAATTGCTCCTCTGCGAAAAAGAGGAAGACCGAAGAAAAATGCTGTTTTAAAAGCGAGACGCTAATTAAAACAGAGGGGGAGGATGTAATGCCTGGTTTGCCCGAAAGAGGGAGCTAGGGAAAACTTCACCCATGATCCTCTCGGATTTTTTCTGTAGAACGTTTTGTTTACAAGTAGATGTGTATATGTAGTACGAAAATGTTGTTTGATATTTGTTAGTGTTGTGTTTGTATTTTTTTATATTAATTAAAATGTTATAAAAATAACATAGAGAGCTAGCCTGGTTTATTATACCTGTTCTTTGTCCTCAGACTGCGCTATGCTGCTAATGGAGATTATTTTTAAAATATTTTTTATAATTGTTTCAGCAATGGGAGTCATATTTTAACGAGTTAAAAAATTTAGTTAAAATAAATAGGCCTGGTTTCCTAAGCGGAACGCTGCTTGAACCATACTTTTTATCTCCTTCTATTTTTCTTCAAAATCAATCGATTTTTCAAATTGCATGAAATTCGGAACAAATTAATCAAAATTAATAATTTTTTTAAATTAATCAATGTTGTAAATAATGTAATGTATGTAACCTTCTTTTATTTTATTTAGCAATAAATAAATGAGCATTTTTCCAATAATTGTGTTAAATAGAAATTGGTCAATCTCAAAAATATCTTGACTTTTAGAATGATTTTTATTTCTATTTACGACTGAGACATAAATAACAATTACGGAAATAACTTAAGATACTCATTTTACTTATCTTTCAACAAAACTATATTAAACTTGTCAACATTCGAGGTTCTTAGAAAAGCATGTTTTTAAACTCAACAGGATAGTTTTTTTTTCTTTTAAAGCCATAAATTTTATTGTAAGAATTCTGAATTCAGTCATTGCGAAATTTAAAATTGAAAACAGAATTATTTTTAATAAAAAAAAAGAAATTTTTTATGTATGGTAATAGATAATGATAATTCTCCTTATCTTTATTTTATAATTTTTTTACTACGTGAAATAATTTTGCGTAATTGAATTAAAAAGAAAACTTAGGAAAAACTAATCCTAATTTTGTTGTTGTTGATGGTTTGAAAAATGAAATTGCATAACTTATTCGTATTGGTTCTAATTTCGTGTTTGTGTGTGATTTTATCACTTTATTACTTAATTTTCATTGTTTACTTTAATTAAATATAGTATTTTATAAAAATTAGAGCCAGTCAGTTTATAAATTTTTAAGATTAACTATTTAATATCAATGCAAACATTCAATTAAGAAACATTAACAATTAATTATGTAAAGAGAATTTAACTATGTTTACCAGCAAATTTAATCGAATTTTTAAATTAACTTCTTGTTCAATAAAAT
Organism: Parasteatoda tepidariorum; assembly: GCF_982258835.1. Taxonomy (NCBI): domain Eukaryota; kingdom Metazoa; phylum Arthropoda; class Arachnida; order Araneae; family Theridiidae; genus Parasteatoda; species Parasteatoda tepidariorum. Next base: position 47,521,513 of record NC_141762.1, on the reverse strand, counting down.
AATGACAAAGATAGTGAAAAAGTATTAAAATATAATCTCTATAAATCTAAAAAAAGTAGGGAAAATATCCAATTTTAAAATCTAAATTCAGTTTCGAGCATCCTAAAAGTTTAAGTATATATCAACAATATTTATACAATGAAATTATTTCGCAATGTGAAAAAAAAATATGTTTACCAACAAATTTAACCACACTTTTAAACGAAAAGCTCAAGAATAAGATATTTTATTAATATTAAAATGTAATATCTATAAATCTATAAAGACAGTGTAAAAATATATTTTTTATAAAATAAAGTTAACATTTAATGTAAAAAAAAAAAAAAAAAAAAAAAATAGTTGTCTCGCAGTGGACTGATCGTTAAGACACGGTTCCCAGCAGATCACCGAAGTCAAGCATCACTGGCTACTGTCAGTGTGCGGGTGGGTGACCACTTGGATCAGTCTGCGTAGGGACCGAGGGTGTGCGGTATTGGTCCTCGTTAAACTGTGCTACCGTAAAGTGCTCGACTTCGCGCGCAGGTCTTCGGGCTTCCGAAGCGGGGGTGCCATCCCTTCCGCAGAGGATCAAAATTGTGATGGCATGTCTTCGGATCATCCTCCGGGATGTTTCCCAGACCGTCCCCAATAGCCCATTGTGCAGCTCTAGTGCGACGTAAAGTAACAACAGCAACAGTAAAAAATAGTTTAACTATGAATGCATAAAAATTTAATCAAGCATATAATTGGATTTTTTTAAGTGCACAGATCCTGTAAAAGTATTAGAATATAATTTCTCTAAATCTGTAAAGATATAGTATTCATTCATGAAGAAAAAGTAATTTATTGTGCGAAAATAATTTAACTATGTTTGCTAGCAAATTATATAACATTCCTGCACTCAGAAAAGATGTAAGGTAAAAAAAAAAAAAAAAAAAAAAAAAACAGAATATGGCAAACTTTACCGCGCTCTATGAGAATTTTTAAAATACTCTGGAATTTTTGTCGAAGCGCCTAGTAATGATTTTGGTGAAATTGGACATAAAAATTGTATTATAATATGTGATAAAATTTTGCTAAATAGGCAAAGTTTGGTAAATTTATCATGATACCTTAGAGCATGACATAAAAACCACTTAGTTGGTAAAATTTACTGTCCAGTTATGTTTTTTTTTTTTATTAAATGCTTGGAAATAAAAATTATAATTTTGAGAACCAGAATTTCCGGTAAACCGTTACCACATGAACGGAAAAAGTGCCAAATGAATAGTTTATGAATACCGTATATATTTTGGTTTTATAACCAGAATTATAACCTTTTTCATTACCAGTAATGTCCTTGTAATGCAGTACAGTAATTTTACCAGAATTGCTTTTACCGTGTAGCTATGTAGATATTGTAAAAGTATTAAAATTTATTCTCATTTCTATATTTACATAACAGATGAAGTAGACCAATCTTCGTTATATGCTTTACTTAAATTGCTTCTGGCTATACTTTACTATATTTTTCTATTACACATAATATTAGAATTTTCGTTCGAAAATTATGGTAAAATGACTGCCAACAGACTGCTCATCCTATTAATCGCAAAATTTATGGTTTGGAAAGATTTACAATGAACAATAAACAACATACAATTAGTATGGTAAAAGAGCCGTGAATACTAAACCATACGTTTTTTAAACCATTTACAACTTTGTTTTTAGGCAAAGGACATAGAAGTAAGGCTGTTGACTTGTGTTGGTTGTTGAGTTGTGTTCTTTTAAGTAAACAATTGGAATGTGTCTCAATTAATTTGTCTGGTGATGCCTAATAATACTAAACTTTATGTGTGACACTGCCATTATGGAGCTGCAATCTATGCGTGAATAAGAGTTTCAAATTCCAATAGTCCAGGGTAAACAATTGGCGAGTGCGGGACACTGGAAACTCCTCATATGTTGTGTAGGAAATATTATGGTGCCAAGACAGGGATTCAGACCCCCCGTTCAGCCGGTCTTGAGATAGACAGATTACCCCGCTCAGCCCTAGAAACTAAGTGGCTTCATAAGGTGTTCACCACATACTTATTACTCACAGCTAACAGTTGGAATACCATCTTTTTTTATGGTTACGTGACTGTTTTGGTTGAATACGGTAAAATAATAATTAATTAAATTGTTATATACAACCATTTTTTCCGTAAAATTTCTAACAGGGTAGTTGAATAAATTGAACTCCTTTTTCTTTACATTAAACGTTATATAATTCTTAAATAAAGCAATTATCGGATTTTAAAGTATATTTCATATATTTTTTATTATTATTATTTTGATTTTATGCTATTTTTAACTGTCACGTGCTATTATTCGGCAGCTAAATGATAGCTCTAAGCGATATAAGTCGAATATCAATATTATTGACAGATTTTGTCTGCTCGCTTTAAAATTAGATACATTAACAAAGTTTTAGCATTTTTTTTTTTTGTTGAAACTCTTAAAATAAACCAAGAGAAAATTTGATATTTACTGAAAATTTATCTAAGTGAGCAATTTACTCTCTTATTAGCTGTCTTTTGGTAAATATAGTACATGTGGCACTAAACAAGCCTTCGTTAATTTGTTTTTTTACTAGTTAACGCTTATTGAAAGCCTGCGATTTGTATTTTCATTTATTTATTGCACTATTATGCATATTCATTGCTTAATTTTTTAAAATTTGTAAGTGTGATTTTGTTTTTTCGAATAATATAATATGAAGTTAATTCTTTTATTCATTACAATGAAAATTTTATGCACTTTCGAATACTGTAACATGGCGTTAATCTATTTATACCTTATAATTCAAAGTTTGCTCTTTCGAATTATTGAAAGTGATATTATTCATTTTATGATTAATATAACATGTTATTCCTTTTATACCTTATTATAATTCAATTTTTTTGTTCATTAGGAAATTAAACACAAATAAAAATAATATTTAGTACTTAAAATACTTTGGGAACAAATTACTTTAAACCGTAGAAGTTTTACATTAGTTTTTGCAACGCTATATTTGTCACATTTATTGGCAAAGAATATAAGAGTGTAGAAGAAAAAAAATTTCATTAGAAAAGTTGCGTCTCTAAAAAAAGCGGTTTTATATACAATATTTATGTGTTCATTTATATGTTCCCGATAACAAAATGACACATCACACTCAAAAATCATGGAATAATCTGATATATGAAATCACTACAATTGGATCAAAAGTTATTTAATGCATTCACAAAATTTATTTTTGAAAAAAAATTGCAATAAGTAGCTTATTATAAGAAATGCTAAACACAAAAAATTCTCAATTTTGAATTTTTTTGTTGCTTGCGTTGATTTTTCTATTGCATGCATTTCTGTAAGTGAAAGATACAATCGAGACGAATTTCATTTTACATTTTAAATCCTAATAGTTTATTTCCTTTTAAGCTGGGAATGTTTGAATTAACTGTAATTTTTATCTTAATCTAATTAAAGTATAATTTTAACATATTTAATCCTAAAATTTTACACATGATAGTAACGTTTCTAGTTGGTATAAACAGCGCACCTTTTTGAATGTTAATAATTAGTAGTTATTTATTTAAGTCACAGATAGAGCTTAAAATCATAAGAAACAAAATGTCCCAAAGGCGAAAAACATAGAGGATGAATTGCTATACTATGTAAAAAATTCCGTATTAAATTAAGGTATAAGTATCGGTATTTTGAGTGCATCATCCGCGTAAAATCAATTTTACCGTATAATCTATGTTTACAGTAAATTCATGTTACAGTAAATTCATATTTACTGTAAAATATAATTCCGTAATTTTTAAAGTAGTATTTACTGAAATAGACGTGATTTAGATACTTTACGGTAATTATTGCTGTTAAAATTACCGTATATGAAATTTTTTGTTCCGAAACTTTTCCGGTAAAAATGGATTTTATGGTAAAAGTACCCTGAAGGGCAATACTTTTTACCCTAATTTGATCCGAAATTTTTACAGCGTAAGGAAGTTTATATTTCGATTCGAAATTTAAAATGATCTTGAGCCCTTTAAAGGTTCCATACTAACGAAAAAGTCATTTAAAAAATTTAAATCAAATATTTTACTCTTATAAAATGGCAACATTTTTAAAACTTAGCTTTCAGCGGAAAAATTCCAAAGTAAAAATGAAATGTTTACCTTACATGAGAGAATGATTTAGCTTAAATTTTAGAATTTGTAACTTTTTTAAAAAAGGATTTCAAATTACACTGTTGATTTAGAAATTTTATATAGAGCAGATAGACACATAAATCTACAGTGTAAACAACCGATTTATTAACCTCTAAATCAAAAAAGTTATTCAAGTAAAATATAATTTATTGCTGGACATCTCTCAAAATGAAAAAGAAAGGAGCAATAATTTGTTTTTACACATTTCAGTTTCTTTTCATTCTTCGCTATAAAACGTAAATCTAACCCTTCTGTATTTATTTACAATTGATGCTTTGAAGATAAGAAAAGTTTGAAAGCAAGATCGTAACCAGGGCAACGGCATAACATATCTATTCTTGGTTATTTCAGTTTCACAAACACAAGATAATATTGTTCTATGAAAGCTTTTTCCCAAGATGTCTGTCGTATAACATCGAATCGTATTTCTTTTACTTTTATTATTATTTTTTTTTATTGCTGAATGCGGAACATTTCAATTTTTGCAAACGTGTAGACAGTTTCTTAAACTCAGTTTATCGTATATTGATCCATTACATATACTACAAAAAAATGACATTTCGAAATTTTATTTCTGAAACAATATTTTGAAATAGAATAGATATGATATTTTTATTTTGCTTAATTTATTACCCAAATGTCACTGCTAAATAAGAAAAAGGTAAAGCATATGATAACGTTGTTTTTACATATGGTACATATGAATGTTTCGAATGCATTTCTAATGCTGCTTTCAAAATATTGATTTAGTTGTAATGAGATACATTAGAAATTCAGTTAAAATAAAGTGTTTTCCTAAAAGAATTTCTGGGATAAAAAAATAAAACTCTTGTGTAATATTTATTGTGAGAAGCATATTATAAAATATGGATACTCAAAATTCACGAGATTTTCTTAGAGACTGTTTTGATTACAGTAAAATACTTGTATAAGAAATAGATTATTTAAAGGACTATACAATGCAGCACAATGTTATTGTAATTCTAAGCTTGAATAGAAATACAATACGCAAGGGATATGAGCTTATATCCGAAATAATTTATAACTCATGCCACAAAGTATAAAAATAAAAAATAAGAATAAGTAAAATTAGGTTTAAATTAAGGCATACCTATTTGAGACTTTGATATAAAATTGTCCCATTACAGGAATTAAGTGTAAAAAAGCTTGTTGTTTTGTCATATTTAGGTGGTGGGTTTGAGATTATCATAGTTTGCTTATTATCGCACATTCTTTTCTTAAAATGAAAAAAAAAAACCCTACTAAGTTGACGTTTATATGGAGGATAGCATTTTTCACTAAATAAATAATCTTACCAAAGCACAAATTGTACTTTGATTGGACTGGTTATTATTAATAATGCATGGTTATTGTTATAATAATATCTGAAAGAATATATAAAAAATGAAGGTATACCAGGAAAAAATACAAACTGTATAGAGAATTTCGGGCAGTGACACTCAGCCTTAAAAAGTGCAACAATAAGTGCGACATCGAGTCACAGGCTAAGCTAGTAAATCCTGGGACATTCACCCCCCCCCCCCGGAAATTCCATTCTCACCCTTTTTCTTGGAAGAACACCTGGCGCGGTATCTGCGATCTCCACGTGAAACTGGGCGATCTTTTGAATTGCCATAACTCTGCTTGAGCACGAGTTTTTTTTAAAACACTGGCACTTCCATTAGAAAGTGGGAATGACACTAAATAATAATAGATAATAACACCTCAACTCTCACAAAATAGGGAATTATAGTTTAACTTTCAAGCATTTCTATAAATACGTGGAGCGAAAGACGCTCATTAGCATTCGATACTTGATCGTCAATTTAGTTACAGCTCTCCGCTTATCTGAGTTTTTTTAATTTTTCTATCCCTCCTCCTCCTGAGGTAGGAGTAGTTTAACATGGCGTCATCATCGCCATTTTTGTTGGCTCTGCAGCCATGCTCATCTGTAATTTTTCCAAAATTTCGCTCCAAAAAAAGATTCCTTATAATTTTTCTTTGCAGGATTTTTTATTTTAATGCCTTTGCTATAAGAATTGGCACCCCAAGTTATGTTCGATAATAATTAAAAGAAGTAAATGATTTTCATCGGTGATGAATCGATTGCCACGGAACATGGATTCTTATGGATGTCATCATGTTTGCCATGATGTCTTCAGAAGGAAAAGCTGTTGAACCTCTGACATCTAAAAGGTTCACTATGGTTACCATCCCCCATCATCCGCCACTCGTGTGATCATCGTTCTTTTTTTAAGCAATAGAATGTGTGAGTGTTCTTTGTGGATATACAAATGACCATTTACTCCAGATTCTCACTTCCACATCCCCATCTGCATTTACTCACTGTTCATTGAATTTTTTTTTTTTTTGTTGCTGTGAAAACCCATATTACCATCACTGATTTGATACAACCCGGACATGCATCTTATAATTTTTTGAAAAATAAAGTGAACTCTCCTTTGATCCAGTAAAAAAAAAACATTTTGACTCTTTATTTTTTCTACAGTTGTGCTTTTTTAGATTAGTTGATGTCCCCATCACTTCAAAATTAAAGGTATGTGATAGTTCTCATTCCTGTTTTTCGTTTAGATTGTATTTTGTCATTTTGTTACAAGGTTTTTTTTCGGAACACATTCACCATGTTGCAAGCTACTATACGTTTTTAATTAATTTCGGCCATATTTCATCGTAAATTCAGTTTTTTTATCTCTCTAATATATTATTTTCCAATACCACACATCAAACAGCACAATAAGAAATATCAAGTGAATGTATAAGGGGAAATTAACATTGCACTTAACAATAACAATTAACATTAGAAAATACCAATGTAGGGAATATCGTGCAAGTGTATAACAGAGAATGGAATTTAACCTTGAAAACACTTCTGTGGATGAATACAGGGTAAATGTATACCGAGTGTGGCATTTAACTTTAAAAGAACATCAGTGTAAGGAATACCAGGCAACAGCCCTTACATTAAAAAACATTAGTGTGGGGAATACAGGGTAATGGAACACACATCCCTGTTTTGTTATTATGCTGATTATTACCAATAATAAATTTAAAATTTTATGATAATAAACATATCACTAAATAAAATTATTCTATAAGCTGATGTTCAAGGAACGATCGATAAACTATATGTTCGATAAACCAATACCATTCCGAAAAGAAAAATAGGAAGAGGATATTGGGTAAGTGAGGCCAAGAGCCTAAGAAATTTATTTCGAAGCAAAAATGGCCTATATTTTCAAATATAAAAGCACCGTAGCCTCGAATGGGCAAGTGAATTCTCCTCTCTTCCAAAAACAAAATAATTTTTGCTTAGAGTCTCAACTGGGCACGCTTGAATCAGAACATAAAATAAAAATTGAACCAAATAAATTTAAACAAGTTTGAATGAACAAAAATTTAAGAAAACAACGAAGAACAGAAATTTTAGAATTACGAACTAATATCAGAATACAAAAGGAAAAAAAAATAGTTAGATTTTAGCTATTTTAAATTACAAATAATTGACAAAGATGTCTGTTAAAAAGAAATCAACAATACAAAGAAATGAAAACAAATAAATAACTGTTAATAGTTAAGAAACTCAAATAATAGTTAAGAAACTTACAATTCCGACCCGACTTGTGGATTAAACTACTTACTGTCTGGCACGTAAACATCTTTCAGACAATCACCCAATAAATTCTCAAAAATGTTTATTTAAGATGATTAAAATTTAAAGATTTATTCATTATCATTTTAATTGTGTTGCCACACTGGTATTTTTTTTTCTTCTCAAATCAATATTACTTGAATCAATATCCTATGACTAAATCATTTACTAATAGTTTTAAAAACTGCAATATTATATTAGTTAAGAAATTCACTCTAGATAGAATTAATACAATATGAGAATGTTAAATTATCTCAATAAAATGCACATTAAATAAGACACATACGTTTCTTTAGCATTATAAGCAATTTATTTAAGCACTCAAAGTAACAAGTAAGTTTATTCAGTGAAAGTAGAATAATACTATAATAATAGTAGAAAAATATTATAAATGTGTGACTCTTTTCAGAGGTTAGATCAACTAATAACTTTGTTTTCAGGCAATAAATTTCGTTATTTACTTCGGTCTTATTTTTTTACTGTCCAATGGAACTGAAAAATATCTCTGAATGAATTACAAAAATATAAAAGTTGTCTCATAAGTGGCGATGAATTTTAAAATCAACTGAAAAGCGAAATGAGTCAGAAATAGAAGGATGTCGTCTTCCACTTGGGAATTCATATTCGCCAAGTTTCAAAATTCGTACAACAGAAGGCGCTAATGACGGTAAGAAGCTACAAAACAGTGTTTTCTGCTGCATTATAAGCAATTTATCATTCCAACCATTCCAACTGAATATATTTGCGTGAAAACTAACTACTACACATAGTTTGTCATTGATAGTTTATCATAGTTGACCATTCCAAATGAAATAATTGCACGGTTGTTAGTTAATTTTGTCCTCATAGAGTACCACGCTGTTCCGACAAACGATTAATTGTATAAAAAAAATTCAGAATTTTTCTCAGTTAACAGCGCCATTTTTTTTCAAACATCGTAACTAACTTTTTAAAAAAAACTTAAGGAGTATGAAATCTGTAGCTTACTAATCTGCACGCGGTGAACCATATATGTTCGGCTCTCTTTGTTTTTCTTTAAAAAATTCATTTGCAAAATTTCAGTCATTTTTGGGATACTCATCAGAAAAAAAACTTTTCTTTTCATCGATGTTTCTAGTAATCAATAACTAAACAAACTATGCGTAGTAGTTAATTTTCACGCAAATATATTAAGATTATATGCATTAAAGGGCATTATTACGTGTAATTTATTTTTCTAAAATATGTTATCTGCTTTGAATAAACTATCATTAATTCTTAGTAATCGTCGCTTGATAAATTGAGATTTGCAATAATCTGAAACAGTAAGCTTAATCGAAACGGTAAAAGAGAGATCTCCTTACCCATCGGCTAGACAGTTTCATTATTTCGCGCAAGCATTCTGCCTACTTCGTCTATACTAAACTTAGGATAAGAATGCCGATCTGGTATCCCGAAATCATTAACGCTAAGTTTAGATCTAGTATTCTAACAAATGAATAGTCCAGGCTTTTTCTTTAACTTTCGAAGGAATTGTTAGCGAATTGTTGTGCTCGAAGGATTAATTCGAATTTCGATTCTTACGATTTCTGTAATTTTGTCCTACAGAAGGCAGTGTAAATGTTATGGAATTCAGGAATGCTTAATTATGGCGCTGTGACTTTAACTAAGAAGCACATCAAATTTATTTTTGAAGTGATATGTATGTATCATATGCATGTATCATATGATATGTATCGTATGTATTGATGCAGAATATTACTCTGAGAAAAGAAGGTATGGTCAGAACTATGCCTGAATAGGGTCAAATTTACAATGTTTTTGGCTCTATGGGAACAACAAAAAGCTCGGAAATTTTTATCGAACCACCTTGGTAATGATTTTTGTAAAATTAACTATAAAGTATGGTTTTATAATATGTGATAAAATTTGATAAATTTGTCAAAATGTGGAACTTTTATCATATACATTTAGAGCATGGTATTCGGGTTATTTACTATTCAGTAATTTAATTAATTTCGTGTATGGTAATAAAAACTATAATTTTGAAAAGGGGAATTTCAGGTAAACTGTTTCCATATGAGAGAAAAATGTACTGAATATTTATTACAGTATATTTTGATTTCATTAACCACAATTATATTTTCTTAAAAACTAGAAATATTATTACCATACAAAGCAATAATTTTACCGTATTTTTTTCCTTGCAGAAAATCTTGGAGCAATTTATTGTAATAAGCTAGATTTTTCTGAAAGTGGCATTTTTTTAACCAAAACATTCCCTACTATTGTTTCTTGATAGGTACTACCGAAAAATTTCCGGAATTTCTCCAAGGCAACTAGAAAATAGTAATATACACATCGAACTCTTATTGGTTACAAAATGGTACTTTTTTTTACCTATATCGCTTTCTTGGATATTTAAAAGTGGCTTATTATTATATTGCTCTAATCTCTTCAGTCTGCAATAATATAACTCGTTGCCTATTAGCAATTCGTCACTGATATTATGGTTACATGGATCCATGGTTTAATGCATAGTACAGTAATAGTTTAAGGGCTTGGGAAAACATAACTAAGAGCCTCACTTTTTTCGAATTCGATATTTTTACATGAAACTGTTCCTTTCTTATTTCCAGCCAGATATTTAACAAGTTTTCGGAATTTTATAATATGAGATAAACTCCGGTAAATGTGGTAAAATTTAGTAATTTTAACATTATACCTTGTAGAATTGTAAAAAAAAAACATTTGTTCTGTTAAACTTACTTTTCTCTTTTGTATTTTTTACTAAATGTGTGGTAATAAGAACTATAATTTTGAAAACCAGAATTTTCGGTAAGCTGGAACGGATGCTTTAAAAAATGAATAATTTAAATATCGTATATTTTGCTTTTATCAACCAGAATTATGGTTTTTTTTAATACTTATTATCTGCTAATTATTGTTTATTACTATACAGTACAGTAATTTTTTTCCAAAATTTTGTACCAAAATTTTTATCTCTGATCATCTTTTTTTGTTATTGCTCTAATTCCTGGATTATGAGAGTTTTATTAAAGCTAATTTTCACATTAAAATTGTTTTTTTACGTATTTTTTTTTATTACTTACGTTAACAACTGTGAACTTGAATTTAAATTTTTAAACGTGGGTTTATATTGCGTACTTAAAAAGAAGGATTAATTGTTATAAAATTTTTAATTGCGTTTTTACTTCATTTTTACTATTACAGGAAATCGCTTTTTTTTCTTATATTGAATAAAAAAAAACATTTTGTTTTTAAAATAAGATGAAATGAATTTTGCAGATTTCTTATAAATTTTTCCTTGAAGTTTAAACTTGAAATTTATAAGAGAAAAAAACTTTATGTTGTACTTAGTAGCTTTTCTTTAAATATAACTTAGTAAGCATAAATATCTAACAAAAGAAATAAAAATGAAGCGGCTGCCCAGTAAAATTAAGCAGTAAATATTTCAAATTCTAGTTACGACAAAAACTGTTACAAAGTCATTTCAATTAGCTCAGAAAATCATTAAAAGAAAACCTTGACGTTGTTGCGCACAAAAATATATTAATTGTAATTAAACAAATCGAAACTTCAATATTTTTCTTTTAATTAAATGCATTTTTTGGATTTTTTTAACCTAAACCATTCATATGAAGACGCATGCGTACAACATCCAAGTCAACACCGCCACGGATTCTCAGATTGATGTTAATTTTAAAAAATGTTACTTCTTACTAACTTCATATTTCAGTTTATTTTTTAAAAAAAAAGACAATAATAATGACAAAATTCTTATATAAATAATGAATTCTTTACAATTTCGAGCTTTTAATAAATTTTAGTCCATACACTTTTTAACATCTAGCATTTTCATACCGTAACATTATTCTCATTACTCTCCCGTAACATTACGGTATGAGAAAAAAATTCTCATACCGTAACATTACCGTAATGCATGGTAATGACATTTCCGGTAAAAAAAACCATTATTCCACTATTCATAATAAAACCAAAATGAGCGGTATTTAAACCATTCATTAGGTAATTTTTCCGCTTATGTGGTAATGATGACCGGAAATTTTGTTTTTCGAAAGTATAGTTTATGTTGCAGAACATTTAGTTAATACATAACTGAGAAGTAAATTTAACCGAATATTTGATTTTTAAGTCATGCTCTAAAGTATCATGATAAAATTTCCAATTTTTTTCACATTTACCACTTTTCATTTCATATTATAAAACTATATTTTATTGCTAATTTTACTAAAATCATAGCCAAAAGCACTTCGAAAAAATTGCCAACCTTCTTGATGTTACCATTGAAGCAGAAATACGGTAAATTTTACCATTTTCTGGTAGTTTTGACCATATCTGTTTTCTTAGGGTAACTTTAATTATTGAAAATCTCTTTGTTAAAACTAAACTTTCTTGCAATTATAAAACGTAGTTTATAAATTTATAATTTTTTAAAATTTTATTTATGAGAATTCACTTGTGGTATGATAAACCCTATTTAATTTGACCTTTTTGTTGTCCAACATATTAATCTAATATGTCATATTTCAAGAGCGTCAATCATTAATACTTTGATGAGTTCAATTTTCAATACTTTGAAAATACACCTGCTATAAAAGTGAAAGTCTTTTTTAACACTTACGAATAAGTAATAGGTAAACAAATAAAAATGAATTTCCTCTAAAAACTTATAAATGATAAGCCTTGGCGTATCAGAGGCACTAAAAATCTCTTATCGTTAAGAAATTTACCTGAGCTCAAGATGGGATACTTATCGGAAAAATTGTGAAGAGATGCAAAGACGAGAAATTATATTTTAAAAGAAGAGACGCAGTAAACTTTGACAGAGTGTAATTTATTTTAGTGACATTAATTTATGTGTCTCCTATTCAAAACTAATGAGATATTAGGAAAATTGATGGTAAAGAGCTGCTTTATAGATGATGCTTCAATTTAAATTAGGTACTTACAATTATTATGATTTACTAAATGATCATATGTTGTATTCGGATAAATTGCAATTTGATGTGAAGAAATTTTGAAAGGGTAATCTTCAATAAAAGTTACCTGTAAGTAGAAATTTTTTAAAACTTATCTAAATTCAATGAAATCATATCCTTTGAAGAAAAAACTTAAATGGCTATGGAAGATGGGAAGTTTAAGTTAGACATTTATGACGTTTATATCGCGTACTTATGAACGATGGAGATTTAAAAAATGGTAATACTTTACAGAAATACATCGAATAAAAATTAATTCTAAGAAATCGTATCTAAAACACATTTAGTTTCAACCAGTCGTTAAGTTCTTAATAGAACTAATGGAGAGCCAAGAAGATTTTCAAGAGGAACTACTTCACGCAATTGAAAATTTTCAATTTAAGTTAGGTACTTACGATGTAGTAATTTTGGTCGACTTACCACATTTCAGCTTGACAGATTCCGAAGACTGCAATTGCGAAAAAAATTGCGAGGGTATTATTGAAACTGGGAAAGGCGAACCACAAGAAGCGTATCGAGTATTTAAGCTTTTATTTTATATTCGGTTTTATGCTAATGGTTGTCCCCAAAGTAAAAAATACTATCTGTCATCGGATGAGGACACTTCTGAGTGTACTGGCTATGTTTCAACGTTGTTTGAAACTTGCTTCCTAAATCAGGGAATTTGTCAAGGAATTAAAAATTTTTCCCTTAGAGGAACTATAGGAATTATTGACGTGTTTGGAAATTTTTGCTATCGCCAAACGATTGGGGCCAGTTATGACGTTGTTAAAGAAGTTCAAAAGTATGATTGTGCCACCTACGAGATAGGGTTGGACAAATTCCTTAAACGCGATGATATTTTAGCGAAGTCAAAATTATTTTTGCCAAACGATACTTTGACAATACGTTGTGAAATTACTTTTTCTGTTGGTGGTATTGTTGAAAGATTTTTTTATTGGAGCAATAAACTTTTTGAGGTTGAAGAGCTAGAAGAACAATGGTTTGAGCATGAAGAAGTTTACGATGAAATATCAGATGAAACTGTTGTGAAACACAGCCTAATTCTAAACGAAAATAATAGATTGGGAATACTTCTTAAGGAAAAATCTCTTTACTTTAAATCCTTATTTCAGACAACCATGAAAGAAGGGTTAACAAAATTATTAGAAATCCAAGATGATGAATATGAAACTTTCTTTAACATGGTATCATTTGTTCGCTTTGAAACTTTAGACCATATTCGGAACGTTGAAGAATGTGCTGATTTGTACGTCACTGCTGATAAATACGATGTACCAAGTCTAGTAGAATCATGTCGAAAGTTCTTTAAACAAAATATGAGAGCCAACACAGCAGCGGAATTATTTATGTTTTTTGATCTTTACGAAGACGATAAAATGAAAGATTTTACCATTCAGTTTATTCTTGTCAACTGGTATGAAGTCAAACTTACAGACGGATGGAAAATGTTAGAGGAAGAGCGTAGAGATTTGATAAGAGCGATGTTTTGCTTGATTGACGAAAACACTGATGATGTTGTGCTAAGCGATAACGAATGTGTGAAAGCATTTAAAACTGAAATGGAATGCTTCAGTATTTTCCCAAAATATCACAAAATATCGCTCACGCTCAGTGCATCTCTTGATGAAAAATTGGAACAAAACACTAGAGAGTATTTCGAAAGAGTAGAAGTCGGAGAAAAATGGTTTGAACATGAATGTATATCAGGCGAGGGAATTTTCCAGCATAGATTAGATCTTAATGATCCAAATAGTCTTCTATGCACATCGCTTCGTCAAAAATCTTTGTACTTCAGACACTTGTTCGAAACAGGTATGGAAGAAGGAAAATCTAAGATGTTGCCAATCACTGAAAGCGAATATTCGGCATTTTATAACATGCTATGTTATGCCAGATTTGAGACTTTAGATCATGTTCGTGACATTGACGAATGTTCTGCTTTATTCGTAGCATCCGATAGATATGAGATTGCTAATCTTACCGAGGATTGCAAAGATTATATGAGGCGCAACCTCAAAAGTGACAAAGCAGCTGAGTTATTGATGTTCTTCGATGCCTATAAAGATGAGAAAATGAAAGAGTTTCTGATTCAATATATTTTAGAAAATTGGCCTGACGTTAAGGGTTCGGATTCTTGGAAAGTTGTAGAAGAAGAAAGACAGGATCTAATTAACGAAATTTTGCTTTCGGCTGGCAAAAAAGATGCCGAAATGTTGTCAAGCAAGATTGAAAATTTGAAAGCTTTTCGAAAAGAGATGAAATGTTACGAAATACTTTCAAAAACACAGATAACGCACGATAAAGCAATCCCAGACATTATATTTTTCGATTTACTAAATGTTCCAAACCAAGAAATAGTAATAGAATTCATTCTAAAAGCTGGATATGCAGGATACGAAACGGCAAATAATATGGGACATTTTGAATATAAGGATTTCATATACGTAAACCAAAAAGATTTAGTACGGGAAATAATGCGCTTTTTGAAAAAGGAATTTCTGAAATATTTTTCTGTGAAACAAGATGCTTTAGAAACTATTAAAAAAATGGCGGCAAAGTCTAATTATGATTCAATTCCATCACACAAACAAATAACTATATCCCATCAGGATACAAAAGCTGCAGATGCAAGTTTAGAAGAGAATCATGAATTGGTTGTTCGATCGGTTCTTAAACAATGGTTTGAAGAGGCTTTTTGTGAAAATTGGAAAAAAATGCGGAGAGAAAATTATAACGAAGAGCTTGAAGATGACATACCAAAATGCAGTTCCGATACCCATAAATCCAACATAAGTCTTCGTAATTCTTCTCAAAATGCACATCTAGTGAAGGATTTAGATTTCAAAAGTATTTCTAATATGGACAATCAAATTATTCTAATTGAGTACTTATTAACCAATTGGAATGCTGAAGTTTCTTATCAGTTTTTGAACATGGCAATGGAAGCCAGATTTAATTTATATAATCAATCTTTTTATGTTTTCAAAGAAAAAGAAAAACTGAATTTTATAAGTGACGAAATTGCTTTTAAATTTATAGAGAAGGATAAATATAATGAAAATTATTACTTTTATCAATAACTTATATAACTTTTCTTAAAGAGTGGAGATTTACTGTAAATCGTAAGTATTATGCATTTGCGTTTCAAATAATGTATTTAATATTATTTTAATTAAATACATATTATTATAACATACATATTTTATGAAATACATATTATTATTGCACATTGTTATAATTATTATAGTATATTATAGTATAATGTACAGTGTGCAAAAAAATCAGACCACCCTGAATAACTTTTGATCTAATGCTCGTATCTTCACCTTCTAGGACTCAATCTTAATGGTTTGAGAGGAGACCTCAAAGATGATACTTAATTTGTGCAGACGATATTTTAAGTTGCGAAATCAGACATAAAAACGTACTTTTTCTGAATAAACATACCTTTTTTGATGGATTTGGATTTCTCACCCACAAAATATAGGGGGGTAGACGTAATCTGGGAAATATGGTCCCCTTAGTTTGGTTGGAGAGCGTCCCAAAGTTTGGACCCCTTAATGTTAGTTTTACTTTTCGCGTATTTCGCTATATCTCGAGAAATTTTTAGCCGAATTGAATTTTTTGCAGACATTTATAAAATTCGTTTATCCAAATATAAATTCATGCAAAAAATATCTCTGAAAAATATTATTACTTTTCATTATTTTATTTAATAATTGTCAAAGAAAATTTGAATTTTAAGGTTTGAAATTTTTTGCATCATTTTAGGGAGTGTAATTTTAATTGGCAAAATACAATTTGTGAAAAATTAGTGGAATAGTTCATGAGAAATTGAATTTCAATAATTTCAGATATTTATAATTCAATTTCTTGGGAATTATTCGACCTATTTCGATCAAATTTTGTACTTTGCCTTGTGAAATTATATTCCATAAAATGATGCAAAAAATTGGGTACCTTACAGTACAAAATTTTTTTTGACCATCAATAAATAAAATTATAAAAAATAGCAAATATTCGCTAAAGTTTATATTTTGTATGGAATTATATTTGGATAAGCGAGTTTTATAATTGTGTTACATTTTTTTTTCAATTCGGTTAAGAAGTTCTTGAAGTGTAGTGAAATACGCAAAAAGGTGAAATTAACATTAAGGGGTCGAAACTTTGGAGCGCTTTCCTGACCAAACTATTTTGACCATATTTTTCAGATTGAGGCTACCCCCTATATTTTGGGGGTCAGGAATCCGAATCCGTCGGAAAAAAAGTATGTTTATTCAGAGAAATTGCGATTTTGTGTCTGATTTCATAACTTAAAATATCGCTTGCACATACTTTTTAGCATATTTGAGATCACACCTTCGAACCATTAAGAATGAGTGCTAGAACGTTAAGATCCTATCATTAGATCAAAAGTTTTCTGAGTGGTCCGTTTTTCCCCCTTCCCCCTTGGTGCACTGTACCTTGCATGATTTGTGTTTGCGTACATGCTGAGCCTGATTATTCTGGTAACCAAAAGCCGAAATATTATCTCATGTATAACTCTTTTGTGCTAGTAAAGGATTCATCAGAAGCACTCCTGTTATTTATTTATTTTTTTAGTTTTGCAGTGGTTAATAATCTTTTAACGATCCTTAATATTCTGGGATAAAAATATACCGTCATTTAGGCTTACTTAGATCACTGGGATGACTAAGACCTGTTTTTAGGGAGCAATTCAAATGCTTAATTTAAAAATAATGTTTTGACTTCGATTGTTAAATTTCATACCACAATTTTCTTGTTTTAATAAAGTTTTGTATCATATATTTTAATACTGTACGTTGACCGTCGTAGCCCAGTGGTTAGAGAATTGGACCCCGGTATGAAAGATCCAGAGTTCGGTTCTCGTCTCTGCTAAGACCCACCGAGCACATGCGATATACGTTTTGTAAAATTTGTGGAATCGAAAGTCCTATGATAGGTCTCGCCACGGGTACGAGAATCAGGAGAAAATTTTCTGTGTCTAAACTGAGGCAGTGGCCGCACGAATGAGTGGTGTCGCTATCTCCTTTAGGGGTTCTGAACTACGACGTATTTTCACCCTTGCGGTGCTCTCGTGTAAAACGAAAGGTGCAACCCTTCTGCCTTAAATTGCCAATGGCTTGGCTTACACCAAGATCAGATGCAGTTACTTCATTCAAGATTTATTTCAGAGTACGTTTGGAAACTGTTAGGAAATAGATATTTCTTGTTTACAATCTGGAAGAGAAGTTTAATTTTGTCTCCCACGATACTGAAATTTAAACAGAAATAAACTATTATAAAAAAGCATTTAAGTTTTTTGTCGTATGGTTAAGATGATTATATTCCCACAAGAAGATTTGCATAAATATGTCAATTGTGTAAAATAATTTTATAATATTTAATTTCTATCCTCTTCGAATATGTTAGGCCCATTTTTAATTAATATTAATATTCTCACTGTGCTGCGTGTGAGCTTGATAAACAAACTACTTTATTTTAAAGAAGAATGTATCGATGCATTCTAAATTAATGGTTCTTACTCTATATTGTATCGCAAAAATAACTTTTTTACTCTTATGGAATAACTTTTATGTGTAGGAGATAAAAAAATAGTAGCGGTTACTTTACATCAAGTAGTGTAAAAGGACAATCTTGGTCCTAGATCACAAACAACCAGATCCATAAGACCTATGTATAGTGTTTCACTACTCCACTTAGGTGTAAAGTAGTTGTCATCATTTTTGGCGTTGAAGTACAATAAAATTTTCTATTGTATCTTAACGCCATGCCCTGTTGATAAACACTATATTAAGTATATGATATGTTTTATGTTATCCTTAAAATAACTATGCATAATTTCAGTTGTAAGTTAATATTTTAAACTGTTACTTTTCAGAATACCTTAATATTTGATCTGTGAAATAGGACTAAATTTATTGTTGGTGACTTTTGACTAGAATTTCTTCAACTGAATGGCATGGGTTATCATGCCAATCTATTTTTGAAACATGGACGACAGTAAAAGGAATGTTAAATGCTTTTTAATATCATGTTATTGATTATTAATTATTAATATTTGTTAATTTTTGACTATTACACAGCTGCAAAATTGTGCTATGGATACAAACTATGATAAAGAAAATTATAGCAGTGAAATATACAGGGTGGTTCAGTACAGCAGTTGTAAACTTGATTGAGAAGTAAAGCCACAGAGCTGTAATTAAGGTATAGCAAGAGCACTCTTATATGCATTTCACTATCTCTCCTTGCCCTAAACAACAGAATCCCTATTGTCACGTGATCTCTTTCTTTTAGCGATTTTGGCGAAGAAAGAAGGTCGCAGGGTGACAGATCTCTTTTCAGGAAGATTTGTGTTTTGTGGTTTTAAAAGCAAGGATGGAAAGTTTAGATCTTCAGGGGTTCCAGTTTGAAGCTTTTCGAAACAGTATATTAATTGGATATTTTTTCAAAAAGAATGAAAACTGTTTTAAAATAGCTAGATTGAAAGCTACTTCGAAATTCCAAGTTTTTCATAATTATGTATAAGCTAGACAAAACAAAATTTAACAAAACTTTGAAAATTTTATTTTTTGAATGGTTTTAAAAACGGTAAAACTGTATCGTGAGATAAAAATCGTTACAGTTTTATTCAGTATAACATTTGAAATCATTTTGTATAATAATTATTGATTGTATGATAATTTTCAAAAAAAATTATACAATCCTGATTAATCGATATTGAAGTATACAAAAATTGCGTTTAAATTTTAATCTACATAGATTTTACTATAGTGCAGCATCTTGTGATGCTGCACTATCTAACACCAAAAATCTAAATATCTTTTAAGGTATTTGAAATTCTTTAAAACATTTACAGGAAATGATTATGAACACGCCGAAAAGTCATAAACTGAATTTAAAATTGGGGTTAATAAGAACTACACATAATAGCTGCATCATATTTTGAAAATGATCCGCTCCACTTTTTTAAACTCTAATTTTTTTAAACCTTACAACTGCGATAATAAAAATAATTAGATTTAGCACCACTTCTAGTATTCTCAATTTTTTCAAGCATTATTGCAATTAAAATAGAGTAGACGATTTCATCAAAGAAATAATAATTAAGTTTTAAACAAGGTTGGCCTTTTTATCGAATAGTTTTGTAATGGTTCTCCACAACTGCTCTTCTCTCAAAATAATTGTGCTCTGAATTAAATTTACTCAAAGTAAGGTATTGAAATTAAAAATCATTGAAGAATTTATTCTTCTAAAACCATTAGCAAAATAAAAATACAATGCAAATAAAAGAGCAGAAAACAACAAAAATATCGCCAAAAATTCACATACACTGCAAATAATAAAGGATCAAATTACGATAATTATTGGCACTATGTCTGTAGCAGTCGTAAACACAATTCACTTTACTTTAAAATTTCATGCCGTAATTTTTAATTACGGCATATGATTATTCAATAAATATTATCGTAAAATCTACGGTATATATGAAATTTTTTGTTCCTTAAATTCGTAAACACTGTACTGAATTGCCCTGCATATGAATTAAAGTTACTCAGTGCAGTTTCTCTACACTGAGAAAAATTGTGTTGTCGCAACAACTGGTATATGATAAAATTTTATATATGGTAGAATTTTAAGATGAAATTCATAGCTTATGTTATAGATATATAATGTTTCCTGCTCCATGGGAATACCAAAAAGTTAAGATATTTTTTTTTCGAAGCGCCTTGATAATGATTTTGGTAATATTAACAATAAAATATGGTTATATAATAAGTTATAAAATTTAGTAAATGTCATAAAATTTTGTAATTTTATCATGATACTTTAGAGAGCATGGTATAAGAAGACCATTCATTTGGTAAAATTTACTTCTGAATTTCATATTTTTGACTAAAAAGAGGTAATAAAAATTTCAGTTTTGAAAATCAGAAAATACCAGTGAACTGTTACCATATGAATGTAAAAATTACCAAATGAATGATTTAAATACCACATATTTTCATTTTATTAACCAGAATTATGTTTTTTTTTTACCAGAAGTATCATTGCCATAAGCACGGTAATTTTACTAGAGTTTTTTTTCCGTGTAAAAAACTTTCAAAATATCAAGAGATAAAATTATTTGAGATACTTGCATATCATATGAAGTTTTTTCGGTTGACTACATAATATTAAAAACAGCGTAGTAGCTTTTTTTACATATAGAAACTAAAGGAAAGAACCGGATAAGGGACAATTAAGTTTAAGAAAACCAGTTTTAGAATATTTCGAATCATGATGAAGCTCTTAACAAAACATTTTACTTTTAAAAATCAACTTTTGCACTTTCTATTTTTAACTTTTGCATTTTACTCTGGACTTTGGAAAAAAAAGATTATTTTATTATTCACTTTAATTTTATCAGAAAAAAAATTAATTAAATCACCACTACTAAGAATTGCGAAGTAAAATGTGTGTTATTCGATTCAAAATCACATTAACAGTCTATAAATACCATTTGTTTTCAAAAATCTTCTCAAGATTTGTGATATATTGAAAAATTTTGGAATAAACATGCATCATTTAATTTCTACAGACAGTGCTACTTGTACTAAGCCACCCATGATTTAGAAGTCTAGAGCTTTTAAAAATAATGTAGTAACTATCAATTAGAGCTGAAATAAGTTCTAATATAGAGTATTTTATATATTGTAGAATTTTAAGATGTAATTCATAGCTTAGATGTAGGGTGTAGTTTTAAGTATATACTTGATTTCGTGATATGGGTCAGGGCTCGAAAAAACTCAGAAATTTTACCCGTCCCAGAGAACGGCTTGTCCAACAATGTACCCGTCCTCCTTTGAAACTAACCCGTAGCTTCTAAATAAATAAAAATTTAATTTTCTCTTATTTATTACAAACATTTATATAAATTGCACTATGAATTAATAGTTAATAGGATTACAAATACTGGAATAACAATATACAATAGTAAAAGAAATGCTAGGTTACTAATAGTAACCTAGTATTTCTTTTATGAAATAATTTAAATGACAAGGGTCAATTTATCCGAGGGTACTGCGTTTTTTAAATGAATCAAATATGACGTTTGTCAGTTCCACATGATTTACAGAGGTTTCAGCACAGAAATCTGAAAGGGGTTTTCCATTTAGGTAGATGCTCATAATTGCGTTTAACGCTTCTTGTTTAAGACCAGTACGTAATGTGTTTTTTTTTTTGTAACTTCATTACTGAAAAGCCCCTTTCAACCGCTGCTGCAGTACTCCCACACAGAGAAAACATCAATTACACCATGCGCAGTATGCTGCTTTATTTCTAGACTCGAGGGTCATTTTAGAAGTGAGGAGCTATACTCTTGTAAGATAATAAAAATTGAAAATGTATCACGAACATTAACAGGAAAATGGCCGTCCGCGTGGACGTCGGATTCGAAAAATTCGTTGTCCGCGGGGAATTTCTGATCGCCGAGGACGAGCGGTTTTTCGAGTCCTAATATGGGTGATTCTCACGAAATCTGACAATTCACAGTCACTTGCACCAAGATCTAATACTAGACTACTAAAAGAACTTTAAAAAAAAATTAATAAATAGCATTGCTGCTAGCATTTTAAAATAACCTAGTACATCGACTATTTTATATACTTAAAAAATTAAATTGAACTTCAAAATTTCATGTTTCTGGCATGTCACAAACAATGTTTCCAATAATAACTAGCTTCAAAACCTTCTATAAATTTTTCAATATCTAATTTTTTTTATCTCAACCAGTGTAAGCATTTCTGGAATCTATGCAGAGGGTATTATTTACAAAAACTTAGTTTAAAATAATTTTTTCCGTCAATAAATTGTTTGTTACAAGAAAATCTGTCATTTTCCTGGCTACGTTTATTTAGTGGTTTATAACCAAAATAGATAGAGCCAGCAATCAATATCTTATGTTCATAGATTGATTAGATACCCTCCTATCTGGTTGTCCTATCTTATGTTCCTATATCTTATGTTCCTATCTTAAGTTTTGTTACTTACTAACATCTTATAATGACTGTTTTTTCAAACTTCTAAACTAATATGTCATTTTCCAGGCATTCAAAATGTGGTGAATCTGTATTTTATTCTTTTCTTGTGCAAATTTCAATAAACTACACTGCTGTCTGTAAGATATTAATAAATGCAAACTAAATAAATATACAAAAAAAATTTAGATTGCTTTGAAGACTTTAAATTTGAAGAAATTCTTTGGTCCGAATTGTCACGTTTCCTAAGAACCACCCATGTATTCATAATTTGAGCAAAAATCTTAGGCATCTTAAGTATTTTAAAAATGTTATCGAGAAGGTTAAATATTATCAAGTTATTATTATTTCTATGCATTATTTAAAAAATAATTCTTACTTCTTTCATTAACATAATGAGCAAGCTAAGAATCTTCAAAAATAGTTTATCATTAGGTACTTTTTAAGAATATCACGGGGAAAAAATGATTTTCCACCAAAAATTTTTTTTACGAACTTTGTGACCTAATGTATCCAGAAAATGTAAAAATATTTTCTATGGTATAACATTTATAAAGCATTTAATTTCTTTTAATGCATGAAAACAGTTTTGGTCATATTATTATTTTCGCCTATTTATTAATTTTCTTTTATTTAATTATATTTTTAATTTCTGAAAAGTAATGAATTTCTGTCACAAAGCGTTCGTAAAATTATTTTAAACAACCTTGTAATAGTATGTATCCAGAAACTGTAAAATTTATATTTTCTAAAGAATTTAAGGATATTTTTACTAACTATTTGTTTATTTTTGTCCATGTAATCTCGTGAATTTAATTTTTTGTGACATTAATTATCTGTCATTTTATTGTATTTTGTATTTAAACCTTTTTATGCTTTTAATTATATTCATGCATTTAAGTATTGTCATGTATTTAATAAAGAAAGATTTTAATCATTTGAACGAGTTTTATTCATTTTCGTAAGACTTTTTATGCATAGTTTTTTTCCTCCAGAAACTGGTAACATAACAATAAATACGAATGTTTTATTTTTATTAATTTTATTATTTTTTATTTTTCAATTCCTACTATTAGTATATATACTCTCCCTATATAAATACAAGATATATAAATATATATACTCTCCCTATATATATTTATATATCTTGTTCAAATTTTCAATCGTTAATAAAATACTTCTTATTCATCCACTCAAGTTCAAATACATTTTTGAAAAACTTTTAATGGATGACACTTAATGTTAATACAGTTTTTTCAAACACTAATTTATTAATTAAATTTAATTAATTAAATTAATTAATTGATTTATGTAATTAATTATTTAATTTAATTTAATTTAATTTAATTTAATTTAATTTAATTTAATTTAATTTAATTTAATTTAATTTAATTTAATTTAATTTAATTTAATTTAATTTAATTTAATTTAATTTAATTTATTATTTTTAATTAATTAATTATCTTTATATAAGAGAAAAAAAATTCTCATACATAAGATATTTAGCAGGGTACAATAGCATTACAAGAGATGGATAGAATGAGAAATTATAGACCACCGTCAGCTTCATACATAAGAAACGAAAAAAAAAAATAGAAAGTGAATAAATTACAAAAAACAAAAATAATAGTCCAACACCATATATAGAAAGGAAAATTGCAAGGAAATTCGCTTTATATTTTGACACTTAATATTGTGATTTTGTCATATGTATATGCATATTTCTATTAATTGCAATTATTTAATAAAAAGCAACTAAAATGAAATTTTTCTTTGTTGATCTTAGTAGGAATTGACTTTAAAAATTGTTTTTTATATTACTTGTTTTAAATGGCTAACTCCTTTTTGCAATCACATTGCAATTGAAATGAACTTAACTATGAATTGTTAATAGATAAAATTGTTGGAATAGTACATAACTACCTACAATATTTAAGAACAGTACAGATATTTATTTTCATGATGAGCGAAAAAATAAAATTAATTTAAATTAAACTCAACGAAAATAAAAAAAATACTTTGTTTCATCTTCCAAACATTGGAGAGCCTTAAATGTATCCTCAATATGGTAAGACGTATTGAATTTTCAATATCAGGTTTATCGAAAACTTTTAATGACTTAAAATTAATAAAAATATATAATACTTGTTACGAAATAAAAAATCCTAACCATGCGAATAAACAAAAAATTTAACGAAAAATTTAAATACTAAAGACATAATAATACATCCAAGAGTAACTATGGGAAGCAATGAGTTTTTAACGACCCGTAATCAAGGAGACTTAAACTATTAACTATTATTTATCACTGTTACAAGAATATAACGGAACAGAGGAGGAACGAAGAAAAATCGCAGTCGAAATAAGTTAATTTTTGTTTTATTATCGTCTGGGATGGCAAGAAAAAAAATAAAGATTAAGAAATCATTTAGATTTTAAAAATTCAAGAAAAATTATTAATTTTTTTTGCAAATACATAAAACAAGATTTATTAATAGCAAGTGGGTTTTCTTATTTATATCTGATTTCTCTTTAAGTACCAGAAATATCAATTCTGGTTCTTGCTATATAAATCATCAAATTTTAAATAAACATTTACTTATAACTCTTAACGAAACAATGGGATTATTCGTATATTGTTTAATAATATGAATTACCATTAATTACGAGCGAAAGCTTAGAAAATAATATTTTAAGAATATTATTATAAATATAATTCAGACATTGTATAATTAAGTAATATTTTTATATTACATTGAAAAGGAGTTATTCTCGCAGCTAATTAACCAATTCAAAACTAAAATTCTAAGATAAATAAATAAACGTCAGTTACACATACATTGAGAAAAGAAAGGTATGATCAAAACTTAGTAGAATGTGCCAAAATTTATCGTGCCTCTGCCTCGACGGGAGCAACAAAATGCTCGAAATTTTCATCAAAGAGATTTGGTACTAATTTTGGTAAAATTAGTAAGGAATTATTGTTAAATAATGTGTGTTAAAATTCAGTAAATATGGTATTTTTACTCTGATGCCTTAGAGCATGACATAAAAGCCATTTATTTGGATAAATTTACTTTTCAGTTTTATATTTCTTATAAATGTTCGGTAATATATGTTTGGTAATAAATGTTTGGCAATAAGAACTATATAATGTTAAAAGAACGTAATAAATGTTTTGTAAAAAGAACTATAATTTTGAAAAACTGAATTTCCGCTAAACCATTCGAATATGAACGGGAAAAAAATCAAAAATGAAGTGTTTAAATACCGAAATTTTATTACTAAAATTATGTTCTTTTTAAAATTTTTATTGTTTTTTACCAGAAATGTCTTGAGAATACAGTATACAGTGCGGTAATGATACCAGAATTCTTCTTCTTCCTGTACGAATAGCAAACTGCAAAGTATTGCTAAACAATTTTTTTTTTTAAATATTACTAAATTTATTGGGAGATAGCAAAATTTCGCTTTCGATTTGAAAAAAAAGTGAAATAAAATCCAGTATTTCATATGTTTACGAATGATTAAATATTATCAATTTTATTAGATGATGGCAAAAGTTTGCGATCTACTTGAAAACAGATTAAATACAACTCAATTTAAAAAAAAAAAGGAATTTACTGAACTCTAAGCCATTTTGCAAAATTTTCTAGAGTTTCCTCTCAAAGTTTTATACATTTTTACCTTTGCATTCTCCCTTTGTTTGAAATCGCATGGTTTTTCTCTGACGACTTAAATTTTCGAAAGTGTTTATGAGGCGACATGTCATGAAACTAAAAGCCCTTTTTAGTAAACCATTTTAGAACGATTTGTATGGATTTCCTCATTTTTCCAAAATCATTCGTTATTTTGTATTATAACCGTCGATGACCCAATTTTGAGTTTCGCCTACCAATGCTCAACTCCGTAGCCTTGTGATTTTGAGCCCAATCCAGAAAACAAGGGAACTTCTAGAAATTTGCCTTTAGGTCTTTTTCTGCAACTAATCTGCATTTGAGTTAGATGGAGAGGAAAACAGCGAAAACCTACCAAGATTAGCCTGAAAGCAAGGGAACTTTAATCCATGATCCATTTATCACTGAAGATATTTTGCGTCAGGATAATGGTCGGTGCTAGCCGAGAGCAGAATTTGCATCGACCAGCCATCGTTGGAATTCGAATCCGGGTCACCTCATTGGAAAAAATTATTTGTTAGTCCCTTTTCTCTCCAACCTCAATTAGACGCATGGTAAAATTGATTAGAATTAGATCGCACATGAACTTTGTATAACTTCATCCGCCTCTTTTTAATACTTTCAATGTGCAAGTTGTTGATTTTAAAAACTATTTCACATTTATTATGTTAGAAATAATAAAACTATTAATAACAATTAACTCAATTTTTCAATTACTGGCTTATAAAAAAAATACAGTCAGTTTGTTTAAGGGTTGTGACGTAACTACCACTACAAATATTAAATACTAAATAACGTCCGGGTCACTATTGAGAGGAATTAATTTATAGTCTATAAATAAATCACCATGAGGTGTAACTACGGCTACAAATATTAAATACTAAATCACGTCCGGGTCACCATTGAGAGGAATTAATTTATAGTCTATAAATAAATCCCTTCATTGGTGACCTCCGGACGTGATGGGAGCTTGCCAATATGGATGGTCGATTTATAATTCCCCTCAGAGTATACGTCAATAGTTAATGAAAAGATTTTGCTTAAAAAATTAAAAAAAAAATTTGTATATTATTTATCTTCATAATGATGGAACGAAACAAGCATTATAATGCAAAGTTATTTAATTTAGGCTCTACATCCACTCAAAGAAACTAGTATTTAAAAATTAAAGCACTAATTTCTGAAGCATAACTACCCAACAAGCACACAACTTTTGGGCTAGTGAAGGGACAATGCCGGCTCACCTAAAGTGCCATTACGGCGGGCTTTTCATTGCCGTATCGGTTCCGTTAATAAAGTGAAATCTGGGCCAGAATGAGGGCCAGTGCATGGCATTTCAGGCAAACTTCTGGCAATCGTTGAAGGACCGGGACTATTTTGTTGCCTCTGGATTGCTTTGCCATTTTTGCCTTTTAAATACCGGGGAAAAAAAATTTTTTCACAGAATAAAAAGAAAATTGCCGTAAAGGCTTTTATTGAACCTTTATGATGTCTTTTTTGCCTTTTTATCAAAAGCTGAATACGTTCACTGGCATACGTCGTTGCCTCGCTTGCCGTTAAGGCACCTTAACTGTAGACTGATTAGAAAACGTCTATGCCGTTTTCGCCCATATCGCACCTTTATTTCAGGTGTTTAGGCGAACTTCTTTGCCTTATTTACCAATGCACCACCCTTAACTCACCTCAAACTCGGTTCAATAGAGTTTTAATGGCGTCCTTGCCGGTATCACACCTTTATTTCAGATGCTTAGGCGAACTTCTTTGCCTTATTTGCTAATAAACCACCCTTAACTCACCTCCCACTTGGTTCAATAGAAAACTTTAATGCCGTCCTTGCCGGTATCACACCTTTATTTTAGGTGTCTCGGCATTTTTTTTATTTTTTTATTATTAGAACTTAGCTTTTAATTTCAAAGGCTTCTTGCTGCATTTTGTTACAATTCTTATTTAGGGAACATAAATTGTCACGAGTGTTTGTTCTACTCGGCTGATATCAGTGATAGTAATTTATTGATTCTTAGCTTTTTATATTGTAATATAACAACAACTGTCATTACATGCATACTGTTTTATGAAAATATAAAAAACAAAATGGTGTAAAACAATTATTTAATTTATAACCAAATGTCCAATGAATCTTCGTACAATAAAATAGACTTTTTTTTATTTCATTTTAAACAATTATAAGCGCTATCATTTAAAGTAGAAGCATATAAAAAAAAATCTTTTTGAATTGAGTATTTAAATTTTTTAAGCATTTTGAGATAGAGGAAATTAAGTACAAATTTTTATTCTAAAATAAAACACAATGCAACTCAATAAATAAGTTATTTAAGTTTTTAAAATAATGCTTATATATTTAAAACCTACATCTAGCTTTTATTGATAGAAACTTACACATAAAAGTTTATTTATCCTATAATTTTGTGTATATTCATCAAGTCATTAATTTTATTAAATATTAGATAAACAGTATATATCATAAATAGTTTTTTCAAAAAAAAATATTTTGTACTAGTAAATAATACACCATTTTAGTAATTTTAAATATATAAAAGCAGGAATTTTAACAACAATAAAGCTTAAAATAAACCATGAAGGAGTTTTATTTCCTTGTAACAAATCAATACATCTGTATACACTATTTACATATGGACAAATATATTTTCTTTATCCCATTCCAGAAGCTTTATTTCAATGAGCCTTTTTCCTGCAAAAAATAAAGCAATTTATTTTACTATAGATATATTAAATGTTCACAGAAAAAAAAATATCATTGATTTAAATCAACTGATTTTTTAAAAGCCATGGATTAAGACAAGCTGATTATTTTTACAAAAAATTATTAATTTAATTATAAAAATATGATATTGAATTTAGTTAATAAATATGCATTCTTTAGGTTGCATTTAAAAAAACAACTAAGATCTGATTTCAGAGATAATGATAGTATTTCACTAAGAAATAATAAAAGAGATATGTATGTAAATTATTATAGTCATACATCCCTTTAATGATTATACTTAAGAAAAGTATTGATTTAAAGAAATAGATTTGAAAAAAATCAATTACTTAAATAAACTTATCATTTAACTATTATAATTATAAATACTTTTTATACTATGTAACTAATAAAAACATTATTTATAGTATGTTTAATTCAAGTCTTTTTTTTTCCATTAATAAGGTTATTTACTAAGAAATGGTGAAAGGGATATGCAAGCAAATTATTATTTTTTAAAATAGATCAACTGCCAAACATATTAAAATTATTCACATTTCATTTTTTAATTATTTAAATGCAGTTCATATATATGTAGCTCATAGATATCAAGACTTATTCTACCCAAAGTAATTTAAAAAAGTTTTTTCAGCAATGCAATCTGATCTAAACTAATTTAATCTGCTTTAGATATCTAATTGAAAAATAGTATCACAAACTTTAACATTCATTAGCAAATTGAGAATGAAAAACATAATTATAATTCTATTTATTCAATTAGTTTTGTAATAATTAAATAATTTTAACCATCTTAGTTAGAAATGTTAACTATTGTAGCTATAATAATATTTTAAAGTAATGTTAAGTGTTATGAAAACAATTCATTCAATGTTTTGAATGGTAAACGTAGAAAAAAAAAATTTTTTTTAAATGATTTTCTTAAACCCAACAATTTATTAACAATATTCATGTTATATTTAATTTTATTTAATGCGACATTATATTAATAACCAAATTGCTGGTACATTATACATTTATCAGTTAACTGTAAAAAAAATTAACAAAAAAGTATAATTTGCTCTAAATATAAATTTTTTAATTCCAGAAACAAAGCTTGAATAATTTTTTTAATTCTATTAATGAGCGATTCGTAACAGTTTGAGATTGATAATTAGGAAATGTTAATAGTACTTCTGTAACCAGTATCAATTATTTAATATTATTTCATACCAATATTTATTTAAAATCTGCAATTAAATTCGTGACATCCTTAATAAATTACTTTTAAGTGGAGTTTCAATTATTTTGAAAGGAAGGCAAAGTAAATATTGTGTCTTGGCATTTATATATATATATATATGTATATGTATATATATATATTACATCAGAAATACAAATCTTTTGATTATTCAAACTGATAGTTTTAGGAACTGCATTAGTATTTGTAGAATATGTGATGTTCTGAACACAGACATTGTCAGAAATCAGAGCAAAAAGCTAAAAAAACATGAGAATAAAGTTGTTTTTTTTTCTTTATCAGGAATTCAGAAATTTCAGGACTATGAACTCGGATATTATTTAACTTATTAAATAAACTATTATGCTAAAATAAATGGAGAGAAAATTTATACTTTATTATTAAACTATTAGTATAAAAACTTACTTTTATTATATCTTTCCTTATAAATTTTGTATCTTTTTTATCAAATAATTATAATGCACCATATAAGAAAACACTTTTTAATTATCATTCATATAAAATATATATGATATATTGCCTTAAATATATAAAAATTTATATTATATTAATGGATTAAAAAATAATTATGTTCCATGAAATTTAATTACATACTAATATCATAAATTATACACATCTAAATAATAACATTAATTAAACAATATTGAAATATAGCATTTCTATATTACGGGCAAGCAAGGTAGAGAATCATTCTTTATGGTATCACTAAAATCAAATTTAAATGCTGAATGTTTATTTTGCTTGCTAAATAAAGCTGCATACTTAAATATTTAGTTCTTTCCTTTTTTATTAGATATTTTGTTAATATATTTAAAGAAAAGAGTGGATATTTTTAGTTGTTTATTGAAAATATTAATTAATAGTTAAAGGAATAGTTAATTGCTATGAAAGACCTTGAATTGGCTCGGTTAATTTCAATTGGCTTAAAATAATGTCCCACAAATTGTTTTAAAAAAACACAAAACCCCCAGTTTAAACAAAAAAAACTGGTTTCTTTTCAACCATATGGTAACCTAAGGTAAAATATAAATTTATTTCTTACCATCCTTTTTGTTGATTTTTAAATTTTGAGTTTTATCTTCATTGTTGATCTTCCATCCTGACTCCCTATGAAAGAAAAAAAAAACTATAATTAGAATATGATAGTTGTAAAATTAGTTAAAACAAAAACAACAAAATCGAAACATTAAAAAAAAAAACTGTTTCTAAAATCATGTATGAAGATTAATGTAAATATTTTTATTTCAGTTATGGAATATGACAATAAGTTCATTGTTTATCATTTATCTTGTTTATACTCTAAGCATGTGGTGTGTTAGGGGAACTAAATGTGAATTGGTAAATTCAATAAAACTTAGCACGAGCTTGTAGGGGAATACTTTCAGCCTTTCAGCCCAAATTTAATGTGGACAAAGTTTTTAATTTTTTTCATGTATTTTTTTAAGTAAAAAATATTTGCTAAAATAATTGCTTTAATACGAATATTATATGCTGGTGAAACTTATGGAAAAATGAAATATTATATAATATTATCATTTCAAATAAAATAACGAAAAATATTTCGTTATTCATTCATAACTTTACGTAGTTATTTAAACAGTAAAAATAATTTCTTTTAAAATTTTGTTTTCTAACTAATTAAAAAAATAGAATGATAAAAAAATGTTATAACAGGCATGAAAACAGAGAAAACAAATACTAAAATATCGTAATGATATAAAATTGTCAGCACATCTTTTCACCTAATTTATACATTCATAAAGTGCATTTTTCATTTATTACGAAACCTTATTAAGAAATTATTAAATAAGAATATTGCAAAAATATAAATATAAAAGCTTATATGAGTAATAAAAACACTTGTTATTAATAAAGACTGTGTTAGAGAAATACATAAAGTGAACTTAATTTTGATAAGCACAATAATTATTAATTAAAAAAATCAAAATTCTTTTGCAAATCAAAAATATGTGATTTAATTGAAAAAAATATTAATATTTAATGTTTCACTATGTTCTTACCTTATTTTGCTGTTGATGGCTGGATTAGCATTTCTTGGATCGTTCGCCCTGTCTTTCCATAAAAGAAAAGGAATAAATTAGAGTATGATCGTCATAAAAACAGTTAAAAATCAACAAAATCAAAACTGTTTCTAACTAATTATATTTTATAATTTTTGTTAAAAACAATTTTTTGATTTAAATGAAATTAATTTTGATTTAAAGGAAAGAGAAGGATCATATATTAAAATTACAGCGAATATTTATATTTTTGGTAACTGACGATAAGTTGAATGTTTACCAAATTTTACCTTACCAAATTTTCTCTTAAAATTTTTTTGATTCTAATTTAGAAAAAGAACTAGTCTTTTAGCCAATTAGAATTAAAATAAATAGATAAATTAGAATTAAAATAAATAGACAAATTCTAAATAAAGATTTTGTTAGTTAGGGCTCCCTCTCAATTTTAAAAATAAAATTTCCTGAATTTTTGAGGAATAGTTTCCAACAATTTTTAGATTATATATTTCCACTACACAGTTATCATCATAAATTTTAATTAAACAGTTAATAAAAATTCTTTTTTGTTGAAAATGTATACACTTTCTTAAACACAAAATTGTCAAAGGTGAAGGCTGAACAGGTATATTTTAGAATTAACAACCATTTAAAAACTCAAAATAGTAAATTAAGAAGAAGATAAATTACAGGAGATAAATTATAGATTTTGCACAATAACTGGAAAAAAAGAATTAGTAATCGTCTTTATAGCATTGAGGACCAACAATATTTAATACAAAAAGCTTTATTTCATGAAAAAAAATATTATACAGAAAATATTATTATACTTATGTTTTAAAAATAATAACCATGAAATAATATTCTAATTTCTATTCAAAAAAATTGAACGTAATTTTAAATTAAATTTGCTTTATAACAAATTCAGTTTTACAACATAATAATTTTATAACGAATTAATTCATTTTAAAACAAATTTAATCGTAAAATTAAACTTAATATAAAGATTTGAAATGTTCTTATACCTCTACAGCAATTCATTAATTGCAAAAGAAGTATAAAAACAACAAAATAAAAATTAGAAATACTGTCCTTCTATTTAATATGTCATTTTGTTATTTATTTATTTAGAACAAAGAATATATTATATTGAGTATCAAAACAAATATTTAAATTGTTTAAAAATATATTCTGAAAATACTCAAAAAAACTTTAAAAGTGGAAGTGTTTAGTGGAACAATTTTTACATGTTTACCAACGTTATTATTATTTTTTTTAATTTAAAAAAGTCAAAGCAGAAAAATATCAAAATTAAAGTATAATTTAAATATAAAGTAACTAATTAGAGATGAGAAAATTTAAACTCTTACTATTTATTTATTTATTTTATGGTGGTTCAAAAAATATTTCTTCTTATATCTAATCAAAATTATTATTTGAAACAATAAGTGACACCCGCGGTTTAGATAATTCAAATAATGTTTTTTAACAATCCTTCAGAGAAAAAATATGGCTACCGAAATGATTAAATTAATCAATGCTTCCGAAAAATGAAAGAAGCATTTTTAATTAATGCATAAGAAATCATAAATTTTTCTTTTATTAGATAGAGTTAATTGAACTTTTATTTATTAAAAAAATCGTCTAATTCATTTTAAAACTAAACTAGCAGCTTAAACTAAACAACAGGAAAGCATAAGATAAAATAGCCAACTGAAGTATTATAGTTATAAAACATAATTTCTAAAAACTTAGCAAATAAAATCAAAGCGAATTAAACTAATTTTAAAAAGCTATTTAATAAATAAGTTAAAAAAATTTTTAAATTACATGAACTAAAGAGAAAAAACTTGTTACTTACTTGCTCTCAAGTGGCGCCACTTCTATTTTTCGAAGAAAGAAGAAAACTAGGGGCTACGTTTATCTCCTTCTTTTTACACCCTTTTCGCCAAATGAATCTTTTAGCTTGTTCTATACAAGTAATCAACGACCACCTACTGAGCAGCTTTTCCGTACTTGAAAGGAATGTTTCTTAGAATTGGGGGTAGGGGACAAAATGTGCTTCCCCACATTCTTTTTAGTTCAAGGACTTCAAACATACTTATCTGGTGATTTCAAACAGTAATGAATATCTATTTTGAATTCTTAAAGACAATTTCTGGTCCTCATAATAAAAAATTAATCTGCACTAAAATATTTTATTAACTATTAGCGATAAGCAAGCTTACTAAATTAAAAAATTATTGAAGTCAAAATTCATTTGAGTACTTTTCGTAAGAAAAATTTTTAATACATATAAACTCGGAAATAATGCTTACATATATATTTTGATTTGCGGAGTAGTAAATTAGAATATCGTTTCTTTATAATGAACAGTAAAGATTCCATAATTAAGGACGTTTAAGTAAATAAACCATTTTTTAGGTTTCATCAGCTTTTTAACAATTTTAGTACATAAAAACACGTTCTACTTTTATGAAATATTTTTTATAAATAATTAAATAACTTTAATTGGGCAAATTTATTTACATTAGCAAACTGGCTGTGTAAAATATAATATTAGCACTACAAAATTATAAATTTTTAAAAAAATATATATATATTTTCGTCTAAAAGTCTTTATAAATCACTCCCCGAGTTAAGAATTTTTTTGTTTTTGTTTATGAATGAATGCATGACGACTGTTTTTTTTTTATATCATTCAATTACATTACTAAAAAATAATTATATTTTTGGTTGAAAGCTAATGATCAGAAAGATTTAAAATCCTAAATAACCAACTGCAACAAATTCATTACCTTGGATACTTAAAGCAAAAATTTGAGGTTACTTTATTTTTCTACTAAATACTTACTTCTTTTAACTATCTTTATAAGGATAATGATGTTCTTTTAACTTTCTTACAGATGATATTCATACGATGAAATTCTATTTAGCTATGCATATTTATACTTTCTATGGCATTAAAATTCAGGATTTTTAAATTCTTTAACATAAAAATCGTAACTTTAACTTTAAAACTTTATTTTATTTACGTTTAAGCAACAACATTGATTTTAGAAATCCATTATTAGTTTTCAAACAGTTTTATTTAGTTTATATTTTAAATTTATACTTCGAAACACACTTATATACACGCAGTTTATATTTCAAAACATGCATCGAAATTTTTTGAAGTAACATCAGTTTTTATTTTGCTATTATTTGCATAGCTATAACACATGAAAAACGTTATTTTTTATTTTATCATTTGAAACTTTAAATATTTCATTAAATGCATAGTTAAAAATTACCTGTCTATTTTTTGTTTAAAAATCATTCCATTTATACAAAAATAAAAAATAGCAGGCTTTACCCTTTTCTTACTCCGCTCACTCCCGTAATTGCTTATCGTTCATTCATCATTGATTATTTTTCTTTATACAGTGAATTCGCGATAACTCGAATCTGATAGGACTGACGAAAAACTTCGACATATCGGAAGTTCGACTTACCGTTAGTTTCGGTTTTGGACTTTCAAAATATTGTCGGATTATTTAATGAATGCTTATTAATCATTTTTCTGACAAGCCATTTACGATAAGACTGTTTGAAGCACTTTATGATACCCTGGTCCATCGGCTGCAACTTTGCTCTTGTGTTTGGCGGGAGAAACTGCAAGTTTACTGCTTTCAAATTAGGTAGATCACTATGTGCTGTGCATTTATCCATAAAGAGTATCACTTTTCTTTTTTTAGCGAAGAATTTCCGATCCAATTTTCTTACATAGTCTTCAAATAAAACTGATGTCATCCAAAACTTTTTGTTAGACTTGTAATCCAAAGGATACGTTTTCGCATTCTTGAAACATTGGGGTTTTCGGTTTTTTCCGATAACAAGTAAGGGCAATTTCGTTGTCCCAGACGCATTTCCTCCAACTAGGACAGTCAAACGTTTCTTGCTCATTTTACCCCCTGAGCAGTTTTCATCCTTAAACATCATACTCTTATTTGGAAGACATTTAAAAAATAAACCCATTTCATCAATATTGAAAACATCATTTTAACTGTATCCCTTTAAGTAAATTTGGTAACGTTTCATTTAACCACTGTTCACATACTTCAAGAGGGACAGCTTTATCTTCTCCATGAAGAGTGCGAAAGACAGTGTGTGTGTGTGTGTGTTGCAAAGGAAGGGTCAAGATATCAGCTCCTAGGTTTTTTTCTTGCTTTAAAAAATCCAAAAAAAATCGAGTTAACGGGAGTAAAATTCGAGTAATCGAGAATAATTAACATGAAATTGAAGATAAAAGGGTCTGGGCCCTCATAAAAAATCGAGTTATAGTAATATTCGAGTTATCGTACTTCGAGTTACAGCGAATTGACTGTATATACTTCCTTAAGCTGCAATATTTTTCACTTTTCGCAAATCACATAACATTTTATTTTCAAAATATACAAGTATTGCAGCTTTATGTAAGAACATTTTGCTAAGCATAATGAAATAAAGGATTTAATAAATTTGAAAAATAATTATCTGTACTTGAAAGAAAAAAAAAACTTAAGGAATTTAGATTGTGTAACTCAACTGGAAAAAAAAAATGAGAAGTAATACTACTCGTTAACAAGACTTATTGAAGTTTAAACAGGGAACGGTTTTAGCGTTATTTATTAAGTTTATTGTTTTTAAAAATGTCAATATAATTATTAAGAGTGATATTAGGCAACAAACAAATCTCTCTCTCTGGCTGTCTTTCGCTACTTTTTATTGACAACAACTTGAGCGCATGTTTATAAAATAAATTTTTTATGACAATGGATAAATAGTCAATGGTCAATATTTAAAGCAAAAAAACTTAAAGAAAGATATAACGAATGGGTATTTAAATTTTCAATTGCTTTCAAACATATTGGAATTTCAAAACAAAATTCTTGTTAAGTTTACACATAAATCCGCCCTTTCAGCAAATTAAATTTTAACCAAGTTACCTTTCAGCCAACTACGCGAAGAAAAAGTTTTTCTTAAATTACCGCATTCTATGATAATAACATTTTTTCAAAACAAAACCATAGCTCTGTTAATAAAACCAAGTATTTAAACCATTTATTTGGTAATTTTTTTGTTAAAATGATAGCAGTTAACCGGATACTCTAGCTTTCAAAATTATAGCTCTTTTAACCTCACATTTAGTAAAAAATATAAAACTGAATAGTAAATTTTTCTGAACAAATGGTTTTTATACAGTGCTCTAAACTATCATGGTAAAATTATAAAATTTTACCACGTTTTTCGCATTTCAACTCATATTATAAAATCTAAATTTTTTATTACTTTACCGAAAACATTACTAAACCACTTCGTTAAAAAATACTGAGCTTTTTGGTTTTTCCCTATAGCCGGAAATAAAGTAAGTTTTACAATATTTTGGTAGTTTTGATTAAATTTTCTTTTCTAGCAAACATATCAACCAATCGCAGTATTTTTTTATTAACAATTAGTGATTTTTAAGTTAACAATCAAAATCGAAATTTTCTCTACAACTCATCATGAGAACAATCACGTGAAAAGAAAAAGAAGAAGAAAAAAGGTGCGTAAAAGGCAATAATAAAATTGCAATTAATTTTCGAACATATTTGAATACCGGTATTAATTTCAAGATCAAAATTAGCCTTTACAGAGCGCAAAATTTCTAATTAGTATTTGCATTTCTGTGTTCTACAAAGCAGCCAGTACAGTATTTTTTTACACCAGATTTTGCAGATAACAATTTCCAAACTAATTATAGAATAGTCATTTTCATTTTCATCGCACTCTCTGTTCATTTTTCTGTAATCCTTTGTAATTTTATTTTATAACTGTTGTTGAACAGCCAACCCGAATTTGATCTCATGGTTACCAGTGTTCAACTTTATATCATTGTAATTTTGAATCTAAACCAAGAAATAAGAGAACTCCTGTACAAAAGTATCGGGAACGAATTGCCTTCGTGGAGAACTTTTTCATGGTGAGATAAACCACGAAAACCTCCCGTGATTAGCAAGACGAAGATGGGACTCTAATAATCCACGATGCGTCTATCACTTGGAATATTTTATGTCAGCCGGGTACGAAATTCGTATCAACCAGCAATTCTTAAGATTCAAATCCTCAAAACTCATTAGTTGGCTAGCGTTCCTTCCCCTGAGCCTCCACCGCTTATCCTTCGTAATTTGAAACTTCTAAATCTTATACTTTTTGTACAGCAAAGCAAAATGTAAAGTTAAAATAAACACCCAAAAATAGCGGAGGGGACTTCGCTCCTTAGGACTTTTTTATTCAGAGGGAAATGTATTATAGTAAATATTTCTTTCAGGATTCGGCTCAATAATTTAGTAGTTTTCCTGCCACTGTTTATGAATTTTTTCATATAAAAATTAAATAAAAATACAATATATTGATAATTTTTTGCAGAATATTTTTCTAATTAAAAAGATGAAATCCAGTTTAGAAGTATCTGAGTTAACTCCTCAAAGTAAATATACTAAAAAATAGACATTTAAGTGCATGAATTATAAAAGATCCAACATTTTACGCATTTGTGTCTAGTTGAATAGTACTAATTTTTGAAGTTGCGAAATAAGAAGACTTAACAATTTTATTACCATTAATTTTCTTCCTTTTTTTAATAATTTATTAACAGTGTCTAACTTGTGCTTGAAAAAAAATATTAAACATTTCTTTAATTAGTAAAACAAATTCTAACAAGAAATTTTAAAATAATCCTACTTAAAAGTTATTACTATAATGGGGAAAAAAATACTATGATGCTTCTTCAGAGTTTCATAACAGTTAAACTTCTGTTTGCGCATTTGTTTAAGAAATATAATGTGCTTACGTTGTAAAAAAATCAAGATATTCAAGAAATATCGCAGTGATGCATGAACACGAAGCTTATTACAAATTTATCAGATAAATTACTCAAATTTTTGAGGGTTCAAAGAATCTAATTTCTTGTTTTTTAATGTTCTTTTTTTACCTGCACAAAAATATATATGTGTTTATATTTGAAGCATTTAAAGAAACTTGATTAATTTGTATCATGGCGTACTATAAACGTACTATATTATCTCAATAGTTGTGAAAGACTCAAATAGTCGTTCACCATGATTTAAATAATTTACAAAC
Organism: Parasteatoda tepidariorum; assembly: GCF_982258835.1. Classification (NCBI taxonomy): domain Eukaryota; kingdom Metazoa; phylum Arthropoda; class Arachnida; order Araneae; family Theridiidae; genus Parasteatoda; species Parasteatoda tepidariorum. The sequence goes on along the minus strand of NC_141762.1, from coordinate 47,481,777 downwards.
TTTCGACTGCTTAGATAAAGAGATGAAAGATAAAGAAAAGAACGAAAAATGATGTTGTGTAGTCTGAACATTTTAGCCAATTTAATAAATGAAATACGGTTAGAAGTTTCCACCTTAACTCATAAAAATTAGGACATTAAAAAATTAAAATGTATGAATTACAAAAGATCTAACTTTTATTGCATTTGTGTCCAGATGAGAGAAAAATTTGATTTTACTAATTTATGAAGATGCGAAATAAGAAGATTTAACAATTTCGTTACCGTTAATTTTTCGTTTATAGTTTTCTTTTTATATTTTAGCTTTCTTTATTAGTGCACGAACCACGAGATATAGCTAATTAAGTAAGCTACCGATTTATTATATCAATTGTTAAAATTAAGGAAGGTTGAAACTGATTTCTCGCTTTATAATGTTTTTTTTTCCTACAAACAAATATATCTGCTTATAATTTTAAAACACATGAATGAGAATGAATTTGATTTATTTGAATCATTTACAAACTCTTGACTGTTCAGATACAAGGGGTTTAAAAATCCAAAAAAGTGCAAAAAATTATGATGCTTAGTTGTACCCATAAATCATAAAAAGCGAGACTCTCTCCATTTTTAACAAGTTATATTACTAATCAAATAAGACTTTAATATTGAATCAAAAAATATTTTTAAAAAGTTAGAGTTTATTTATGTATTTATTTTTTATTTACTTTTACAATTTCCCATATCCGGTTGAAAGATTTTTGTTAGATGCATAAGAAATAGAATTTTGATCTGTAAAAGATTTTTACTGTGTATTGCTTTTCGCAATCTATGAAATATGAGAATTTTGCGTTTTTCTGTTATACATTTGCTTATTTATTTTTTTAGAAAAAATAAATAGTTCAATTAAAAGCTTATTGCAAACAATTGAAAACAAAATTGGTTTTATGAAAATGTTAAATAATAATAATCATCAGCAATATAAGGAAATAAATAAAAACTGAAATTTTAGTGAAGAAAAAAAAAAAAATTGGAAAAGTCTAAAGTTCCTCAAGAACTCTGACCCCCAACAGGGTGGGATGCGAGAAGCGCATAACCGGACGTCGTTAACTTCTCAATTTACCATACACTAACAAAGAGAGGAAATACTCGTCCCCCTCAAAGCAAACTGTAACTAATTCTAAAATAAAGGTCTTTACTTCTTTTTGCAACAAATATTTTAATATCATGAAGGGCACACAAATACACTTACAAACTCCTTTTTATTCCTGAAATTCTATTGCATAAAATTAATTGACCATTAAAATTCTTATGATTCTCTTTTTGATATAGACTTTACATTTAATATATACAGTAAAAAATCGCTAGTTCTTACCACGTACAAAAGCGCTTGCATTACAAACTACTAATTTTAGTACAATAATTACCAATAATACAAATTATTATAATTTTATCGAAAACTATTTAAAACAGCACTAATTCGAGGAATTAATTATCATGATGGGTCGTGTAAAGAAGGGACAGTGAGTAAACTTTGTTTTTACGAAAATAATTCAAAATAATATTTTCATTTAATATCTGTCATAGTAGCGTAAAGATTAAAGTGTTAAAATTCTGAGTAGGAAACTAAACTCCTTTAATTTTCTATTAAGATATGTATACTGAACTGCTCTAAATTGATTTTATGGGGATATTTATTTGAGCTAAGTCAAATAAAGAATAAATAAGTTAATGCGGCAAAAGAATTACGCAGCGTAAATTACTCAACGTTATGTTGAATTACAAGTTCTTCAAAATAAATATTCTACAAAAAATATGCATATCAAATAAATTTTTTTTTTTTTACAAAATAAAGAGTAAAAATTTAATTTAACTATGTCGTATTTGTTAAACTTCTTTATTCTTACTATAATTGCGAAATTTATTATATTTAACTGTAAATAAACTAAGAATGAGTTACTAGATATCAGATATTATTTATATAAAATTTTATTGAAAGATTGGTTTGAACTGTTTTCTAAAAACAGAATCAATTCAAAAAAAGATTACTAAAATAAAAAATTAAAAAAAAGTATGTGTTATTAAGAGAAAGAAATATACTATACAATTACAATTTTATTCGTTAATAAAATGATTAATGGAAGTTACAGAATACTATTTGTTTAATAACATGAGAGAATTGTAATTGCACTATTCCAATCACTGGATACCCATTAATCATTTGTTTTTCTTGGATAGATTTTTTTTAAGGTCGTCATTAATTACAGAAGGTGTCTAAATTAATTTTTGTCCTTTTGTCAGTCAATGGGCTAAATTGATTTTTAATTCCAGCCAATATACGTTTCGCAGAAAATTCTTTTCTTTCTTCAGTATTAATATTTATATAATAATTGCTGCCAAAAAGAAGAACAATAGTTGTGTATAAGTTAATTATAAAACGAATATAAAATTGCTTTAAAGTAATTTAATGTAACACTATTAAAATTACCCTCTGGTGAAAGTAAAAAGAAAAAGGTCAGTCTGTAAAACAATGAATTCCAAGAATTTCAAAAATTATCTTCTTTATTTTTAATTATATCATTTCGAGATGCTTTTTGATTTTCGAGATGCTATCATGATTTTTTTCATGACTCTTAGAATTCTTTACTTAAGATAATAGTGTTGAAGTTAATCTAATCGATTAAATTGGTCTAATCGAAAAGTGCGAACGCATGAGAACCTAGAATAATAGCATTAACACTGACCATTCCTGAAAATTCTTTTTATATGAAGTTGGAAAAATAAACTGCATTGTTAAATTAACGTGAAACGAGCAGATATTAATAAATTTCCTTCTCTGTCAGAAAACTGAATAAATTTCCTTCTCTGTCAGAAAACTGAAAAGGTCACTGATACCGCCACTGTTTTGGGGTTTTCAACTTAACGTTACATTTTATCAAACACTGTTTGATTTAGAAACTTCAAATTACGTTAATATGTAGGAAATTGAACGGAGATTACAATGGAATTAAAAAATAATTCTAAAATTAAGTCAAGATTATTTTTACTCTTATACTTGTTAGAAAAATAACATGCGGGCCGCTCTGTGACCGCAAGAATTCAGCTGCGGAAGTTAAATTTGGTATGCTGAAAGAGCCAAATTTGTTTTTAACCGTAACATAGAGTCTTTATTTCCTTTTAGAAACTCTTATTTGTTTGAAAGTTATTACAATTTAAAAGTTTTTTTTTCATTTTTTCTTTAACTAATAATTATTTATTGATTGTTGTGGAAAAAGTTTTCATTTACGCGATTTTCATAATATCCCTCTTGACTTAATATTAAAAATAATGAAAATAAAGAAAAAAATATTATATAGAAAAAGGCTAGGTGTTGCCAAATATAAAACTTCGACATTTTATACCGACATTTGAAAATATGTGTAGAATAAAGAGAAATAAGAATTGTTTCTTATATGATCGGTTAACAAGAAAAAATTACTTCTAATTTATAAATCCTTTTCATTGTGTCGCACACTCTGCCTTTCTAAAATGTAATTTTTTTAAGCGCAGTTATTTATCATTCAAATCCAGCTATCCTTTTTATTTTGTCAAAATTAACAAGTTAATATAATGAACTTAAATAATAGTATAATAATTTTACATTAAGCAAATAATTTTTAATCGACTTTTCAGGAAAAAAAAACTTTTAAGAACATTGTTAAGAACAGTTTGTGCCAAATACCGCTAGTTCTGAGAGAATAAAAAAACGAATTTGCGCGCGGGCATAAACTGCTTTTTCCATAGAACATCTTCAATGCGTAATAACTCTCGGCGAGACCGTTTTTCCTTCTTCTTCATTTGTCAAAACTTAGGAATCCTTAAAATGCAACTGCTGGCAATCCAATCGTAATTTTTACTTAAAAAAGTGGAAGAAAACAATTTGTACTTGATCTTCAATTATTTCAAACTTGATGAATGAGATTCAACTACAGGGATTATCGAGCGTAGCGAACAGGTGACGGTGCCTCCATGTAGAAAACAAGGATACATAAAAATAAATTGTGTCGAACAACTATTATCAGTAAGCGTATGATTAATATTTAAAATTGTCTCTAAAAAAGGACTGTAGAAGCTGATCAATTGATAAAAATTTATCTGCTGCAGTCAAGGTATATCATTTAAGGTACAAGGTATATCATTCAAGGTTTATCGTCACTATCTGAAAAACATTTAATATATTTAAATATTAGCATGTTTACGAATTATGACCTGTTTTTGAATTTTTTTTAAATTAACGTCAAACTTTAACCGGATTTCAATAAATTAGTTCAAAAAGAACTGCACTCTTTAAAAAGGAGGTATGAAAATGATTCATTGGATTCGTTTTGTACTATGAAAATTGCCAAGTCGATTCGGCAGCATGAAATACTATTTCATTTTTCACCAGTTTATGGTTAAAAGAGCTCCACTTAGTTCTAATTACATAATCATTCAATTTCGTCTAAATAGTTATGCCTTTTCTGAAATATTGATTTGCAAATTTACCGTAAATTTAAAACTATACCTACAGTTTAATGGGACAAACAGATAAAATTTCGGTTCTCTTACCGTTATTTTAATATTTCAGCCATATTTCTGTTATTAGTTCCTAAGATTTAAAACATAGCACAATTTTAAAATTTGTTAACCCAAAACCCCTTGTGAGAAAAAAACAATGTTTTTAATTCATGTATAGGAAACATTTTGCAAATGACATTTTAAAATGATTAAATGTATGTTTATTATTTTGTATTGTTATGTTTCTTTCATTTTTCTACAACTAGGGAACATTACTGGAAAATGAGTAATTTTTCACACAATGCATTTTTATTTAAATCTTATATCGACTTCGTAGAAGAAAAAATCGGTGACTTTTTTTCAATCCTGCTGTAACTTTTGTATTTTTTCCAGCTTTAAATACAATGCTATTTTTATTAACACTTGAATTGAAGTATGTGACGAATGTAGTGTAAAGAAAGATTGAAACAGAGAAATTTAATGTTTAATTTTGTCTAATTTGCTATTTAAAGAATTTAGTTTCAAAATAAAACTCAATAACGCAATTATGGTTTTAAATAACTACTCCGCTATTTAATTGGTTAAGGCAATATGCAGTAGAACATTTTTTTATTTATGTCACATTTTATGCTAGAATAAATAGTGCAGACCCTTGCCACACATGAATGATAAATTTGCTTGACTATAGTAAGTAGAAGGGAGAGGGGGGGGGGATATTGTCGCCGTAGTGTCCTCAATTGGTTATGCCTGGACAAAAGCCGTACCGACTGTCATTCTGAGTAAATTGGCGAAATTCTATCAAAGTTAAAAGAAAGGCAACCCTACAAGACCCTACACTTTATATTTTCTGCCATCTATCCGCAGGACTCGAAAACACGTCTAAAGTAAAAAATAAAAAACAGCGCCATCTATGTATTGCATTCAAAACAGTTTTTTTTCCTTAATGTATATAAACTATTTTAAAAATAAATTAATGCTGCATGAAAAAATATTTTTGTAATGCAAATAAAAAATAAATATAATTAACGTTTTGAAAGTATAATTTTAATTTTTATTTATATTCTGTATTATAAGTTTTTAAAAAAAATTATTTGCTTAATATTTTGAAGTTTAATTAATAAAAATATCCAAATGTATTTTTATTACTTAAAAACGTATATTTAAGAATAAAATTTCCTAAACAATTATTATTTTCAAGTATTGCTTAAAAGTTTAGGGGAAAAAAAGTTATTTACTTTATTAGACTAGACATTTGCTATAAACAGTCAGAAAATTTAAACACGATTTTTTTAAAATTCAAAATTCTTAAGACCATTTAAACTATTTTGAATCCAGTTTTTAAGAAGTAAGTGATTAAACTAAGATATTAAATTTGAAATGAACATTAAAATAAAAATAAAATAAAAAACAATTTATATAAATAAAACGTTTACTATTATAAATGGTATACATTCATTATTACAAAACACTTAAATTGTAATAAAAGTTAGTAAATTAATGTAATAAAAAAGCCCATCTCATTAAAAATCCTTGCTCTAAATTCAAGATATTTATAATTTCTAGGAGGATTTAAGCAATTTACAATATTTTTTTATTCATTTATTTTCTATAAATAGATTTTTTTATTTACATGAATTTTAAACTTACCTATTCATTTTTGTTTTAGAGAAGGTTTAAAAAAGGAGTCATAGTCTGGAAAAAATTTATGTTAATTTCATTTGGGGCTTACAGTAATAATTTTCAAGCGACCAAAACATAAACAATGGGAAAAGTTTTCATATCGCTTCTTCCTAAAATGACAAAAAATAGACAATGACGGACCTTTAGCCTTTTACTGCTATCATATAAATTATACTAGATTTTTTTTTTTAACTATGAATTACAAAAATGATGGATTTTTATTGAATCCTTTAACGTTAAAAATAAATGTATCGCTTATTCAATAAAAAAATAATAATAAGTCTTCAATAAGAAAAAGTCTTCAATAAGTATTCAATTCAATAAGTCTTTCTTAAGTACATGTTTAATACAATAAATTTAACAAAATTTTATAATAAACAATCGAAAAAATAAAAACTTTTTCTCAATGAACAAAGGAATTGTTCTAGTTAAAAGTATTAATATTTATTCTTATTTTTAAGGGAATATGTATTAAATTTTTCTAGAAAGAAAGAATATATTATATTTCGAGTTAAAAATTATACTTCAGAAAATGATTTCAAAAAGAAAAAATAAATAATTATATATATTTATTTAAAAATTTTAATAAAATTTAAAATGATTATTTTTTAATAAAATTATTTTTTTAAAAAATATAATAGGTAATACCACATAAAGTATATTTAGATTATAGTAAAATAATAAAATTCAAGTTTTTAATATTCTATGTAAAAAATTAGCAGTTTTCAAAGAATAATAAAAGTTGTTTTTTTCCTCTCAAAAATACGGTTAACGTTTTATGGATTTTTTCCATTCTCTCCTGATTTTTTTCAAATTTTTGAGTTAAAAGCACATTTTTTACCAACTCTGCATCTATTCATTATTAATCTATTGTAACATTACACTTAATTAACGGTATACAATAAAGGTCCTGTAACTAATTAAGTGTAAGAGGCCAAACAACGGTATACAATAAAGGTCCAGTAACTAATTAAGTGTAAGAGGCCAAACAACGGTTTTATTTTTCGGGCCTGTATAGGTGAAGAGTTATTCCGCCTCTTCCTGAAATGCCTCAAAACAAACGATAAAGGACCCTATTGTACTTGCCTTTTGCCGTTACCCTACCTAGAATGCCAGCTTACGGCCTTACGTTTGCCGTGAGGTGTGTGCTTACTGGGTAACTAGTTTAATTTTTTTAGAACCGGTATCTGCAAATTCGTCTCTGTAAGTTTTGTAAATTGTCCTTCTGTTAGCTTTATAGATCTATCCCTATCTTAAAAATATCAATACATTTTAATCTATTGATATTTTTAATGCAGCTGCTGATTTTATTGTAGTTTCGATAGCCAACAGTATTCATAGCTATGGAAATTAATAAATGTTAAAAAAAAAAATTAAAAATAATAAATAAAGTGATTCATAAAGGATAATGCTGGAAGCTTTGATTGCTTATAATAAATAAAATGATTGAAGGGCGATAACGTAAATTAATAATGAGATAATAATTTTGAGGTAGGGATTCTAGTCATCCTATATTTGAGAAATATATATATTTTTTTCTTTATTTATATTGTAGAAATAGAATTGAATTATAAGAAAATAATTTCTAACATCCACACGAAACCTTTTTACATTTAAGACTTTTTAAAAATCCAAAAAGTAAAATGGATTTTTTTAGCTAAAAATATATAAAAATCTAATGTACAAAAGAAAACTAAGTAATAATAAACATATTTTATTGATCATCAGCAGTTATTGAAAAGAGCAAAGGAATTATTATTTTCTAATCGGTTTCGAAATGACTTGGAAAGACTTTTCCACACAAAAGTGTTGCCAAAGCCACACACCTAATGATGACAGAAGAAATGAAATATTTTTCTTATTATTACTAGTTCTAAGCCCATTAGGATACTACAATGATAGTCATACCTACTGAAGCAAACATCTTTTGAAAAGAGAAAGAAATTATTGTTTCTGACAATGTCAATAGCAATTTCAGTGAGTTTTCTTTCAAGATCTTTAAAGATCCTCCCTTCTTTCAGCCGGTAATCCTGAGTTCCATTTTGATTGCAGTGTTCTGCTTTTTTTCCAACCAATATAAAGAAACTTTAATATAATATCATACTTCATATTGTATTTTAAAGCAAAATCAGTATCAGACAACAAAAACAGCGACTTACAATATTTTAAAATTGTCTTAACAATTTAAAACTTATTGTCTAAATTCCCTTGTCTTAAATTCATAATTTAAAGCAAGTATTTCAAAATAAACAGTAAAAATAGTAGGAAATTATCGGAGAAATGCGTTGTTACAATCACAAGATACTGCTTTTTTATATGGTAAAGAGAACGAATATGGATAAATTTTAAAATCACAAGATATTATTTCAACTCGTTGTTGTTGTTGTTGTTACTTTACGTCACACTAGAGCTGCACAATGGGCTATTGGCGACGGTCTGGGAAACATCCCGGAGGATGATCCGAAGACATGCCATCACAATTTTGATCCTCTGCGGAAGGGATGGCACCCCCGCTTCGGTAGCCCGACGACCTGCGCGCGAAGTCGAGCACTTTACGGTAGCACAGTTTAACGAGGACCAATACCGCATACCCTCGGTCCCTACGCAGACTGATCCAAGTGGTCACCCACCCGCACACTGACCGTAGCCAGTGATGCTTGACTTCGGTGATCTGCTGGGAACCGTGTCTTAACGATCAGTCCACTGCGGGACTATTTCAACTCGTATTGAAAGGTGATATACACTGTAAAAACTCCGGATCAATTTACGGTAAAACTTTTTACAGTAAAATCCATTTTTTCCGAAGCATATTACGAAACAAATAATCTTATAAAAGTAATTTTTACAGTAATGATTACTATAAAATCACTAAACCACTCAAATTAAATAAATATTACGGTAAAAATTACGGCATAATATTTTAGGGTAAAAATGGAATTGAAATGGGTATTGCAGATGATGCACCCATAGTACCAGTACTTTATAATATAATTTGATCCGGAATATCTTATGATGTACTTCCTTAGTAATAAAAGCACTTTAGAAATCAAAATGAGTCACAAGCAACACAATGATGAAAGCCCCTTTAACGTTTGGCATTTCTTGAAAATAGGCGCCTATTCTTGAGCGCTTGAAACATGTGGACTTTTTTTTTAAATCTATAGTTTTGAAGCGAAGGAAGTTCTGCAATCAAGTAACGCAATAATGAGTTGCTGCTACCACAACAAATCAGACTTATACAAAGTGCCAAGAACTAACTTGGACTGGATTTAAGAATTAATATTTTTACCACAAATCATCGCATGTTCATTTAGGAAGATGTTATGCGTTCTTGGTAGCAAAATCTCTGTGGAAATCAAAATTGGGTCTTAACATAAGTGGCGCAGTACTAGATTGTTTCTATTACAACAAACTATCTTTATACAGAGTGACAGTAACTAAGTTGGACAAATGCTAAAAGCAAATATTTTTATCGCAATATATTACAAGCTTATTTTGGAAGGTAATTAAGTACGCATCCTTTGTATTAATAACTCTTTGGATACAAAAACTGGACATTAACACACGTAGAAAAAAAAATTTGGTCAAATTACTGAACTGTATGGTAATGACATTGTAAAAGAAAAACACAATTTTAGTTAATAAAAACAAAATAAACGGAATTCAAGCTATTCATTTGGTAATTTTCCATTCATATGGTAATAGTTTTTAGGAAATTTTGGTTCATAATAATAAAAAAAAAACTGAAACAATTATTTTAACCGAATAGATGGTTTTTATGACGTGCTAAGGTATTATGATTGCCAAATTTTTCCACATTTAATAAATTTTATCACATATTGCAAAAATATATTTAATTGCTAATTTTACCGAAATAATTACCAAAGCTCTTTGGAAAAATTATAGTACATTTTTATGTTCCCATGAAACCAGAAGTACGATAAATTCGACCATAATCTGCTAGTTTTAACCATACCTTATTTCTCAGTTGACAAGTAACCACGTAATGTTACTATCACAACAAATTACTTTCTGAGGCAGTGATAAATACTAACTTAAATTAATAATTTAAAAACAAATATTTTCACTGCAAAAACTTATTTCGGCAAATGGTACGCTTTTTTAGTCAAAAAATTCTTTGGAAACCAAAAATTTATCTTTTTGCAGGATTCTGAACCAGATCTCAAATTCAATGAAATTCAGACACGGACCAGAATCTCTTACATTATAAAGATGGTCATTCTATTCACCAGACCTAAATTCAGCAGATTTTTCCATTCTATTATTTTTCAGGAAAGAGCTTGTGTTGTACTTTATAAAAATTTGACTTCCTTAAAAAACCCTTTGTGCAAACACTTGGGTAAAATATGAGCAAGTAAATAGGAACCAGAACAAAAAAATTATATTGCATATTGACAAATCCACAATACGGCCTAGATATAAAATTAGAAAATATGTTACAAGTTATAATAAATTCCTGCTTATTTGAATGTTTGGTTGTAATATTTTACTAAGTCTTGAAATTATAGAGTAGTTTGTATCCAAGTTATATTTTATCACGTGTTAAGAATGAAGCTAAATTTCATTGAATAAACCAATTAATGACATTAATTAAATTAAATTTTAAAATTACTACTTCAGTAAATATAATTTATTTTAACTTGTTTTCAAGTTAGGTCAGTATTATTAGATTGATAATATATTATAAAAATTTGAATTCCTTTAAAAAAAACTTTGTGCAAACTTGAGGCAAAATATGACAGTAAACAGCGGACCAGAGCAAACAATTATATGGCCTATCGAAAATCCTCAATATAGCCTAATTATTATATTTTAAAAACCCTATAGGTTATAAAGGCATTCATGTTTTTTTAAAGTTGGATTTTGATATTTTATTAAGTCTTAAAATTATAGAGTAGTTTGTATGCATGTTATTTGCTTTACGTGCTAATAATGACTCTAAATTTTATTGAATAAAACAATTAATGAAATTAGTGAACTTAAAATTAAATCCTAAATTAATATTTCAGTAAACATAATTTATTTTAACTTGATTTTAAGTTATGTTGGTATTATCAAAAATCAGAATTCGATTTAACCAAGAATCATTAAAATATTATGATTTGTCAAAACTTAACATAACTTTAAGTAAGACAATAGAAATCACTTTAAATTATGTTCTCTGCTCCAATAATGACTAGTTTCATTTGTTGGCTAATCTCTTTATTGGATAAGTATACTTTTCTCACAGGAAATTATGAAGGTCATTTAGTTAGTCAGGCATCAACTTAGATTACATTCAGTTATGAAAATGATTTATTCTTTAACATTAGATTTCTAAATGGATTTCAACGACGAACGTTTATTAAGGTATTAAAACAAAGTTTAGAGTTGAAGTAAGATAAGAGTATTCAAACACACACTGTTAAGAGTTTTCCTTCTAAAATTATGGGAAAATAACAGGCAGCATTCTGTCTATTGGATTAAACGTATAGTTTACGGCAAAGAACATTTTTTTACCTTTATAGTTTTGAAACCGTTCACAACTAGTTTGGTTATAAGACCATGAATACAAAACTATACGGGTTTTCAAGCATTTACAATTAGCATGGTTTCAAAACCGTAAAAAAGAAACTTAACTGAACAAGGCTGAACACTGGAGAGTGCAGGATCCTGGAAACCTTTCGTACGTTGAAGGGGGTGGTGGAAATATTGTTGTGAAACCCTTATATAAAATATAGTCTACTTTATAACATATCTAAAGATTGGATAGATATTTGAAAAAATGTGCATTTGTTAATGAAAATTTACGTTTTTATATAAATTTGAGCAGACCTAAATGCTATACTTCATTACAATTTTATTTTTTTACTTTACAGTATGTAAACTGTAAACTACAAAAACTGCATTATATTTTTGCGTTTAAAAAAATTTAATTTTTTTACAAAAATAAAAAATGGAAAGTTCAGACCCATACTGAGGGAGGCATAAATATTTTTCAGTTAGGAAAGTTTTTGATCTCTCTTTCTCTCTCTGATGTTTTTTAAAGATTTAAAATTAATGCTTTGACCTAAAAAAAGAGCTGGAGTTTTTTTTTATTTTTAAATGAGTTTGGTAAATATGTCATCTCAGTCCCACAGTGACAACTCTTTATTTTCTTCAGATTTTAAATCCTAAAATAAAGTTTTTCCACTATAGATCGTAAAATATTAAGGTAAAAGGAGCCATTTCAAAATTTTCATGTTTGATTCGGATATAAAGTTCTAGAATTAAATCAAATATCAAAGTTTCACCCAATATCAATTATGAATCATCCCACAAAAGTAAAAATAATTTATCTTCGATTTTCTTACATGTTTGTTTAATAGTTGAGTTACTTAATTTTTTTTTTATTCCTCGATTTCTGTCTTTGGTGATTAAATATTTTATATTATTCGATACAAGAAACATTCGTGAAACTACTTTTATGATCTACCCAACAAGCACACAACTTTTGGGCTAGTGAAGGGACAATGCCGGCTCACCTAAAGTGCCATTACGGCGGGCTTTTCATTGCCGTATCGGTTCCGTTAATAAAGTGAAATCTGGGCCAGAATGAGGGCCAGTGCATGGCATTTCAGGCAAACTTCTGGCAATCGTTGAAGGACCGGGACTATTTTGTTGCCTCTGGATTGCTTTGCCATTTTTGCCTTTTAAATACCGGGGAAAAATTTTTTTTTCACAGAATAAAAAGAAAATTGCCGTAAAGGCTTTTATTGAACCTTTATGATGTCTTTTTTGCCTTTTTATCAAAAGCTGAATACGTTCACTGGCATACGTCGTTGCCTCGCTTGCCGTTAAGGCACCTTAACTGTAGACTGATTAGAAAACGTCTATGCCGTTTTCGCCCATATCGCACCTTTATTTCAGGTGTTTAGGCGAACTTCTTTGCCTTATTTACCAATGCACCACCCTTAACTCACCTCAAACTCGGTTCAATAGAGTTTTAATGGCGTCCTTGCCGGTATCACACCTTTATTTCAGATGCTTAGGCGAACTTCTTTGCCTTATTTGCTAATAAACCACCCTTAACTCACCTCCCACTTGGTTCAATAGAAAACTTTAATGCCGTCCTTGCCGGTATCACACCTTTATTTTAGGTGTCTCGGCATTTTTTTTATTTTTTATTATTAGAACTTAGCTTTTAATTTCAAAGGCTTCTTGCTGCATTTTGTTACAATTCTTATTTAGGGAACATAAATTGTCACGAGTGTTTGTTCTACTCGGCTGATATCAGTGATAGTAATTTATTGATTCTTAGCTTTTTATATTGTAATATAACAACAACTGTCATTACATGCATACTGTTTTATGAAAATATAAAAAACAAAATGGTGTAAAACAATTATTTAATTTATAACCAAATGTCCAATGAATCTTCGTACAATAAAATAGACTTTTTTTTATTTCATTTTAAACAATTATAAGCGCTATCATTTAAAGTAGAAGCATATAAAAAAAAATCTTTTTGAATTGAGTATTTAAATTTTTTAAGCATTTTGAGATAGAGGAAATTAAGTACAAATTTTTATTCTAAAATAAAACACAATGCAACTCAATAAATAAGTTATTTAAGTTTTTAAAATAATGCTTATATATTTAAAACCTACATCTAGCTTTTATTGATAGAAACTTACACATAAAAGTTTATTTATCCTATAATTTTGTGTATATTCATCAAGTCATTAATTTTATTAAATATTAGATAAACAGTATATATCATAAATAGTTTTTTCAAAAAAAAAATATTTTGTACTAGTAAATAATACACCATTTTAGTAATTTTAAATATATAAAAGCAGGAATTTTAACAACAATAAAGCTTAAAATAAACCATGAAGGAGTTTTATTTCCTTGTAACAAATCAATACATCTGTATACACTATTTACATATGGACAAATATATTTTCTTTATCCCATTCCAGAAGCTTTATTTCAATGAGCCTTTTTCCTGCAAAAAATAAAGCAATTTATTTTACTATAGATATATTAAATGTTCACAGAAAAAAAAATATCATTGATTTAAATCAACTGATTTTTTAAAAGCCATGGATTAAGACAAGCTGATTATTTTTACAAAAAATTATTAATTTAATTATAAAAATATGATATTGAATTTAGTTAATAAATATGCATTCTTTAGGTTGCATTTAAAAAAACAACTAAGATCTGATTTCAGAGATAATGATAGTATTTCACTAAGAAATAATAAAAGAGATATGTATGTAAATTATTATAGTCATACATCCCTTTAATGATTATACTTAAGAAAAGTATTGATTTAAAGAAATAGATTTGGAAAAAATCAATTACTTAAATAAACTTATCATTTAACTATTATAATTATAAATACTTTTTATACTATGTAACTAATAAAAACATTATTTATAGTATGTTTAATTCAAGTCTTTTTTTTTCCATTAATAAGGTTATTTACTAAGAAATGGTGAAAGGGATATGCAAGCAAATTATTATTTTTTAAAATAGATCAACTGCCAAACATATTAAAATTATTCACATTTCATTTTTTAATTATTTAAATGCAGTTCATATATATGTAGCTCATAGATATCAAGACTTATTCTACCCAAAGTAATTTAAAAAAGTTTTTTCAGCAATGCAATCTGATCTAAACTAATTTAATCTGCTTTAGATATCTAATTGAAAAATAGTATCACAAACTTTAACATTCATTAGCAAATTGAGAATGAAAAACATAATTATAATTCTATTTATTCAATTAGTTTTGTAATAATTAAATAATTTTAACCATCTTAGTTAGAAATGTTAACTATTGTAGCTATAATAATATTTTAAAGTAATGTTAAGTGTTATGAAAACAATTCATTCAATGTTTTGAATGGTAAACGTAGAAAAAAAAATTTTTTTTTAAATGATTTTCTTAAACCCAACAATTTATTAACAATATTCATGTTATATTTAATTTTATTTAATGCGACATTATATTAATAACCAAATTGCTGGTACATTATACATTTATCAGTTAACTGTAAAAAAAAATTAACAAAAAAGTATAATTTGCTCTAAATATAAATTTTTTAATTCCAGAAACAAAGCTTGAATAATTTTTTTAATTCTATTAATGAGCGATTCGTAACAGTTTGAGATTGATAATTAGGAAATGTTAATAGTACTTCTGTAACCAGTATCAATTATTTAATATTATTTCATACCAATATTTATTTAAAATCTGCAATTAAATTCGTGACATCCTTAATAAATTACTTTTAAGTGGAGTTTCAATTATTTTGAAAGGAAGGCAAAGTAAATATTGTGTCTTGGCATTTATATATATATATATATGTATATGTATACATATATATTACATCAGAAATACAAATCTTTTGATTATTCAAACTGATAGTTTTAGGAACTGCATTAGTATTTGTAGAATATGTGATGTTCTGAACACAGACATTGTCAGAAATCAGAGCAAAAAGCTAAAAAAACATGAGAATAAAGTTGTTTTTTTTTCTTTATCAGGAATTCAGAAATTTCAGGACTATGAACTCGGATATTATTTAACTTATTAAATAAACTATTATGCTAAAATAAATGGAGAGAAAATTTATACTTTATTATTAAACTATTAGTATAAAAACTTACTTTTATTATATCTTTCCTTATAAATTTTGTATCTTTTTTATCAAATAATTATAATGCACCATATAAGAAAACACTTTTTAATTATCATTCATATAAAATATATATGATATATTGCCTTAAATATATAAATATTTATATTATATTAATGGATTAAAAAATAATTATGTTCCATGAAATTTAATTACATACTAATATCATAAATTATACACATCTAAATAATAACATTAATTAAACAATATTGAAATATAGCATTTCTATATTACGGGCAAGCAAGGTAGAGAATCATTCTTTATGGTATCACTAAAATCAAATTTAAATGCTGAATGTTTATTTTGCTTGC
Source organism: Parasteatoda tepidariorum (assembly GCF_982258835.1). Lineage (NCBI taxonomy): Eukaryota > Metazoa > Arthropoda > Arachnida > Araneae > Theridiidae > Parasteatoda > Parasteatoda tepidariorum. The sequence continues at coordinate 47,465,577 of NC_141762.1, read as the reverse complement.
TAAATAAAGCTGCATACTTAAATATTTAGTTCCTTCCTTTTTTATTAGATATTTTGTTAATATATTTAAAGAAAAGAGTGGATATTTTTAGTTGTTTATTGAAAATATTAATTAATAGTTAAAGGAATAGTTAATTGCTATGAAAGACCTTGAATTGGCTCGGTTAATTTCAATTGGCTTAAAATAATGTCCCACAAATTGTTTTAAAAAAACACAAAACCCCCAGTTTAAACAAAAAAAACTGGTTTCTTTTCAACCATATGGTAACCTAAGGTAAAATATAAATTTATTTCTTACCATCCTTTTTGTTGATTTTTAAATTTTGAGTTTTATCTTCATTGTTGATCTTCCATCCTGACTCCCTATGAAAGAAAAAAAAAACTATAATTAGAATATGATAGTTGTAAAATTAGTTAAAACAAAAACAACAAAATCGAAACATTAAAAAAAAAAACTGTTTCTAAAATCATGTATGAAGATTAATGTAAATATTTTTATTTCAGTTATGGAATATGACAATAAGTTCATTGTTTATCATTTATCTTGTTTATACTCTAAGCATGTGGTGTGTTAGGGGAACTAAATGTGAATTGGTAAATTCAATAAAACTTAGCACGAGCTTGTAGGGGAATACTTTCAGCCTTTCAGCCCAAATTTAATGTGGACAAAGTTTTTAATTTTTTTCATGTATTTTTTTAAGTAAAAAATATTTGCTAAAATAATTGCTTTAATACGAATATTATATGCTGGTGAAACTTATGGAAAAATGAAATATTATATAATATTATCATTTCAAATAAAATAACGAAAAATATTTCGTTATTCATTCATAACTTTACGTAGTTATTTTAACAGTAAAAATAATTTCTTTTAAAATTTTGTTTTCTAACTAATTAAAAAAATAGAATGATAAAAAAATGTTATAACAGGCATGAAAACAGAGAAAACAAATACTAAAATATCGTAATGATATAAAATTGTCAGCACATCTTTTCACCTAATTTATACATTCATAAAGTGCATTTTTCATTTATTACGAAACCTTATTAAGAAATTATTAAATAAGAATATTGCAAAAATATAAATATAAAAGCTTATATGAGTAATAAAAACACTTGTTATTAATAAAGACTGTGTTAGAGAAATACATAAAGTGAACTTAATTTTGATAAGCACAATAATTATTAATTAAAAAAATCAAAATTCTTTTGCAAATCAAAAATATGTGATTTAATTGAAAAAAATATTAATATTTAATGTTTCACTATGTTCTTACCTTATTTTGCTGTTGATGGCTGGATTAGCATTTCTTGGATCGTTCGCCCTGTCTTTCCATAAAAGAAAAGGAATAAATTAGAGTATGATCATCATAAAAACAGTTAAAAATCAACAAAATCAAAACTGTTTCTAACTAATTATATTTTATAATTTTTGTTAAAAACAATTTTTTGATTTAAATGAAATTAATTTTGATTTAAAGGAAAGAGAAGGATCATATATTAAAATTACAGCGATTATTTATATTTTTGGTAACTGACGATAAGTTGAATGTTTACCAAATTTTACCTTACCAAATTTTCTCTTAAAATTTTTTTGATTCTAATTTAGAAAAAGAACTAGTCTATTAGCCAATTAGAATTAAAATAAATAGATAAATTAGAATTAAAATAAATAGACAAATTCTAAATAAAGCTTTTGTTAGTTAGGGCTCCCTCTCAATTTTAAAAATAAAATTTCCTGAATTTTTGAGGAATAGTTTCCAACAATTTTTAGATTATATATTTCCACTACACAGTTATCATCATAAATTTTAATTAAACAGTTAATAAAAATTCTTTTTTGTAGAAAATGTATACACTTTCTTAAACACAAAATTGTCAAAGGTGAAGGCTGAACAGGTATATTTTAGAATTAACAACCATTTAAAAACTCAAAATAGTAAATTAAGAAGAAGATAAATTACATGAGATAAATTATAGATTTTGCACAATAACTGGAAAAAAAGAATTAGTAATCGTCTTTATAGCATTGAGGACCAACAATATTTAATACAAAAAGCTTTATTTCATGAAAAAAAATATTATACAGAAAATATTATTATACTTATGAATAAATTTTAAAAATAATAACCATGAAATAATATTCTAATTTCTATTCAAAAAAATTGAACGTAATTTTAAATTAAATTTGCTTTATAACAAATTCAGTTTTACAACATAATAATTTTATAACGAATTAATTCATTTTAAAACAAATTTAATCGTAAAATTAAACTTAATATAAAGATTTGAAATGTTCTTATACCTCTACAGCAATTCATTAATTGCAAAAGAAGTATAAAAACAACAAAATAAAAATTAGAAATACTGTCCTTCTATTCAATATGTCATTTTGTTATTTATTTATTTAGAACAAAGAATATATTATATTGAGTATCAAAACAAATATTTAAATTGTTTAAAAATATATTCTGAAAATACTCAAAAAAACTTTAAAAGTGGAAGTGTTTAGTGGAACAATTTTTACATGTTTACCAACGTTATTATTATTTTTTTTAATTTAAAAAAGTCAAAGCAGAAAAATATCAAAATTAAAGTATAATTTAAATATAAAGTAACTAATTAGAGATGAGAAAATTTAAACTCTTACTATTTATTTATTTATTTTATGGTGGTTCAAAAAATATTTCTTCTTATATCTAATCAAAATTATTATTTGAAACAATAAGTGACACCCGCGGTTTAGATAATTCAAATAATGTTTTTTAACAATCCTTCAGAGAAAAAATATGGCTACCGAAATGAAGTAAATTATTAAATTAATCAATGCTTCCGAAAAATGAAAGAAGCATTTTTAATTAATGCATACGAAATCATAAATTTTTCTTTTATTAGATAGAGTTAATTGAACTTTTATTTATTAAAAAAATCGTCTAATTCATTTTAAAACTAAACTAGCAGCTTAAACTAAACAACAGGAAAGCATAAGATAAAATAGCCAACTGAAGTATTATAGTTATAAAACATAATTTCTAAAAACTTAGCAAATAAAATCAAAGCGAATTAAACTAATTTTAAAAAGCTATTTAATAAATAAGTTAAAAATTTTTTTAAATTACATGAACTAAAGAGAAAAAACTTGTTACTTACTTGCTCTCAAGTGGCGCCACTTCTATTTTTCGAAGAAAGAAGAAAACTAGGGGCTACGTTTATCTCCCTCTTTTTACACCCTTTTCGCCAAATGAATCTTTTAGCTTGTTCTATACAAGTAATCAACGACCACCTACTGAGCAGCTTTTCCGTACTTGAAAGGAATGTTTCTTAGAATTGGGGGTAGGGGACAAAATGTGCTTTCCCACATTCTTTTTAGTTCAAGGACTTCAAACATACTTATCTGGTGATTTCAAACAGTAATGAATATCTATTTTGAATTCTTAAAGACAATTTCTGGTCCTCATAATAAAAAATTAATCTGCACTAAAATATTTTATTAACTATTAGCGATAAGCAAGCTTACTAAATTAAAAAATTATTGAAGTCAAAATTCATTTGAGTACTTTTCGTAAGAAAAATTTTTAATACATATAAACTCGGAAATAATGCTTACATATATATTTTGATTTGCGGAGTAGTAAATTAGAATATCGTTTCTTTATAATGAACAGTAAAGATTCCATAATTAAGGACGTTTAAGTAAATAAACCATTTTTTAGGTTTCATCAGCTTTTTAACAATTTTAGTACATAAAAACACGTTCTACTTTTATGAAATATTTTTTATAAATAATTAAATAACTTTAATTGGGCAAATTTATTTACATTAGCAAACTGGCTGTGTAAAATATAATATTAGCACTACAAAATTATAAATTTTTAAAAAAATATATATATATTTTCGTCTAAAAGTCTTTATAAATCACTCCCCGAGTTAAGAATTTTTTTGTTTTTGTTTATGAATGAATGCATGACGACTGGTTTTTTTTATATCATTCAATTACATTACTAAAAAATAATTATATTTTTGGTTGAAAGCTAATGATCAGAAAGATTTAAAATCCTAAATAACCAACTGCAACAAATTCATTACCTTGGATACTTAAAGCAAAAATTTGAGGTTACTTTATTTTTCTACTAAATACTTACTTCTTTTAACTATCTTTATAAGGATAATGATGTTCTTTTAACTTTCTTACAGATGATATTCATACGATGAAATTCTATTTAGCTATGCATATTTATACTTTCTATGGCATTAAAATTCAGGATTTTTAAATTCTTTAACATAAAAATCGTAACTTTAACTTTAAAACTTTATTTTATTTACGTTTAAGCAACAACATTGATTTTAGAAATCCATTATTAGTTTTCAAACAGTTTTATTTAGTTTATATTTTAAATTTATACTTTGAAACACACTTATATACACGCAGTTTATATTTCAAAACATGCATCGAAATTTTTTGAAGTAACATCAGTTTTTATTTTGCTATTATTTGCATAGCTATAACACATGAAAAACGTTATTTTTTATTTTATCATTTGAAACTTTAAATATTTCATTAAATGCATAGTTAAAAATTACCTGTCTATTTTTTGTTTAAAAATCATTCCATTTATACAAAAATAAAAAATAGCAGGCTTTACCCTTTTCTTACTCCGCTCACTCCCGTAATTGCTTATCGTTCATTCATCATTGATTTTTTTTCTTTATATATACTTCCTTAAGCTGCAATATTTTTCACTTTTCGCAAAACACATAACATTTTATTTTCAAAATATACAAGTATTGCAGCTTTATGTAAGAACATTTTGCTAAGCATAATGAAATAAAGGATTTAATAAATTTGAAAAATAATTATCTGTACTTGAAAGAAAAAAAAAACTTAAGGAATTTAGATTGTGTAACTCAACTGGAAAAAAAAAATGAGAAGTAATACTACTCGTTAACAAGACTTATTGAAGTTTAAACAGGGAACGGTTTTAGCGTTATTTAAGTTTATTGTTTTTAAAAATGTCAATATAATTATTAAGAGTGATATTAGGCAACAAACAAATCTCTCTCTCTGGCTGTCTTTCGCTACTTTTTATTGACAACAACTTGAGCGCATGTTTATAAAATAAATTTTTTATGACAATGGATAAATAGTCAATGGTCAATATTTAAAGCAAAAAAACTTAAAGAAAGATATAACGAATGGGTATTTAAATTTTCAATTGCTTTCAAACATATTGGAATTTCAAAACAAAATTCTTGTTAAGTTTACACATAAATCCGCCCTTTCAGAAAATTAAATTTTAACCAAGTTACCTTTCAGCCAACTACGCGAAGAAAAAGTTTTTCTTAAATTACCGCATTCTATGATAATAACATTTTTTCAAAACAAAACCATAGTACAGTTAATAAAACCAAGTATTTAAACCATTTATTTGGTAATTTTTTTGTTAAAATGATAGCAGTTAACCGGATACTCTAGCTTTCAAAATTATAGCTCTTTTAACCTCACATTTAGTAAAAAATATAAAACTGAATAGTAAATTTTTCTGAACAAATGGTTTTTATACAGTGCTCTAAACTATCATGGTAAAATTATAAAATTTTACCACGTTTTTCGCATTTCAACTCATATTATAAAATCTAAATTTTTTATTACTTTACCGAAAACATTATTAAACCACTTCGTTAAAAAATACTGAGCTTTTTGGTTTTTCCCTATAGCCGGAAATAAAGTAAGTTTTACAATATTTTGGTAGTTTTGATTAAATTTTCTTTTCTAGCAAACATATCAACCAATCGCAGTATTTTTTTATTAACAATTAGTGATTTTTAAGTTAACAATCAAAATCGAAATTTTCTCTACAACTCATCATGAGAACAATCACGTGAAAAGAAAAAGAAGAAGAAAAAAGGTGCGTAAAAGGCAATAATAAAATTGCAATTAATTTTCGAACATATTTGAATACCGGTATTAATTTCAAGATCAAAATTAGCCTTTACAGAGCGCAAAATTTCTAATTAGTATTTGCATTTCTGTGTTCTACAAAGCAGCCAGTACAGTATTTTTTTACACCAGATTTTGCAGATAACAATTTCCAAACTAATTATAGAATAGTCATTTTCATTTTCATCGCACTCTCTGTTCATTTTTCTGTAATCCTTTGTAATTTTATTTTATAACTGTTGTTGAACAGCCAACCCGAATTTGATCTCATGGTTACCAGTGTTCAACTTTATATCATTGTAATTTTGAATCTAAACCAAGAAATAAGAGAACTCCTGTACAAAAGTATCGGGAACGAATTGCCTTCGTGGAGAACTTTTTCATGGTGAGATAAACCACGAAAACCTCCCGTGATTAGCAAGACGAAGATGGGACTCTAATAATCCACGATGCGTCTATCACTTGGAATATTTTATGTCAGCCGGGTACGAAATTCGTATCAACCAGCAATTCTTAAGATTCAAATCCTCAAAACTCATTAGTTGGCTAGCGTTCCTTCCCCTGAGCCTCCACCGCTTATCCTTCGTAATTTGAAACTTCTAAATCTTATACTTTTTGTACAGCAAAGCAAAATGTAAAGTTAAAATAAACACCCAAAAATAGCGGAGGGGACTTCGCTCCTTAGGACTTTTTTATTCAGAGGGAAATGTATTATAGTAAATATTTCTTTCAGGATTCGGCTCAATAATTTAGTAGTTTTCCTGCCACTGTTTATGAATTTTTTCATATAAAAATTAAATAAAAATACAATATATTGATAATTTTTTGCAGAATATTTTTCTAATTAAAAAGATGAAATCCAGTTTAGAAGTATCTGAGTTAACTCCTCAAAGTAAATATACTAAAAAATAGACATTTAAGTGCATGAATTATAAAAGATCCAACATTTTACGCATTTGTGTCTAGTTGAATAGTACTAATTTTTGAAGTTGCGAAATAAGAAGACTTAACAATTTTATTACCATTAATTTTCTTCCTTTTTTTAATAATTTATTAACAGTGTCTAACTTGTGCTTGAAAAAAAATATTAAACATTTCTTTAATTAGTAAAACAAATTCTAACAAGAAATTTTAAAATAATCCTACTTAAAAGTTATTACTATAATGGGGAAAAAAATACTATGATGCTTCTTCAGAGTTTCATAACAGTTAAACTTCTGTTTGCGCATTTGTTTAAGAAATATAATGTGCTTACGTTGTAAAAAAATCAAGATATTCAAGAAATATCGCAGTGATGCATGAACACGAAGCTTATTACAAATTTATCAGATAAATTACTCAAATTTTTGAGGGTTCAAAGAATCTAATTTCTTGTTTTTTAATGTTCTTTTTTTACCTGCACAAAAATATATATGTGTTTATATTTGAAGCATTTAAAGAAACTTGATTAATTTGTATCATGGCGTACTATAAACGTACTATATTATCTCAATAGTTGTGAAAGACTCAAATAGTCGTTCACCATGATTTAAATAATTTACAAACTTTCGACTGCTTAGATAAAGAGATGAAAGATAAAGAAAAGAACGAAAAATGATGTTGTGTAGTCTGAACATTTTAGCCAATTTAATAAATGAAATACGGTTAGAAGTTTCCACCTTAACTCATAAAAATTAGGACATTAAAAAATTAAAATGTATGAATTACAAAAGATCTAACTTTTATTGCATTTGTGTCCAGATGAGAGAAAAATTTGATTTTACTAATTTATGAAGATGCGAAATAAGAAGATTTAACAATTTCGTTACCGTTAATTTTTCGTTTATAGTTTTCTTTTTATATTTTAGCTTTCTTTATTAGTGCACGAACCACGAGATATAGCTAATTAAGTAAGCTACCGATTTATTATATCAATTGTTAAAATTAAGGAAGGTTGAAACTGATTTCTCGCTTTATAATGTTTTTTTTTCCTACAAACAAATATATCTGCTTATAATTTTAAAACACATGAATGAGAATGAATTTGATTTATTTGAATCATTTACAAACTCTTGACTGTTCAGATACAAGGGGTTTAAAAATCCAAAAAAGTGCAAAAAATTATGATGCTTAGTTGTACCCATAAATCATAAAAAGCGAGACTCTCTCCATTTTTAACAAGTTATATTACTAATCAAATAAGACTTTAATATTGAATCAAAAAATATTTTTAAAAAGTTAGAGTTTATTTATGTATTTATTTTTTATTTACTTTTACAATTTCCCATATCCGGTTGAAAGATTTTTGTTAGATGCATAAGAAATAGAATTTTGATCTGTAAAAGATTTTTACTGTGTATTGCTTTTCGCAATCTATGAAATATGAGAATTTTGCGTTTTTCTGTTATACATTTGCTTATTTATTTTTTTAGAAAAAATAAATAGTTCAATTAAAAGCTTATTGCAAACAATTGAAAACAAAATTGGTTTTATGAAAATGTTAAATAATAATAATCATCAGCAATATAAGGAAATAAATAAAAACTGAAATTTTAGTGAAGAAAAAAAAAAAAATTGGAAAAGTCTAAAGTTCCTCAAGAACTCTGACCCCCAACAGGGTGGGATGCGAGAAGCGCATAACCGGACGTCGTTAACTTCTCAATTTACCATACACTAACAAAGAGAGGAAATACTCGTCCCCCTCAAAGCAAACTGTAACTAATTCTAAAATAAAGGTCTTTACTTCTTTTTGCAACAAATATTTTAATATCATGAAGGGCACACAAATACACTTACAAACTCCTTTTTATTCCTGAAATTCTATTGCATAAAATTAATTGACCATTAAAATTCTTATGATTCTCTTTTTGATATAGACTTTACATTTAATATATACAGTAAAAAATCGCTAGTTCTTACCACGTACAAAAGCGCTTGCATTACAAACTACTAATTTTAGTACAATAATTACCAATAATACAATAATTACCAATAATACAAATTATTATAATTTTATCGAAAACTATTTAAAACAGCACTAATTCGAGGAATTAATTATCATGATGGGTCGTGTAAAGAAGGGACAGTGAGTAAACTTTGTTTTTACGAAAATAATTCAAAATAATATTTTCATTTAATATCTGTCATAGTAGCGTAAAGATTAAAGTGTTAAAATTCTGAGTAGGAAACTAAACTCCTTTAATTTTCTATTAAGATATGTATACTGAACTGCTCTAAATTGATTTTATGGGGATATTTATTTTTTGGGGATTTGAGCTAAGTCAAATAAAGAATAAATAAGTTAATGCGGCAAAAGAATTACGCAGCGTAAATTACTCAACGTTATGTTGAATTACAAGTTCTTCAAAATAAATATTCTACAAAAAATATGCATATCAAATAAATTTTTTTTTTTTTACAAAATAAAGAGTAAAAATTTAACTTAACTATGTCGTATTTGTTAAACTTCTTTATTCTTACTATAATTGCGAAATTTATTATATTTAACTGTAAATAAACTAAGAATAAGTTACTAGATATCAGATATTATTTATATAAAATTTTATTGAAAGATTGGTTTGAACTGTTTTCTAAAAACAGAATCAATTCAAAAAAAGATTACTAAAATAAAAAATTAAAAAAAAGTATGTGTTATTAAGAGAAAGAAATATACTATACAATTACAATTTTATTCGTTAATAAAATGATTAATGGAAGTTACAGAATACTATTTGTTTAATAACATGAGAGAATTGTAATTGCACTATTCCAATCACTGGATACCCATTAATCATTTGTTTTTCTTGGATAGATTTTTTTTAAGGTCGTCATTAATTACAGAAGGTGTCTAAATTAATTTTTGTCCTTTTGTCAGTCAATGGGCTAAATTGATTTTTAATTCCAGCCAATATACGTTTCGCAGAAAATTCTTTTCTTTCTTCAGTATTAATATTTATATAATAATTGCTGCCAAAAAGAAGAACAATAGTTGTGTATAAGTTAATTATAAAACGAATATAAAATTGCTTTAAAGTAATTTAATGTAACACTATTAAAATTACCCTCTGGTGAAAGTAAAAAGAAAAAGGTCAGTCTGTAAAACAATGAATTCCAAGAATTTCAAAAATTATCTTCTTTATTTTTAATTATATCATTTCGAGATGCTTTTTGATTTTCGAGATGCTATCATGATTTTTTTCATGACTCTTAGAATTCTTTACTTAAGATAATAGTGTTGAAGTTAATCTAATCGATTAAATTGGTCTAATCGAAAAGTGCGAACGCATGAGAACCTAGAATAATAGCATTAACACTGACCATTCCTGAAAATTCTTTTTATATGAAGTTGGAAAAATAAACCGCATTGTTAAATTAACGTGAAACGAGCAGATATTAATAAATTTCCTTCTCTGTTAGAAAACTGAATAAATTTCCTTCTCTGTCAGAAAACTGAAAAGGTCACTGATACCGCCACTGTTTTGGGGTTTTCAACTTAACGTTACATTTTATCAAACACTGTTTGATTTAGAAACTTCAAATTACGTTAATATGTAGGAAATTGAACGGAGATCACAATGGAATTAAAAAATAATTCTAAAATTAAGTCAAGATTATTTTTACTCTTATACTTGTTAGAAAAATAACATGCGGGCCGCTCTGTGACCGCAAGAATTCAGCTGCGGAAGTTAAATTTGGTATGCTGAAAGAGCCAAATTTGTTTTTAACCGTAACATAGAGTCTTTATTTCCTTTTAGAAACTCTTATTTGTTTGAAAGTTATTACAATTTAAAAGTTTTTTTTTCATTTTTTCTTTAACTAATAATTATTTATTGATTGTTGTGGAAAAAGTTTTCATTTACGCGATTTTCATAATATCCCTCTTGACTTAATATTAAAAATAATGAAAATAAAGAAAAAAATATTATATAGAAAAAGGCTAGGTGTTGCCAAATATAAAACTTCGACATTTTATACCGACATTTGAAAATATGTGTAGAATAAAGAGAAATAAGAATTGTTTCTTATATGATCGGTTAACAAGAAAAAATTACTTCTAATTTATAAATCCTTTTCATTGTGTCGCACACTCTGCCTTTCTAAAATGTAATTTTTTTAAGCGCAGTTATTTATCATTCAAATCCAGCTATCCTTTTTATTTTGTCAAAATTAACAAGTTAATATAATGAACTTAAATAATAGTATAATAATTTTACATTAAGCAAATAATTTTTAATCGACTTTTCAGGAAAAAAAAACTTTTAAGAACATTGTTAAGAACAGTTTGTGCCAAATACCGCTAGTTCTGAGAGAATAAAAAAACGAATTTGCGCGCGGGCATAAACTGCTTTTTCCATAGAACATCTTCAATGCGTAATAACTCTCGGCGAGACCGTTTTTCCTTCTTCTTCATTTGTCAAAACTTAGGAATCCTTAAAATGCAACTGCTGGCAATCCAATCGTAATTTTTACTTAAAAAAGTGGAAGAAAACAATTTGTACTTGATCTTCAATTATTTCAAACTTGATGAATGAGATTCAACTACAGGGATTATCGAGCGTAGCGAACAGGTGACGGTGCCTCCATGTAGAAAACAAGGATACATAAAAATAAATTGTGTCGAACAACTATTATCAATAAGCGTATGATTAATATTTAAAATTGTCTCTAAAAAAGGACTGTAGAAGCTGATCAATTGATAAAAATTTATCTGCTGCAGTCAAGGTATAAATTATCGTCACTATCTGAAAAACATTTAATATATTTAAATATTAGCATGTTTACGAATTATGACCTGTTTTTGAATTTTTTTTAAATTAACGTCAAACTTTAACCGGATTTCAATAAATTAGTTCAAAAAGAACTGCACTCTTTAAAAAGGAGGTATGAAAATGATTCATTGGATTCGTTTTGTACTATGAAAATTGCCAAGTCGATTCGGCAGCATGAAATACTATTTCATTTTTCACCAGTTTATGGTTAAAAGAGCTCCACTTAGTTCTAATTACATAATCATTCAATTTCGTCTAAATAGTTATGCCTTTTCTGAAATATTGATTTGCAAATTTACCGTAAATTTAAAACTATACCTACAGTTTAATGGGACAAACAGATAAAATTTCGGTTCTCTTACCGTTATTTTAATATTTCAGCCATATTTCTGTTATTAGTTCCTAAGATTTAAAACATAGCACAATTTTAAAATTTGTTAACCCAAAACCCCTTGTGAGAAAAAAACAATGTTTTTAATTCATGTATAGGAAACATTTTGCAAATGACATTTTAAAATGATTAAATGTATGTTTATTATTTTGTATTGTTATGTTTCTTTCATTTTTCTACAACTAGGGAACATTACTGGAAAATGAGTAATTTTTCACACAATGCATTTTTATTTAAATCTTATATCGACTTCGTAGAAGAAAAAATCGGTGACTTTTTTTCAATCCTGCTGTAACTTTTGTATTTTTTCCAGCTTTAAATACAATGCTATTTTTATTAACACTTGAATTGAAGTATGTGACGAATGTAGTGTAAAGAAAGATTGAAACAGAGAAATTTAATGTTTAATTTTGTCTAATTTGCTATTTAAAGAATTTAGTTTCAAAATAAAACTCAATAACGCAATTATGGTTTTAAATAACTACTCCGCTATTTAATTGGTTAAGGCAATATGCAGTAGAACATTTTTTTATTTATGTCTCATTTTATGCTAGAATAAATAGTGCAGACCCTTGCCACACATGAATGATAAATTTGCTTGACTATAGTAAGTAGAAGGGAGAGGGGGGGGATATTGTCGCCGTAGTGTCCTCAATTGGTTATGCCTGGACAAAAGCCGTACCGACTGTCATTCTGAGTAAATTGGCGAAATTCTATCAAAGTTAAAAGAAAGGCAACCCTACAAGACCCTACACTTTATATTTTCTGCCATCTATCCGCAGGACTCGAAAACACGTCTAAAGTAAAAAATAAAAAACAGCGCCATCTATGTATTGCATTCAAAACAGTTTTTTTTCCTTAATGTATATAAACTATTTTAAAAATAAATTAATGCTGCATGAAAAAATATTTTTGTAATGCAAATAAAAAATAAATATAATTAACGTTTTGAAAGTATAATTTTAATTTTTATTTATATTCTGTATTATAAGTTTTTAAAAAAAATTATTTGCTTAATATTTTGAAGTTTAATTAATAAAAATATCCAAATGTATTTTTATTACTTAAAAACGTATATTTAAGAATAAAATTTCCTAAACAATTATTATTTTCAAGTATTGCTTAAAAGTTTAGGGGAAAAAAAGTTATTTACTTTATTAGACTAGACATTTGCTATAAACAGTCAGAAAATTTAAACACGATTTTTTTAAAATTCAAAATTCTTAAGACCATTTAAACTATTTTGAATCCAGTTTTTAAGAAGTAAGTGATTAAACTAAGATATTAAATTTGAAATGAACATTAAAATAAAAATAAAATAAAAAACAATTTATATAAATAAAACGTTTACTATTATAAATGGTATACATTCATTATTACAAAACACTTAAATTGTAATAAAAGTTAGTAAATTAATGTAATAAAAAAGCCCATCTCATTAAAAATCCTTGCTCTAAATTCAAGATATTTATAATTTCTAGGAGGATTTAAGCAATTTACAATATTTTTTTATTCATTTATTTTCTATAAATAGATTTTTTTATTTACATGAATTTTAAACTTACCTATTCATTTTTGTTTTAGAGAAGGTTTAAAAAAGGAGTCATAGTCTGGAAAAAATTTATGTTAATTTCATTTGGGGCTTACAGTAATAATTTTCAAGCGACCAAAACATAAACAATGGGAAAAGTTTTCATATCGCTTCTTCCTAAAATGACAAAAAATAGACAATGACGGACCTTTAGCCTTTTACTGCTATCATATAAATTATACTAGATTTTTTTTTTTAACCATGAATTACAAAAATGATGGATTTTTTATTGAATCCTTTAACGTTAAAAATAAATGTATCGCTTATTCAATAAAAAAATAATAATAAGTCTTCAATAAGAAAAAGTCTTCAATAAGTATTCAATTCAATAAGTCTTTCTTAAGTACATGTTTAATACAATAAATTTAACAAAATTTTATAATAAACAATCGAAAAAATAAAAACTTTTTCTCAATGAACAAAGGAATTGTTCTAGTTAAAAGTATTAATATTTATTCTTATTTTTAAGGGAATATGTATTAAATTTTTCTAGAAAGAAAGAATATATTATATTTCGAGTTAAAAATTATACTTCAGAAAATGATTTCAAAAAGAAAAAATAAATAATTATATATATTTATTTAAAAATTTTAATAAAACTTAAAATGATTATTTTTTAATAAAATTATTTTTTTAAAAAATATAATAGGTAATACCACATAAAGTATATTTAGATTATAGTAAAATAATAAAATTCAAGTTTTTAATATTCTATGTAAAAAATTAGCAGTTTTCAAAGAATAATAAAAGTTGTTTTTTTCCTCTCAAAAATACGGTTAACGTTTTATGGATTTTTTCCATTCTCTCCTGATTTTTTTCAAATTTTTGAGTTAAAAGCACATTTTTTACCAACTCTGCATCTATTCATTATTAATCTATTGTAACATTACACTTAATTAACGGTATACAATAAAGGTCCTGTAACTAATTAAGTGTAAGAGGCCAAACAACGGTATACAATAAAGGTCCAGTAACTAATTAAGTGTAAGAGGCCAAACAACGGTTTTATTTTTCGGGCCTGTATAGGTGAAGAGTTATTCCGCCTCTTCCTGAAATGCCTCAAAACAAACGATAAAGGACCCTATTGTACTTGCCTTTTGCCGTTACCCTACCTAGAATGCCAGCTTACGGCCTTACGTTTGCCGTGAGGTGTGTGCTTACTGGGTAGGGATGGAATCCCAAATAATCATGACTTTGAATTTTTTAGAGTGAAAAAAGTAAATGTAATTGAAAAATGCTTTTTTTATTTATTAATTTTTGTCTAAATGATATTTAACTAATCAATGCTTTACAATTCTTTAAATGAGAAAAGAATTTAAAGAACAAAACTAGTTTCATTGCAGGGTAAGTTTTTTTTTAATGGATGTGATGAAAGATCAAAATCAGTTAAAATAAGTTAAACAGCTATTACTTAGTTTTTTACAATGCTTAAGAAAAAATTTGGAAACTTTTGTTTGTTTCAGCCTAAGAAAAACAATTTATAAACCAAAACTACCAATTCTAAAATAAAATGGTCTAGATCTTTATCAGTTAAAAACTTTTCTGCTTTTTCATATTTAATTACCATTTACAACAGGCTTGTTCCACAAATAATTTTCTCTTTCCTTCTAAATAGCATGTTTAACTTTAGTTGAATCAAAGTTTAATCTTGTTGATCTCATTGATTAGAGAATACCGTAAAATAAGCGGCTTAAGTCGAATAATCTAAATGTTCTTATTTTTGTTTTGTTGCGTCAAGGCCTTGTTTAGTCGTAAATTAATAGCAATTGAAAGAATTTAAAGAAATCGTTCTTTAAATAGCCCAGAAAACGCTTTAAATTTAAAGAAACGAAGTTTCAATAAAAGATTTTAAATAAAGAAGTATTTTTAATTAAAATTTTGTACACGAATTTTTTTACTAAAGAGCGAACTTAATGAGAAAAATAATAAAAAATTCACATTAATAAATTTATTTATTTATAATTGCTGTTGAGAAAAAAAAATTATAAGGGTAAAAATGAAAGTGATAACTTTTCTTACACGCTAGACCTAAGCACAAAGATTCAAAAATTAACTCATTAACTGCATTCTCTGAAAGTACCAATTGCAAGCATATTGTACCACGGGTTAATTTTTGTTTCAAAGATTATTTCACTCTTTCGAGTTAACACATTATATAATATTGTTGCAACTACATTAACAAGCGCATTGATTTAATCAAGTAAATTTTTTCCATGGATGGGGTAAGCTTGCTCGTTTCTGTCGAAAGAATTATAAACAGCAACTACCCTAGCTGTAAAATAACTTGGGCCCTCGTTGGACCCATATTCCTGAATCTGGACTCAATAAGGGTTCAAAGGGCCGTTATTTTACCAATATTGGCCCTGTATAGAATTTTACGATTCACCCGATAATTTACAGCTCCTTTACCAATATCGGTCCTATAGAGAATTGTTAGATGCCCCGATATTTTATATCCATTATTTAGCCAACATAGGTTCTTTATTGGCGAATATAGGCCCTATATGGGCCAGGACCAATATTCCTGAATCTAGGCTCAATAAGGGTTCAAAGGGCCGTTACTTTACCAATATTGGCCCTGTATAGAATTTTACGATTCACCCGATAATTTACAGCTCCTTTACCAATATCGGTCCTATAGAGAATTGTTAGATGCCCCGATATTTTATATCCATTATTTAGCCAACATAGGTTCTTTATTGGCGAATATAGGCCCTATATGGGCCAGGACCAATATTCCTGAATCTAGGCTCAATAAGGGTTCAAAGGGCCGTTACTTTACCAATATTGGCCCTGTATAGAATTTTACGATTCACCCGATAATTTACAGCTCCTTTACCAATATCGGTCCTATAGAGAATTGTTAGATGCCCCGATATTTTATATCCATTATTTAGCCAACATAGGTTCTTTATTGGCGAATGTAGGCCCTATATGGGCCAGGACCAATATTCCTGAATCTAGGCTCAATAAGGGTTCAAAGGGCCGTTACTTTACCAATATTGGCCCTGTATAGAATTTTACGATTCACCCGATAATTTACAGCTCCTTTACCAATATCGGTCCTATAGAGAATTGTTAGATGCCCCGATATTTTATATCCATTATTTAGCCAACATAGGTTCTTTATTGGCGAATATAGGCCCTATATGGGCCAGGACCAATATTCCTGAATCTAGGCTCAATAAGGGTTCAAAGGGCCGTTACTTTACCAATATTGGCCCTGTATAGAATTTTACGATTCACCCGATAATTTACAGCCCCTTTACCAATATCGGTCCTATAGAGAATTGTTAGATGCCCCGATATTTTATATCCATTATTTAGCCAACATAGGTTCTTTATTGGCGAATATAGGCCCTATATGGGCCAGGACCAATATTCCTGAATCTAGGCTCAATAAGGGTTCAAAGGGCCGTTATTTTACCAATATTGGCCCTGTATAGAATTTTACGATTCACCCGATAATTTACAGCTCCTTTACCAATATCGGTCCTATAGAGAATTGTTAGATGCCCCGATATTTTATATCCATTATTTAGCCAACATAGGTTCTTTATTGGCGAATATAGGCCCTATATGGGCCAGGACCAATATTCCTGAATCTAGGCTCAATAAGGGTTCAAAGGGCCGTTACTTTACCAATATTGGCCCTGTATAGAATTTTACGATTCACCCGATAATTTACAGCCCCTTTACTACCAATATCGGTCCTATAGAGAATTGTTAGATGCCCCGATATTTTATATCCATTATTTAGCCAACATAGGTTCTTTATTGGCCAATGTAGGCCCTATATGGGCCAGGACCAATATTGCAAAATATTGACATCCCAACATTGGTGACCCGGTGCATGTTTTTTCAGGACGCATATTGAATGATTTTTGAGACCAACTGGAACCAAAGTAAAATTTTTGCTTGGGTAGTAAGGAGAGTCCCTCTTCTCTACGAAATAAAGAAATAAAAACAAAAATGAAAAAATTCTTGAATCCCTGAATAATTTTACTTCGATGAATCGAATTTATACTTATTATATTCCAAACCTTATGAACGTACTTTCTTTGAGTAAGGATAAGCTTACTTTATTAATTTTTTCTTTTTACAAATTATGGAGAGTAGCCTTAATTCTAACAATATGGTCCTAATGGTTTAGCCGAGACAGAGTTTGCAAAATTTGGCTCATTGATGTAATTTCAGCTTAAACTTATTTCTGCACAACTCGGCTTTTTTTTTAAGCGATTCCAAAAAGCTATACAATTATTTAACTCGTTTATGTAAAAATAATTACGTGCAGAAAATAGTTTCGAATAATTAGTCATTGTTTTCATTGTTTTAATAAATCAGAGATAGCAAAATTTTAAATTTTTTTAAAAATAAAATTTTACATATTTTCAAACTGTTTAATTTTTAAAGAAATGTATAATTTGAACGCAATCGATCATACAGTTTATGAGCTATAAAATATCAAAAAAGACTTATTTTTTAATGTTCATATTTCGGAAAACATTTATACCTCAAGAACCAATTGCGTTAAAAATTTATATTTCTTTTCCATTGAAAATTATGAACTTTAAAATTATACAAAAATTGGTGTAGAATACAATTTAAACATTTTCAATCATTGTTGAATAAGATAAAATAAAATAATAGATAATTACGAAAAAAATAATTTTTTGCGATGAAATGAATAAATAAATGAAAATTAACGAGTTTTAAAACAGATGCGCGATAAAAGATTTTGGATCATTAAAAAAGTTCCCAAGAATCGTTCATTGAATTCAAAAAATATAATGAAACTTGTGTTTAAACATATGTTTAAATTAAAATTTTTCTCATAAAACTCATAACTGAAAAAAAAATATAATATTGGTTATTTTTCCAATTTTTTTTTTCAATTTATTTCAGTATCCTAGACAAAATAAGTTTTTCTCCCAAAAAATTTCTAGCAGCATCAAATATAGTTTTGAAAAACATAATCACCATAATTCACATAACTTAAAACTTTTACTTACATGTTCTAGAATTAATTTTTCAGAAAGTAATTCATCGGTTCCTTGATTTAATGTATATTTTGGAGAATATTTGAAGCTTTAAATATGAACCACTCCCATTTTGTTCTTTTTTGTTTACAACTCTCTCTCAATGCGCTCATATATATATATATATATATATATATATATATATATATATATATATATATATATATATATATATATATATATATATATATATATATATATATATATATATATATATATATATATATATATATATATATATATATATATATATATATATATATATATATATATATATATATATATATATATATATATATATATATATATATATATATATATATAAAATAACCTATAATTTTCTTACGAGATCAAGGAAAGAAAGAAAGAAATAAGTTAAAGCAGCAAATAAAGAACGTGAATAAATCACAAATGAAAGTATGGAAATGGCATACTATAGTTTCGGTTCTATAATGAAGAAGAACCTTCCTCAGTGTCTAAACACTAAATGAGTGCCACTGAGACTGACAAAAAGTTTAGACACTGAGAAAGATTCTTCATTATAGAACCAAAATTATAGTATGTCCATTTATGTACTTTCATTTGCGTTTTATTCACATTTTTTTCTCCTTGTTTTAGTCTACATAGTATAAAGTATATAGAAGATAGATAAATATTTTGAAAGGATTACCTGTGGCAACGAAAGAAGACAACTTAATATCCAAGCTGAAAATATGGATTTTTGAACCATGTTTCTAGCATTTACTCTTCTCATTGGATATCGTACAGCAAACATTCTGTCAAATCCAATCACAATTATTGTAAAAGTAGATAAGTAGAGAGAAAACATTTGAAGAAATTTGTACAATTTGCACATTGAATCACTACCGAGCCACTCAACAGA
Organism: Parasteatoda tepidariorum; assembly: GCF_982258835.1. Classification (NCBI taxonomy): domain Eukaryota; kingdom Metazoa; phylum Arthropoda; class Arachnida; order Araneae; family Theridiidae; genus Parasteatoda; species Parasteatoda tepidariorum. Next base: position 47,445,989 of record NC_141762.1, on the reverse strand, counting down.
AAAAGTCCACAATGCTTCCCCAACTATGCAGAACCAAGTAACAAGTAAATCCGCAACAGACAAGTGAATCAGCAACAGATAAACAGTTGACGATTGGTGTCTCCCCAATCGCAAAATAGACACAAATGTTGCGACATTTCCAATTAAAGCCACAAACCCCAATCCAAAAAGAACCAAGCCCTTGACAACGGTGTGAAGGCGGAATTTTGGAGCATGGCTTGATGCATTATTGTTATGAGAACCATTTTCATAATCAACAGTATTATTGACAACAAAAGTCCAATCTTGCAATGGTGACACAGAGCAGTTCGACTTGCCGTTTACTATTCTTTGAAAATTCAATTCATCAGCAGAATTTCTTTTCGCAATTTGTTTTCTTCTTTCCCAATGTTTTCTTCTTTCCAATGTTTCGCTGCTAAAATTTCCCGAAAATATTTCATTATCCACATTCTGTTGACGTGCATCGCTTATTCTTGATTGTCTTGCTGTCCTCTGGAGGTTTTGTATCGCATTATACGCATAATCTTTATGCTCACCACCGAAATTAAATCCGATGTTATATGTTTCTATAAACTCTTTACTTAACGAGTCGCTTATTTTTTCATTTAATGGGTAATAATCTGATTCAAAACGCAAAACTTTTCCTTTCCTGAAAAATGACATCACATTTGATGTCATGAGATCTAAAGCACATTCTGTAATCGTCATATTTATTATAAAGTAGTAAATCACACAAATTGTGAGAGGATCACGTGACTGCATTCTAGTAACTTACACACAGAGTTAAGTAAATGTAATCAAATTTTTCGTAATGAAGACAGTTATACAATAAAAATGACTCCAGACATAAAGACGCATACATCCTTTGTTAAAAGTTTAGGAGAGAAGCAGGTGATGAAATTTCACATTGAAACAATAATTTAATTGTGAAAGATACTCAACAAAGACATTTTCATTTACATTTTGCAAGTAAGGACTTCGTTTGTACTAATTTTACGTTTTTAAAATTTGCAATCAGGAGAAATAACGTCTCATTCAGAATTAAATATAACTTTCAAAAAAATTCGGAATAGATCTACAATGAAATAATTAATCCATAGATTCGTTTCTAGATGTAATTATCCAAACTATTAATTATTTTTTTACATTATTTCTTTATAAAAAAACTAAACTACTAATTAACTATTTTTAAAAAGAAAAATTCCTTTGATTCAGAAGTTAATATATGTTTTATTTATATTTTTTATTTTAAATATTCTAAATAACTACTAATTTCAAATACGAACGCTTAATAACTCTAAATCCACGCCATTTTAAATAACCAATATTTCTTAGAAAGCTCAAAAAATAATTAAAATATTAAATTAAGGAGGAAAAAATAGTTAAGAAAGAACTTCCTCTATCTTCCTAGCAGACGATCGCCTGGACTAACTGTAAATCGGAAGAGAATTCAGAACAGTCTTTCTCTTGCACCGCCAGCGACATCTAATGAAATATTCGATTGTTTTCAAGAATTAGTTTCGGAGATGTTTATTCCTGTCGTTATAATTGTTAAGCATGCCAGATGATGTCATAATGCCATAAAATATTTCACGATGTAACATCTAATAGTTAATGAAGGTTTACACACTAAATTAAATCATATTAAAATTTTAATTAAGTATGTTCGCCATAATATTGCTTTTAATAATAAATTATTCTTCCGCTGAAATATTTAGTTCTGAAAAATTTTTTAAACAATAAAAATTTAAACTTAGCACGCTATGTTTCGACAAAAATATATAAACTAAATTTAAAAACAAAATTTATATTTAGAATAACTACTTTATATCTAAATAAGTAATATTGATTGAATTAAATACTTTTATAAAAAAAGTATTTAAATAGACGTACTATTTTGAAAGATGCACTATACTGAGAAAAAAGTACTGCCAGAACTACCAGAATGTAATAAAAATTACCATGTTTTTGACTCTATGGAAACAAAAAAAAGCTCGGTAATTTTTACTGAATTCTTCAGGTAAAGATTTTGGTAAATTGAACAATAAAATATGGTTTTATAATGTGCGTTATATTTTGGTATACGTAATAAAATTTATAGTTTTAACATGATGCCTTAAACCATAGTATACAAATCATTTATTCGATTAAACTTACTTTTACGTTTTATTTATTTTAGTTTTTACAAAATGTGAGGTAATAAGAGCTACAATTATGAAAACTAAAATTTTCAGTAAACCGTCACCGTATGAATGGAAAAATTTCCAAATAAATGGTTTAAATACCGTATTTTGGTTTTATTACCTGAATTATATTTTTTTCCAGAAATGTATTTAGCATAGAGTGCGGTAATTCTACCAGATTTTTTTTCGTGTAATATAGTTTATAAAATAATTTCAATGTTGTTAGAGCTATTTAAATAATTAATAATGGCAGAAAAAATGATTCCGCGCTATAGTTTTCAAAATATATAGAATGAAAAACCATTATTTTAATATTTTAGAATAGTGTTGAACTCTTCTCAAATGTTTCAAACATTTAAGTTTTACAATTTTCAGTTAGCATTTTCTGATTAATAATTTAACATTTTTGTTTTTAAAATTTCGGTCCAATAAATTTTTTTTAATGTAAAATTATTTTGTACTACACTAATATTTTTTTGATTTTGTGAAAATAATATTTGAAGTATAAAGTTTAGAGAAGGAATTATATAGATTTTAATTGACTAATTTTTCATTTATGGGAAAATATTAAATAAATAAAAATATCTCAATAATTTGTAACCAGACTTAAATTTCTAAAAATATTGGATGAAATTTAAAGAAGTTATCGGGGGAGGGGTATTTATGAGTATTAAAGAAACATGCTTTCAGAAATTGCCATTCAATATTTCCAATAAGTTTATTTCATCGATACGTACATCATTTTTAAGCGCTCTTTTTCTTTCATAATTTGAATTTTCGTCCCTGACGAAAGCTTGGGGTTTAAAAAAAATTTTATAAGAATTCTTAGAACTGCATTTAATTCGAATTTCTTTCAATGATTAGATATTTATTTTTAATTTTGAATCGGTGTTACATTAAAAAAAATAACAATAATGCATTTAAAAAAAAATTCTAATAATAGTGTTACAATTTAAAAAATTAATAATATATTATGGTGCAAATTAAGTAAATTTTTTATATATATTAAAATAGACGGTTGAAATATGTATTTCTACGTGTATTTGGATATAGTCGTTGAGTGAAAAAGCAGGCAATTATAGATTTCAAAATAAACAAATTAAGACCAGAAATAGGATCAAGATAGGATACAATAGGATACAAGAGAATCATTTAAATTTAAAAAAAAAAAAATATGATTTTTAAAGAAAATTCAAAGGCATAAAAAGGAAAATATAAAGAACATTTAATTTACTGAAACTTATAACGATTTGAAGAATTTGCGTTAATGAAGTCAAAGAAATTGGATGTGGGAGAAAGAATTAATTCCCTCGAGAATGATTTCTCTCGGAGAGAGAAAGGCAGATGGTACACCCCTTGGTGTAACAAGCAAGAAGGTTCCAGAGGGAATGTGTTAAAACTCCTTAAAAAAATTCGTTAACTGGTGTTGACCCAGAAAAGCGATAGCCAATTAAATTTAAAGAGAGGAGAGTTTAAAAATCAGATGAAAGAGATTGGTTAAGTAAGCCCCCTTTAAAAAAATTCGTGAAGAAATAAGAAAAGCGTTAATAGGCCTGCGACGTATCACTTACGTAAGAACGTAAGGGACGACGTAAGAACCTGCGACGTATCACTTCTCGCCGGATTTGCAATGACCGCGATGACCAGCGAACAGTAAGTTAATATTCCTTACGAAAAAAAAAATCAAATTTTGAAAGACAGCATATTTTTGGAAAATTATATGCCGAAATTGAGAAAACAAAATCCTAATTTAAGAAAATTACTTGAAAAATTTCACATAAAATAAATATAAGCTGCTATACAAAAAAAAATAGTGTGTGGAGTCCCTCCGCGCGGAAGAAGTTAAACTTCGTAACCTGCGACGTTAATTGTAGAAGAATCAGCAGTCGTAGAAGGATCACTAGTTCTATTCAACGACTCTTTTTCCTGCTCCGCTCGTTTCCGTGCTCTGTAATAACGGTAATATTGTGCATTTTTCCCACGTGGACCTTTTAAACCAGTGGAAGTGCTTGTGGTTGCCTCATCGTCTCGCCATGGAAAATGTATTTGTATTAATAATGTATGTGAATGCGTCATAATGTAATTTCAAAAGAGAAAACCTAACAATCAATTGATATTCACAAGAGACGTACCTTGACATAACCTTAAATCCGTCGCATTGTCCGTGGGATTGTTTTCACTCATTTTTTACAATTGTTATCCACTAAATTTGAAAATAAAAAATACTACCCTATTAAATTATATGTGTATCAAAGCAAACTAAAAAAATATTTATGGAAAAACAATTCGCGATCGCAACGCTCGAGTACGCCGTCTAGCGGGAGCCTGTAAATATCAGACATTAATTTATCACGTTTTCATTTAGTTCCATCAAAATCATTGACTGAATAAGACGCCATTTTTTAGCAGCAAATAAGAAACAAAATTTCCCTAAGGAAAAGGCCGAAGAACTTGAAAAAAATCTCCAGAATATTAGTAAATCTTTCAGGAACAGAACACGCCAAACATTTGAAGAAAAATTCCTCAATAATTTTTAATTTCTATTATCAACAAACTTGCAACTGATGACTTCCGATTTCGGATACTGTTACAGATGTGTGTATAAAGGTAAAATGCATTTCTTTTGTCTTCAATTCATTACGAATTAAAGTGAAGTCAACATTGCTTTTGTCATTCCAGTAAATAAATATGAATTCAGAACATACAGAATTGTAATAAATATAGCATATTCTTCTACGTTATAGAATAGTATATATTCCTGTATCCATATAATTCGGAAAACAACAATAAAAAATTATCCAAGTTACTTCAAATAGTGCCATTTGTGCTGATTCTTGATTGATTTTTATCGTTTTCTTGGTAAATATTTTTTAGTTTTGAAAGAATAAGTTCAACTAGAATTCAGCTGTTCTGTTTTTAGCTACATATTCAAATTCATATCAATTATAAAATTTTGCTGTGTAGTATGTTATCTAAAAGTAATCAAGGGATAAACTATGTATCTATTATTTGAGAATAAAGTTTTCAAACAAGGAACTTATCATTTTGGAATTCTCCGGGAATTATAAATCAGGTAAGTGCAATGATTTTTACAATAAAAAATTTGCTTGTAAATATTTTTTTTTCATTTGATGATGGTTCTCTACAGAATGGTTTCTTACGTCTAATTAAGAACTATAAGAATAATAAAAAAGGAAACAATATGAAAGTTTTTATTTCAATGTAAAGAATTTTTAAAATCGTTTTTTTATCCTAAGAATTCTTTATTTTCCGTTTTTTAGTTTATAATTTTTTGATAAAAATTGTTCTCAAAATACTTTTTTTGAAAAATTAAATGGTATAACATTATGAGTTTATGTATACTTCTTGTATATTCCAATGTTTGAAGTAATATGATTCAGAAAAGCATGGAATAAAAATTCGGTACTTACGTATTAACGCCACCGCCGCTACAGATTTGGCTGTTTTTAAGTGCCGCCATTGCGACAATTCCTTAAAATAAAACACTTTATTTAAAATCAAAATAGTCAATCGGATTTCGGTAAAAAATGAGCCGATATAGAGTTTAGCATAGATTCAAAACAATCATATCGCCATATGAACTCTGATAAATAAGATTCCAAATGAAATAACATTTTCAAAACGTACGTTTACCAAGATAAAGTTTCATGTTGTGGGAATTGGTACATTTTCGCTTTTTCGGTAAAATATTTCCCTCCTGAAAAAATAAAATTGCATCTTGTTTTGTTTTTGGCAAATCCCAAAGACGAATTTTCGTAGCACTAAAAATGGCGACAAAAAAGAATTGATTTTTTGTTTTTGTTTCGTCAGCATTCTTTATTTTACGTTTCTTAGTTTCTAAATAATGATTTTTATTGAAACTTGAAGTTTTTTGATAAAAATTGTTGTCAAAAAACTTTGTTTACAAAATTAAATTTAATAAAATTATGAGGCTTATGTATACTTTTTGTTCATTTTAATTTTTGAAGTAATATGATTCTTAAAACTATGGAATGTAAAGTTTAAATAGGCCTTTCATGTTAGATCATTAAATTTAGTACAACTATTTCTCGGGCATTAGGTTTTAGCTCTTATAAGAATATACATATTTTTTTCTGTTAATGTTCAAATACTTTTCCGATGTGTTTTGGATATTCCTTCTCTAATAAAAGGAGATACCATTTTGTTTTCGTTTGCATAAGAAAGAATATCAAGCATTTTTCTTTTTTAAATTAAATTAGCCACAATAAAGAAGGAACGTTGCAATGCTACGTGCTACATTAACGACGTCTCTAGAGTAACTGAATGACTGTTCATATAGAAATCGCAGGTATTAGTCTCATACAACATCGCCCCCTATAGTTCGTTGCGATCGCGAATACTTTTATGACTTTTATTATTCTTATGCTAGTGAGAACCAAAACAATGTGGAAATGAATGAGGGAAAACTGGATCCTACCACGTGATTTCCCGGCCAATAAAAATGTAGCGTTAAACGTTTAACGCAACCTTGTTGGAAGTCGCATTTTGAGTAAAAAAAAGTACAATTTTGTACTTATGTCTATTTTCATGAGTGACATCTGAAATTATAAGGCAAAGTGTTTGAGTGTCCCTCTCTCTTTTAACTTCAGATCTTTTTATTTTATCGTTGTAAAATTTGGATAGCGACTGCAATGGTCAGTTTTAACCCTTGACCCTAAGATTTGTTCGAAATTTTCAATTAGATAGTTCGGAAGAGTCGTTTGAAAGAAAGGAATTTATTCATAGACTAAGCGTTAGCTATTGTTTAAATTAAACTGTACACGATTTTATTTATTTTACATAGTTTAAAGATTGCATCATGACATTTGCCAACTTATAGCTCTATTTGATCAAAAAAAGTGTTTAATGCATGTACTTTAATATTTAATTATTTTTTTATCAGATATGTGAGATAAATTCAATGATCAACGTTAGCGCAGTAACATTAGCGGACTATGTCACTAAATTAGTATTCCTGAAGTTGTTTGAAGCTATGCGTTTATTTTATTTACAGTAATTATTTTATAATGTATTTCTGTAAACTAAGAGAAAATTAAAATCAAGGATGATTTGAAATTAATCATAACAAGTTAACTATGAATTTAATAGGCAAAATTAATGGAAAAGTGTTATTTATTCGTTTAGAAGAGTTACGGCGTCAATAATAGTAATGTTATATTATTATTGACGCCAACTAAGCTTAATTAAAGTTTGTAATCTGTAGTATTTGAGATAAAATAATAAGCTATGTACTAAATAGAAAAGTTAACGGAGAAAACTTAACGCGCTTTTGGAAATAAATTCGTCGAAAGGAGAAAAATGCTGCCTATGAAAAGTCACCATATAATTACTGACTCCAATGGTTAATTAATTTTGGTAATATGTATTTATTAAAATAAAAAAAACGTACATTAAGAACAAATTTAATGGGAAAAGGGTACATATTCGTTTGGGGGAGTCGTGGAAAATCTCCCTTCTAATCTTGGCGCAGATGACACTTCATTAATTTTAGTAATACGCACCACTGGTATTATGTAATTGGTGCAGTTTTAATAAGGAATTCTACTAAGTATTTTCCCTAATTTTAAAAAGTGCTTTTACAGTGCTAGCAAAGAGAGTGAATTAAAATTTTAATGAATCTTATGGATTATTTTTATGAATATTTTAGCAAATTAAAGAATTTTCTTTCCATCCCAGTTTTAAACAGTAATGGTTATGTTTTAAAATCCTTATCAAGGTCTTATAGAGATTTTACTTGTTTTTAAAATATCGGTTTGAGTTTGTTACCACTGAAAAATGTATTTTGCCACAAAATGAAACGTTGAAAAATATGTAATAGGTACCAAATATACTTAGATTGGTGCAAAGTATTTTGATATGTTTGGCAGTATTAAAACCGTCCCAATACTGAGCAGTTTTATTACAGCGGTTCTTTACAGCCCCCCGAAAGAGGTACTAGAGAAAATTGTTAGATAGTAGTGAAATTTTGACTATCGTGAGTTAGCCACGATTAATAACATCATGCCAAGTGATACTAAATGCAGTAAATTCTGATGAGATGAGAAGAAGAGAAGATTTTCTGATGAGAAGAGCAACAAATAGCAATAAATAAATAATTGGGATTGTCGTCGTCGGCCATTAAGACAGAGGGGGTGCGATTGCTCTTGTTTTCCAGTGGCGCCATCTATGACAAGAATTCGAATTCTGCCACACTCGTTTATAGGGCGAACCCATTTATATATCCATTCATTCATACACAGATCGTAATTTTGACCTGAACCAGAGAACTATAAATCTCCAATTCAGTAGCCCCCCGATTTGTTACGGGGACATGGAGGACTTTGTGACCCAACAGGTTTAACGTGCATCAGTCACCATTTACTACACGGAGAGTCTTCGTCCAACTAGATTCGATTTCCCGTTCTCACAAACCTGAGTCCAGCGCCCTGCCAACCACGTAATCCCGACCCCAAAATAATTGGGATTACTTTAGCCTTATTAATTATGTAGATAGATGCTTTTAAGTTTAGTACATGATTTTGTAACGTTGTTCAACGCTGATTTATTGTTTTTTCTTTTTTGAATTTTTATTTTTAATTTACCACGTATGACAAACGGATATTTAGCTATTTGTTCAATAAAATAGACGAATAGGGGCATTATTTCTTGCATATTTTTTCTCGTTAAATCCAATATACAATAAAAATTATGTAAATAACCAATAATTCTAAAACTATAAAGGTTTCGGGAGGAAAGTATTCAAAATTATTATTTCCATAAGTATAAGTCAATAATTGTAGTTCATTCACTCGAAGCCTTCAAAACTCTCAGAACTGTTTAATTACTGCTCTTATCTACTTAGTTTTGATCTCAATTAATTTAACGCAAAATTCCGTGAGATCAAAAACATCACTCGTCTAAATAGCAATCTCAGACACAATAATAGGATGCATCCAAAACAGTACTTTCAATGCATAAAAACATTTCTTATTTTGAAACTGTAAGTCTTACACCCTTTTTTTTAGTTGCATTGTACTCCCCACATGCCTAGATAGTAATTTTCTTCTAGCTTAAACAGGTAAACGTACAGAACAGCACTTTTAATAAATAAAATCTTAGTAACTGCTGAACAATCAGTCTTATCCACTTGGGATTACTTATATTTGATTCAATGTCACGAAGGGAAAAAAATCAGTAACAGTATCTTGTTTATTTAGTTATAAATGCTATAAGCCGCCTTTCACCCCCTCTTCTTCCTTGCCCCTTCCGTGGGTTCCAGATGTCCGCCATTGCTTTTCCTATTCCACAAAGCCGAAAGAAATAGTAGTTGGTAGTAGCCTAGGAATAGTAGTTGGTAAAAATCCATTCATTCGTTTTCTTAAAACAAAACAATTGAATTCAGATCAAAAAAGCTTACCTCAGTTATAATTCTCAATACTAATAACACATGATAGGCATTATAATTTAGCACAATACAACAATTTATTTATATAGTTAGTTATTTACATTCATACAAATGAACCGTTTGAGCGAAAAACGAATTCATTTTCCTCATTGGCTTAGAGCTCGCCTCTGATAAAAATTAAATTGCAAACGATTCCGTTTTTCTTTTTTTTTTTCCCTTTCAAATATTTTAAAGATAACAACCGTGTTGCTTTCTAGCTCATAACTTTCATTAACGAAGGAATAGCATGTTCCTTAATAGATAAAATTAATTTTTATTCGTTTGTCGTCGTTAACTCAATAATCAACGCAAACAATGTAGCACGGGTGCATCACTAAATAACATCACTAAATAAGTATTTCTAAATTTATATGAAACCAAGTGTTTATTTTGTTTATAGCTACACTTTTAAAATGCGCTTCTATAAATGAAAGTAAACTAAAATCAACTGTAATTTGACTAAAAAAATAAGTTATGTACTAATAAGCAGAATTAATGGAGAAATAATACTAATTTGTTTAGGAGAAACGTGAGAAATCGCCAAACATTTATTGACGAAAATGAAGTTTGGTTATTTTTGGTAATAGGTACTAATTAAAATTAAAAAAAGCCACGTACTAAAAATTAAATTAATGGATTACTAATTTATTTATGAAAAGCGTGGAAAATCGTCATATTATTACTGATGCTAATGATGTTTAATTAACTTTGGTAATAAAATGCTTTAAAATAGACAACATAATTATTATTATTATTTAAGGATTTTGTTAAATTCATCGAGCATTGAAATTTGCTCAGTATTTATTTTTATTTTTCCAGATAACATTTATTTGTCGGAACCGAAACGACGACGTTAGGCCATATTTCATGGGTTATATTCATATTGCATATTATTTATTTTAAATATTAGTATTTTTCTTTTTTAATTTTAGGTTCAACTACGTGCATTCTGTTTCATCCGATGTTGACTCCATCGTATTGAAAAATAATAGAACAAATCAAATTATTGAAATTGTTATGACTTGTTGTTATGAATTGTTACATGAGTACCAGCTTTTTTAGAAAATAAAGGCAACATAGTACGCAATGATAAACACATTGTCAAATCATACCATTGGTCACGAAATCGTTGACCTTTAATTCCATGACCTACTGTCAGGCAGCGGGCTGTTTCAGGGATGCTTAACTTCTCTTTTTACTATATTTGAATGCGTCTTGCAGAAGCAATGGGTTATTTATTACTCAAATTAAGCTATTACGCCCAAAATGTAAGTACATTTTAAAATGAGCTAGAGATTATCTACTACTGATTGCATCAAATAATTGCTTTCGCACTTGTTTCTAGAAATAACCAAATTGCACGATTTTAAATTATTAGCCTGTGAACGAATGATCCTAAGAAATATTTTTGGTGCAGTCCATGAGAATAATGGCTGGAGATCCTTGCTTAATTTTGAATTTTTTCCTAAAGCACAAGCAAGATATAGTTAAAGTCATAAAATCTAATAGACTATGATTGCTCGGATATCTATTCCGATCAGAAAATACAAACCCAGTAGAAAAGATCACATCCCATGACTGGGCAGCAGATTTTAATATAAATAAAGACTTCTTCATGTGCTTTACTCTGAGGAGGACTAAATAACAAGAACTACTTGGGACGGTCTTGGCCAACAACGGGCTGTAGTGCCTTGTAAGAAAAAATACATCGCGATTTTTTTCTTTTGAGTGAATCGAAAACCTTTTGCACGTAATTATAAAACTCATTCACGCAAAGATAATACCATGCGAAATTAAATTTTAGCAATTCATGTTACTTTTAATTGTTTCCCTTTAAAATGGCTTTGATTTTATTTTAAAATTGTATGCAATTTTCCACAACATTCTAAAGAACATAATTCGTGACATAAATGACAAAATTTTAAATTCGAATGAAATTGTTGAATAATTTCTCAGTTACATTTCAAAAAAAGGTTAAAGAAGTAGAAAATTATTTATATATATATTAGGAGGACTGGAAAGTAATATCGTTTCGGTGCATTTGATATTTGTCATCAAGATTTTATTTTTAATCAATAATCTTTTCACCCTCTTTAGCGACAACCTTTCAATGCCGGATCGAAAACAATAAATTGGTTTTTAAGACTAACGCATATTTAATGCACCGAAACGACATTACTTTCCGGTCCCCCTAATATATTTATATATAATTTGAAAAAAGTTTCTTTTCCACCAGATATGGCGGAATATGGGAAAAGTTAAAATAACATACTCAAAACCTTTGAACGCTCTTCTGAGTAGAAATACTGAAATCTCATTTTCCTGATCACGGCTTTGCCCCTTAATTTGATAGACAAGAAACTTTATCTGTCCTAAAAAATCTATATTTATTCGTAGGAAGTATGTTTTGTGCATTTAATTACGTAACTTAACATTTAACAGTAGTTAATTAGCATATCTGAACTTAATATTTCGTATCTCTTAGGAGGACGCTGTATCCAGAATTTTGCTTCACCTCCATAACTAAATAAAAATTTAAAGTATAAAAAAAAGGAGTTCAGGAAAATCTAAAGTCAGCCATGAAGCTTCAATTGCAGAAAAAAAGTCTGCGCAGAAGTTCTTTTCTTATAATTTGCTTTCATGTTGATATCTTGAAAATTTCTTTTCAGTATTTGAAAATCCATAGCTTACACTATTTTTGACAGAACTCACTTTTTCGATATTTTTAATTATTTATGAATGTGAAAGAGAATTTCGTTCCTCCCGTAAAATAACCCCCTCTTAAGATTGACAGATAGTACGTGAAAATCCAATCAATAAAACAATAGTTATCCAGAGTAATATCTTTTCCTGTACATGTTTATCACGATTAAAAATATAACTGGAGTTGGTTTTATCATAAGATAGTTTTTCAAACTACACTCTTAAAAATATTAAAGCCAGCTATCGGTAAAATTTTCTGTAACCTTTTTAAGGTGCCAAGTTAAAGTATATTCAATCAAATTATCTATTTTTTTTAAACACGTGATTATAAGAAAATATAGTTGAACTTAACACCTTTTTATAGCCACAACAAATGTGAACCTTACTGATTTTTCTAAGCATGCAATGCATAACGTATATTGCAGCCATCATTTAAAAACGACAAAATAAGGAGACATTTTTTGCTGTAAACTGAAAAATAAATTGATAAATAAAAACTTCTGAGCTGGTTTTTCCAGCTGAAATTTTTTTTTAAAATTTTTAATCACGTTCAACGATTGAAACATTACGTTTAGCAAAAAATAAATGTGATGAAAAGAAACATTAATAAGATGAGAAACCAATCAAACTGGAAACCTTTTTTATAAATTAAAAAATACTTACATTTTAATAAACAACACAATATACAAATATGTTTAGGTTATACAGGTATTATAAAGTATTTAAAGATACTTCACAAGCACATTTATAAAAACCGTCTTCTCTCCGCGCTGCTCCCATTTCACATAAATACAGTTTATCAATAGCCTGTTTACCAAAATAATCATCTTCAAATTTTAGATACAGATACTGATCTATGAAATTACTATGCCGCATTCTACAAATAGCACGGGAAAGCTTTGCAAGCGTTACGTGTGGTACAAATTTAAATTTATCTGTAATGTTACAGTTCCTAGACACTAGTTCATCAACTAATTTGTTTCTGAGAGTCGTAAGTTCATCGTTTTTCTCAACTCTCGAATACAGAACTCTTAAATTGAAATTATCTAACCCGTCGAGTTCGATTTGGGCTTGAGGTAACGGTATTTGCGAAAGGGCTTTCAAAGCTTCTACAGCGTTGCTAACGTCACCGGGAGAATCAAGTTTAAGAATGGTTAAAGTTAAATGAAACATGTCAGGTGCCATGCAACAAGGAGCTAAAAGCTCATCTTTGGACATAATATAATCGGACACTTGTTTTAAATGATTAACTATCTTTTCATCAGTAATTCTAGCAGCAATGAAGAAATTGGATCGCTCTGACATATCGTATTCCTCATCACTGTCACTATCAATAGAAGCTTCTGGAATAACTCCACTTCTTATAGGCTCTATACCATCATCCATATCTTCTTCTTGAAATTCCAATATATCCTGGTCAACCATGGCCATGAATTCGAGAATAGTGTGTGGATAACCCGTAGAACCAAATACTATGTCTTTTCGTGTAGCTTTGTCCCACACTTTTCTGCTCAAGTATTTAAAGTATTGGATTCTATGCTTGGGCAATGCTAGTGTGTAGTTGTCGACAGTTGCAGGATCCCTCCAATCGAGGGAAGTGAATGGTTTCTCTATGATGCCATCGAATCTGTCTAAATAACCCACGAAAAACTTCTCTTTGGGTAATGATTCATCCCACAACAGTCTTGAAATGACATCGCTTGCTGTTTTCATTGAAGGTTTTTTTGCCGGTGCTTCAACATCTTCAGGTTTGGGAGATTTCTTAGTTTTGTTTCCCGCCATCTGAAAAGGAAAAAGATAAATATCAATACTTTGCAATTCCCCTGCAATCATACCATTGCTAACTAAAGTTAGCCGGTGAATTTGTTCATGGTATAATACTTATCTCAATACTTTTCAACAGTTTTAGTGACAAAACAGATATCTAGTTCGAAATAGTTTCATAAATGAACTAAAAAGCATATTTATAAATAAGAGATTTTATATAAAAGTTATTAAAAAAATTCTTTCATATTACACGTCGAAATGAGACAGTCAAAATTTTTGAAAATGGTATTGTTCCATTACAAAAACTATTGTTGAAATGGTAACAGAGCGTGTGGTGTCACATACACTTGGTACATAATTAAAAGACCCTAATTTGAAACGTCTATAAACTTGAAAACAATAGTGATTATGTAAGAAAGAAATGACTTAAAATTATTTTTAAAAAAATTAATAAAGTTCTAATTATAGACATTAAGGGGGCCAAACTCAAGAATTAGTTTGACTGTTAACGACGAAATAGAGTAAAACAAATAGAATGCTAGCGACGATCTTCTTTTTTAACATACCTTTGATACTTTCGGATCACTGATTTCAAATCTGCAATCGGTCCAAGTTACGGTTTTTTCTCTAATCTCGGTTTCTCTTTAATTATTACTCTCCAAACTTCGGGTTTTTAAATGACATTTCTATTTACTTTCTTTGTCGAAATGTACAAGTATAAAAAACGTTATGTGTAACAAGGCGTCAAGTAAATATGGCGACAATCATCTAGGGGAGTTAGAGCACATCTTCAGGATTAAAATTGCATAGAAATCCTTGTCCCAAAAATGTCGTCATACACGGCTAGGGACGCTTGCTTATTAAAAGCTGTATTTTCGTGCGATTTTGAACAGGTAAACATAGGGAAGGGCTCACAGCCGCTTACGACAACATTTCCGGGCATGGTTTCTCTGGAATTTCAATCGTAACTAGATTTACCCGATTCCCTGCTATTACCGCAACATTTACCCGATTCCCTGCTATATATAAAATTTTTAAACTTGCACATTTCGACAAAAAAATAGACTAAAAATGTCATTAAAATATTTTGTAGCTATAAGAGCAAAACTAATTTCCCATTTGAAATACCCAGACAATTAATGTTTATTATAAATTAGTTAACGATGATTGCAATAAAAAACTTATTCTCCAGTGCAATCCGAAGACAACGCTGGGGCATGCGCACATTTCAGCCAAAGACTATTGCAATTTCGATCGAAGTTGTAGATGGTGGCATCTGATATCCGCAATCGGTCTTGAGTAAAATATATTCCTATAGTAATCCGTTTTGAGCAAAACATATTTAGCTGGCATAAAATTCCCATTATTCTTGCAGATCTTAAGAAAATTTCACCAATTTTCTTACTCTTTCCATTATAGTAATATTTTTTAATACCCAGTGTGTTTCTATAAAGTAAAAACTTTATCACATTAGCAACACGTACCGATTCTTAAAACTTTCAGCGTCACGAATAACGGCTCTTAATTTCCAGAATTCGGAAGTTGGTTTATAATTTATATAAAAACATACAAATTATATAAAAAGTAGAAATTCATGCGGCTCAAGTAAGTAAACGTCATAATTAATATAATTTTTTAGTATGTGATTAAAAGACTGTGAATAAAGGTTTGCCTCTTATTTGAAGCAATTTCAATAAACGCTAAAAAGGTTTGAAGAATCAGCAATACTTATACAACATCAGTTTTTGATAATTTTTTGAGGGGAAAAAAAACGAATCTTATCGTCATCGTTTTTGTAAGGATAGTTTCAAACACTGTCTCCAAATGTTAAGGTACAATCTTAAAACAAATAAATATAGAAACAGGAAATTTTTAGAGAAATATGCACTAAACTTTTTACCAGAACACTGCATTGAATGCTAAACCACTGTCCATGCCACCAATGCGTTGCACTCCTATATGCAATGCATAGGTAGCATAGACTTTTCCATACTCCCAGTTTAGCTGTCGGGAAGGAGGAACATTAAATCGCCAAGTCCAGGCATGAAGTAACCCATTGTTCAAGTTCATGCAATGACTTCGGAAAAGACTCAAAATAGCACTTCGTTGTCTCAAACATACTCTATTGGATCCAGATTCGGATATTTGATTGGTTAATTTCCTTCCTGAATATTTTCACATTCTAGCAAATCCTCTGTATAATGGCAGAGTGCTGTCCATTAAATTGAAATCAGGAAAAAGGATACCCCCTACACTAAATAAAAGTAACCTCTAGGCTTAAAGAACATATTTCTATAATGGATCCCTAGTTCTCTCTATGTAAAAATAATCAACCTGGAACACTCTACCTGCCTTTATATGTCAAAATAAATCAGCCATTATGAGAGCCAAAGTTTGATAGTCGGGCAATACTTCTTGAAGGGTTTCATCACTATTGCTTGCTTGAGTCTAGAGCTATGTACTTTTAGTCCAGTGTTTTTTCTCTTATAGATTCAGTTGGTTCGAATTTTAATTTAATGGATGAAATTGCGCTGTATCATAGACTATTATGCCGACAATTTTCCAGAACGTGAAATTATTTGCCGGAGAGATTGATGCCCATACAAATCTCCAGACCAAAATCCTGACGGAAATTCTTGGGACTATGTTAGCAGAAAAGCTGCTGATTTGAATTCTCTTTGAAATTATACAAGGTATTCTATAATCATCATCCTTAATGCAGATTTTTAGAATCAAAGTCCAAAACTGAATTAAGACGATGCAAATAAAAGCATCGCAAAATATATTTAAGCAGGAGAGAAACAATAACAATAAGTAATATCTAACGAATCACTATTGTGGAAGGCGGGATTGAAAATATTGAAATCTCTTTGACTGCCATAGGAGACTTGCACATGTTTCTAGTAATTGCCTGCATTTTCAATTTGTTTATGGTATATAAGTTATTTATGTAAATAACTTATATACCATAAGTATAACCTACATACATAGACACCCTCAAGTGGGATCAAAAGGGTAAACTTGTAATTGCAGAATCCAATCTTTCAAACAAATTATATACATCTTCTAAATGTGATTTTTTTCTTTAATTTGTACTATTACAAATAATGTGTTGCTTAGCATATTAAATTCCTTTTAATCATTAAAAAGAGCACAAAAATTGCATTATTGATATCTATATCTATATATAGAGAGAGATCTATCATATATATCTAGATATCATTTATATCTATCATAAAGATAGATAGATTGCTTACAGAAAGATATACCAAATAAAAATTTAAAAAATTAATGAATTCTGCAGATTATGCTGTAAGAAAATTATCAAAGACAGATTTAGATGACAGAGAAATAGGAAGTTTAAATTAATTTTCTATCAACAGTTTTGCAATTAAAAATAAAATTTTTTTAAATTTTGTTTTAAAATGAAATTTTTATTTATACATAGATCACAAAAAAAAGAAATTCATTAGTTATTTTAGCTGCCTTAGCGTTCCTTGTATACAAAAAGCAAATGAAAAGAAATTTATTGTAATAAATTTAAAAAGTAAACAAAAGTAGGATGTCGTTACTCTAATGGCACTTTCTTTTAAGAAACAGCAAATAAAAATGAATAATAAGTACAGATTTATTAAATTTCTGTAGTGGCGCCATCTACTGACATCTATTCAAATTCTTAAGTCTTAAGATAATTAAATTATTAACTTGTCGAATTAAGATAGTTGATAGAATAAAATATAAAGGCGTTATTAAGGTATAAGACATAATATGAATTTTTTTCAAAACGCTGCACTTTAGAAAATTTTACAAAAACATTTATGAATGATTAAAATCTTTTTGACTGCTGAATTAGTATCACATGATTATTGCTTTATAAAAATTTTAGGAGTTTATGAATTTTTCCAAAATTTAATTTAAAACCTATTAAAAATTATTTTATTGGAAAATATATACAAACTTGATTTTATTTTAATTCAGTTTATTTTAAAAACAAAGATAGTAATGTTTTAAAATTCACATATTTGGAAGACAATGAAAGTAATGTTCAAAGCAATGTAAATGTGCATCATGACCACTATTTTTAATTTTTTACATGATGCAGCCAAATCATATCCAAGAAGATTTTCATTTCAACTTAAGTTAAACTATAAAACTTAACAAACATGAATTTAAACAGATTTTAAGTAGCTGCAAATTATAATAATAAATTGAACAAAATCTTCGATTATTTTATATCAGTTATGATCACAATATTTCCATATTATTAATATATTAATTGTATCATCTGTACCACCATACACTATTAATTAAACACACTACGCTATTAACAAACATTTTGAACAAAAATAATTTAAGTTTATAATAAAAATAAGATATATAAGAAATAAAGATATATAAGAAAGTTTACATAGAAAAAAAAATAAAACAAATAGCTTACTAGAGTTTGACTCAAAAGTAGTTAATATAAGAAAATAAACTTTGCGTTTCACGAAGCAAAATAATCGGTAAAAAAAGGAGAGGTGAGACCACTTAAATATGATGATAAATCTCAAGATTTTCGTAACATTGCGCAATCAATTTTTACATCGTATTGTGCAACTTATCGATTAATTGTTACGCACATGAAATTGCCAGACGGAAGCAATCGATATCAGTTTTTTAGCAAGTATTTCTTAACTTCGGAATGGCAGCAACGACCTGTAAAAGCAAATAAATAAAAATAATTCTGGGATAGATGCTGATGCTGAATGTTGCAAAAATTAATAAACATAAGTATAATACTAAACTCAACTAAATTATTTAGTTTTATCAATAATATAACTTTCGCAAAACATCACTTATGTATTCCTCTGGGCTTTAGATAACATTTTCCTTTTCAGCAATAATACTTGTTCGACCAGTCAATATATCGTTCGCCATGGCTTAAACGTGTCAAAATGAAACATTAATTTATTTATGGTAAATATTAAAAACAAATTGTTTTACCTTTCTAATTTGAATAATTTTTCAAACTATTGTTTTAAAATTTTGAGTTGTATGTTATTTGATATTATTATATTCAATTTTTTCCTTATTTTTCATTTAATATCCTTTAACGCACACTGAATGGGCGATTGAAGTTCGACTTTATGTTTCAGTATTAAGCACTGAAAACATTTATTTGCTTTGTTATGTATGTTGTAGTTTAGTTTCCAAGAAGCTCTTTATAACTTACCTAGATAGATTATAATTTTACTTAAGTGATTGAACGTTCTCGCTTAACCAAATCTTTGAACAAAATTCCTCTGAGTTGTAAATATTTTTTATGCAGTTTATGATGTATTTTTTTTTTAAAAAAAAAATGAAGTTAATAATTTTTATTGCATAATTAATCTTCTAAATTTTTGAGAAGACTATTGTAATATTTTCTATAAAATATGATCACACAAACGCATTGTCTAAACCACTGCTGAAAATGTTTGAAAATTAGCAATCTTTACGAGGTTTAATTATATTAGTTATATTTTGTAAAAATTTGATGTTTATGGTCAAATTTAGTCGTCATAATTTTATTGAATAAAAGTTTTAAAATGTGTTCATCTAGTATTGAGAGTTAGTGCATGCTGGCAAAGATACTTTAATTTTATAAATTTAATTTCTATTTCAATTACAATAAAATCATATTTTAAATTATTGTTCTGCTTTTAAATGAAGAAAGCCTCAAATTCACTTGGAATCATGAAAACTTTTTTTTTCACTAACTCATTATTATATAGTTTTTGAATGTACACTCTTATTTTTTAAAATACTTTTTATATTTTAAGGGCCACATAAATTATCTCTATAAGCATTACTTGAATCAGTAATAGTTTGGCAATTTTTTTACTGGTCCCTAAAATGAAGTTTACTAATATTTCTATATAATCCTAACAATTTTGGAATTAAGTTTGTTTTGATTTCAGTGGATACATATCTTTACCTGAAACCTTTGATGTTTGTTGATTAAATGGTTGATAAAACTTCTGTACAGTATAAAGTTTATTTGAAATAGATGCATTATCATTGATGGAATGAGTGGTATGTGATATTTCCACTTTGTTATACAGTAGAGTCTCGAAAATCCGAGGTAATTGGGGCTGTCACTACCTCGGATTACTGAAAACTCGGATTTTCCGAAAAAGTAGAAAATTTTTAACAACTACAAATGAAATTAAATAAAATGAGCATATTACCTTAAAATCCTTTATTCTTTAGTATAATGACGTAAAAGATTCTTTAAAATTTAAAAAAATTGTCAATTTTTTGTTGCTTCAGTATATTACTTCTCTTTGTTGATGCGATAGTCAGCCAACGCTTCAAAAGCAAAACATCTGCAGGGGTGGCTTCAGTTTGCTGTTCTACATATTTTAAGGCTAGTTCTAAGACTGCAGAACCTTCACTATGAGATATTTTTTTTTCTGATAACGGAGAGTCGTTTTCTTCTGAAAATTTGGCACCTCGAATTAAGCGGAACCTCGGACTTCTGAGACTCGAACTTTCGAGACTCTACTGTATTTAAATAGTGTACAATTTTATGTGGATTTTTAATATTTATTTTTCTTAAATATGTATGACATTATTTTTAATCGAGAATTGAAACAAGCCTCATCAATGGATATTAAACTAAATCAATTTAAATGTAAATAGCAAAAAAGATTAAAGCTTAAAAAAGAAAATGTTAGGATTTTGGATTGTGACTCATTAACTCATTAGACTAGGATTGTGACTCATGGAATGAGCAATTAATAATTTTTTAGTTGAAATGGGTCAGTGTTGAAGAAGAACATAATTTCCATTTAAAAAACTGTTCCTTCTTGAGCACTAGCCAATATATTTATACATGAGTGTTCTCACTAAGCATTTTAGAAGGACAGGTCTCCCTTGATACCTATAAATGTGCCCTTTTTGTAAAAATGAGCTGCCATCCCTTAAGAAGCTCTACGTTTTTATTCATATTCCATTTTGGCGAGAATTGTTTCGTTATTTAAATAATAATTACACACTGGTAAAATTATCTTTGTTTACAGGTTTGATTCTGATTATTATTACAAATATTTATTTTGTTAAAACTATTTTCAACTGGTTGAATTTATGTAAGCATCTCTTTTCAAAGCTTGGTATATTAATAAATTTTTAAGTGATTTTAAAATTATTTTTTAAATGAATACCTTTTTTTAAAAAATAATGCACATTTGAATGTTTATTTTCTTATAATTTTCAGTTTAAAATATAGAAAAAGCTTTTAGGTTGTTTATAAATTAATCATTTATTTAGTGTACTTTTTTTTTTAAAAAATACATGCACAAAGATTGTCATTTAACATGCTTTTAATTATTTTTATAAACAACGAATTTTCTCTAATTTTGATAATGAGAGATAATTATTTTTTGAAATATGCACATAAGAGGGTCGTTTAAAAAGTGTTGAACAATTCAGTTATTACATAATATTATAAAATTTGATAAATTTTTATGGTGCTAAGTGATTGCCCTTTTAAAATTCAAAGTGCTCTTTTCTAAGAAGAAGTACCCTGCCCTTTTTATTCCTAGGAAGAACTCTGTATTTATATGTAACTAACAATACATATATAGATTACTGTATATGTTTACATGTAAAAAATATATATTAACTAATTCTAAAGTCTTTTCTATTTCAATATAACCATGGGAGAAGTGTATAGCACCAGAGGAGAATTTTGAAAAAGTTTGGTGTAATATTATAATTATATTTTAATGAATGTTTGTTTTATTATGCCAGTTGCTTTTAAAAAGACCTTGTATTATCAGTGTTTTTCCTAAGCATTTTTAAAAGTACGGCTCATCCCGCCTGCCCTTTGATCTCTATAAATGCGCCCTCCTTGTCCTTGTGAAAATAAGCCACCATCCCTTAAGAACACCAAAATTCCTTTTTTCATGAAAAGGTTGTTTTTTTAACCACTTGTTTTAATGAAAAGTTCATTCCAGATTTATTTAATTTTTGAAAATTATTTAACTTTAATTTTTAATTCCATTCTTTCATTTTAGTAAGATTTTATGTTGCCTAGTTATATAGTTAAAATTTGCATGAGATTTGGCCCCAGAGATATTCACATCTTTTATTTAGGAGGGAGTATACTTATAAGTAGAGCCCGGATTTTGATGACCTAAAAAATCTCAACTAATGCCCTTAAAATGTGCAAAAAATGCCCTTAAAAAGGGCCAAAAATGCCCTTAAAAATGCAAAAATTGCACAAAAAATGCCTTAAATAAAGTAAAAATATTGAATTAAAAAAATATTTCGGTCTTTAAAATTATTATGAGTCATTTAAAAAATATAAAGCAATGCAATACTTGTTCTACGTTCATTAAAGTTTAAAAAATATGTTTTATATCCTAAAATAACAAAAAAAGGAAAATATATTGACACCAAAATATTTTTATTTTGTATAGAAACTTTAATGGATATAACAACTTCCATCTCATAATATTACTAAATATCAGAATTACATTGGATTATTAAATGTTTTTTGATAATTTGAAATGTAAACGAGCGTCTCTTGTCTGAAAGTAAATTTTCATTCCTGCAAAAGCTTCTTTCAACGTATACTGATGTTATAGGTGCGTACTTGAAAAAGACGGTCTCACTTACTTACAATTCTTCTTCAATTTGAAAAGATTTTGCTTCACCTGTTAATATTCTATAGATTTTCTTCATTGATTGGAAGCCAGTGTAATAATAAAAATTGATAAAAAAAAATAGTAAAATATGAAAAAAATTAACAAAAAACTTTAAAAAATGCAAAATACGCCCCAAAATTTAAGGAAAAATGCCCCATAAATCTAAAAAAATGCTCTAAAAGACAAAAAATGTCCAAAAATGCAAATGTCATCAAAATCCGGGCCATTAGTGATTTAAAACTTTACCCTTATTTTTTTAAATAAATGCCTTTTATTAATTAAAAAAAAACACTTTTTAATATTTTTCCCCCACATAATTTTAAGTTTAAAATATAAAATCAAGTTGTTTATCAATTAATCCTTTTTTTTTTTTTTTTTTTTTTTTTTTTGTAATGTACTTTTTTTGAAGAAAATTTAGACACAGAGATTGTCTTTTTTCTAAAGTTTTAAATTTTTCTGTTATTTTTGATAATAAGTGAGAATTACTGTGGTCAATTTGCATATTAAATAGTATAAAAGTGGAATCTAAAAATTAGATATCGCATTCAGTTATTACATTATATTACACATTTTTCTAAATTTTAATATTGGAAAATGAGTGCTCCCTGAAAGTGCCCTTTTCTGTGAAGAAGCACCTTGCCCTTTTTTATTCCTTAGGGAGAACTCTGTATTATATATATGCAAAATGAACATGTTTTCTTAGAGTGAATAACCTTTTCATTGTTAGGTGCTGTTCGGTAGATGAAACTTAGCATGATTTATAAGTGATGGCAACTGACATAAGTGATATTGTCAAACAGGGTTATCTCCGAATAAGGAGCTGCAAGTTAGGTGTAAGTATCTATAAAACAATTATTATTAATCAAATGTTAGTGAAATTATATAATATCATTCATAAGAATTTTAGTGAATTATTTAAGAATTTTTTAGAATGACTTTCAAGTTATTCTACTACTATTTTGTAAATGAAGATTTTTGTGGCAACAAACAATATTTGTTGAATGGATAGCACGTATGAATTGCAAGTAAGATTCATAAGTAAAAAAGATTACTTTTTATTGTAAATAAATGGGTAAGTTAATCAACTGAAACATAAATAAATTTAGTATAGTGGAAATCCAGTGGTTGAGCATCTGAAAAATAATTGATCATAACTAAAATAGAATAATGACTCATTCAAACAAATATTCAGAATGTCATAAAACAAAAAGAAGCAAATAAATATAATTAAATTTGCTTAGGAAAGTTTTAATCAGGATACTAAATTACCTACATACTTTTTAAATATTAAGACTGGAAATTATCCTGAAAAGATCTAATTTTGAGTTAAATAGATATTATATGCCAGAAGCCAGGCGGAAAGCTGTATGCCAGATGTCGATAAGAAATGCACAAAGCTCCACGTTGATTGTGTGATAAATATCCTTACCTATCAATAGTGAGTCCTAAATGTAAGGAAGTTGAATAATTTTATGTAAAGTAAAAATTAGTCACTAACCACTAGTTCCATTGTACACTGATTGTTAAGATACTGTTCCTAGTAGATCACTAGAATCGAATATTACTGACAACTGTCAGTGTGTGGTTGGGTGACCACTTTCATCAGGGCGTGAAGGGGCAGAGTATGTGCAGTCTTGGTGCTCGATAAACTGTTCAATCATTAAGTGATGAACTTTGCGTGCAGATTGTTGTGCTACCAAAGCAGAAGCCATTTCCTCCAGAGAACATTAACTTTGTGATCAGATGCCTCCAGATCCTATTGTAGCTTTAGTTAGACATAAAGTATTACTACCACTAACCTCTAAATAAACATCTTGCTTTCACTTTAAAACAGCAAACTAATTAATTTATGATTGGATCACATAACGACTTGACGGAAGATCTGAGAAATATCTTAAAACTGACATAAATAATTCAGTAGCGTAAAGAAAGCGCAAGCAGGGATAGATGATTGAAATAATAAATTTGTTTCCATTTCAAAACAAAATAGTAAGTTAATAAATTAAACTAAATAACCTATTAATATAAAATGACTATCTGTTAGTATTATTCAAAGCACCAGTGCTGGTTTATTGTGTATTGATGTTCTTTAGCATCCTTGAGACTCAACTGACATTTATGGTTTGCTAATGATAATTGCACGAGTGTCACTATAAAACATTTCATTCCTTTCAAAGCTCTAAGTGTCAACCTTGGGGAGGAAACCCCCTGCCCTTTTTTATTTCTAGGAAGAACTCTGGTATAATGTTTGTATTAAATTGTCGAAATTCTTCGAAGACATGCATTTTCAGAATATGAGATGTGATTAGCGTTTCGTTTCGAAAAATTTAAAGATTTCTCTGAGCTTGTGCTCAGAGAAATAAAAATATATAAATACGAATAATACTTAGAAAATAAAAATACGAATAATACTTAGGCTTGTTCTTTCTTCCTTACCAAATATTTGTACTTAATTGCCTAAATGTGCTTCAGTTATACTTCAGTTTTATTTATTAACATATCACTTTGTAAATTCTTGTCATTCAGTTATCTTTGATAAAGAAAATTACTTATTGAATTAGCATAAAACTAAGTGTAAAAAGATCTGTGTTCTTGTCACTGGTGTTTTTAAAGTTCATATGCTTGCTTGCAAAATTTTTATTTATTGATCTTGATGTTACTCTTCACAACTTACTTAATGGAATCACAAATAAGGATAAGTTTGTAGATTTTTTCTAATAGAGAAACAGCAACCAATATAAAAGAATGTGTAACTTTTTCATTAAGTTTCCTTTTAAATACATATAACCTAAACTATGGATATTGTAATGATATTTAAACAGTCATATTTGTTTTTTCTGTAATTTTTAGCTGTGGCAAAGACGATGGATAGTGTTGAGGCGTGCATCCAGTAAAGCTCCATGCAGATTGGAAAAGTATATTGATGAAAAGGCCGCTCGTTCCATCACCGGTCATAAAATTGCTTTTCTTACTGCTGTAAATACCATATGTAGAATTCCTAACAGTGTCAAGCGACATGCATTTACTATTTGTTACTTGGATGGGACTACCAAGTGCTTTGCTTGTGATTCTGGTATGTAACTGTTTTTAAATCAAACTCCACCCCAATGTTCCCAACTATCTATGTTTATGAATTTAAAGTATTTCCATGTGAATATTTAATTTACTTTAAGGTTATGTTTTTAAAGCTTTGATGCTACATGAACATGGTGCTCTAAAAAGTACTTAAAGGTCTTATTTTTGATTTTTAAAAGCCATTAAAGGTGCTTTTGTTATTGGGTGTTTTCAAACAGTGCTTAATTTTCCCTTTTCGAAAATGAGAATTTTTTCTTTACCATGTCGATTGTCGCCGCCACGTATTATGCAAAGGCGTGCTTTTCACATTGTTCTATTCAATGTTTTAACAATTCATTCGGCCACAATCCATTTTGGCTTACATTCAGTCTGTAGCGTAAAAGCACCAATCATTTTACATGTTTGATAAAATATTTCGCATTCTGCAGGTGCGTCTACTAAGCTAGCTTCTGTGAGATTATTGCGTTCGCATGTGCAACTCTGCTGCATTTTGCAAGATATTCTCAATTTCAGGCTTCATTTTCCACCCTCTGATATCGTACCGAACAATGTCTTCATCATTTTATAATGGCTAATATAATCAAAGAAAGAGTACTTTGTAAGAAACTAGTTATTTTATCATGATCATGCAAAGTCTTTGAAAATTATTTTGCATTTTATTAATGTATGTAGATAGTGTTTAAAAATATTTTTTGAAAGTACTTAAAAGGTGCTTATTTTATGTTAAGATTTGGCTACACACCCTGAGGAAAAAACATTTTTTAGTAAATATTGAAGGAGTTTTTAAAACTGTTGTGTGCTTTTCGCCAATATTTCTGGCTATTATAAGTTTTTTTTCATTCGTTAGTCAGTGTTCTCTAATTGTTTTTTTCCCACATGCTGAAAAAGTTATTCAAATGCTAGATTATCTTGGCTCATAAAAATTTGTCAAAATTTTGAATTATTTTTATGATAATTACCTAGTTTGAAAAATCTTATTTAAATTAAATTGGAATTTTTTCAAAAAGTCAATTTATAAAATATTTAAGATTTGTGTGTTCTAAAACCAAATATTTATGACAAAATAGTATTATATAGCTTAAAATAATAGTTTTACTGTGAGTGTAAGGCACCTAAATTGTGGCTTTTTTGTTTGCCTTGAAAAAACTATTTTAAAAAATTCCTTCAATTCTTTTAAAATACATATACATCTATCTTTCTCATTTTCATAATAATTTTTCGGCTATTCCAATCATTTTTAACGAAAAATGTAATGCAATAGAAATGTTCCATTTTATGGAATAAATTCTGAGGATATAAAGACAGGTATTGGTAATTACGAAAGGAGAGAGAGCTTGCACTTTTTCTATACGTTTATATGTTATGTAGTTGTTCATACACTCCTTGAAGAAAAGGATTTAAAAAAAGATTCATAATTTAAATGTTTACTTAGCATAACTTTAAGTGTGTCATGTCAAATTTTTAAGTTTCAAAATAAACAACAGTGGTTACTCTTCTAACATAACAAAATAAAAAAAAATTTAAGGTTAATATTTCTTCAACAGAAAATCTTCAGT
The DNA here is from genome assembly GCF_982258835.1 of Parasteatoda tepidariorum. Taxonomy (NCBI): domain Eukaryota; kingdom Metazoa; phylum Arthropoda; class Arachnida; order Araneae; family Theridiidae; genus Parasteatoda; species Parasteatoda tepidariorum. The sequence continues at coordinate 47,418,565 of NC_141762.1, read as the reverse complement.
AAGTGTTAAAATTCCAAAGTCAACCCTATAAAGGATGTGGCAATTTTTCTAATATTTTAAATTTAATTACTTTGGAAACAAGAATTAAATTTTATGAAGAGAAGAATCCTTTTCATTTTCTATTTAAAGTTACTTGACTTCCATACTTTTGTTAATTTATTTCTTTGAAACCTATCTTACTTATGTCGCACACTTTTATGAATTGCAATTTATATTTTAGTTTTAAACATAGCTGCTAACTCTACTGAATTTACAAGTAGATTACTGGATTTTACCAGTTTCTCCTGGTCTACTAGTTTAATAAAAATTCTCCTGGTTTTTGTAAATTTTAGAGAATTTCCTGAAGTTGAGTAAGTTTTCTAAAAATATTTTTATTGAGATTGATGATCAATCTTTTTTTCAACAATCACTATTACATATTTCATGATTTTTTATTGTAATAATTATTTACGAAATGCGAAGAAGGAAATAATTTGTGCATCCCCCCAACAAAATGCGGGAATATCACCCATAATATTAGAATAAAAAATTATTACATGTTCAATTAAAAAAAATTATATATTTTTTTTAAACACAGTGCCTTTGTTATTTCAAATTAGTAACATATATGTTTGTTATTAAAAGTATCTTGCAGAAAGACATTAGTGCTAGAGAGTTATGTCGCAGATTGCTTGAAAAAATTCTGCCATAATGGAGCTGAAGAATCAAATTTAAATATGTTTTTTTTTTCCCCTCAATTAAGTTCTCTAAAAGAAAATCTATTACATTTTTCAGGAAAGCTTTTATAGTATTATTTTAGATTGAGTATCTAATTTATAATTTAATATGTCAATACTTTTTTCTTGTAAGATCTATATGTTTAGTTTAATATTCTATAAAAGCAAATATGAATTACTATATTATTATGGAGGGATATTTTTCTCACTACTCTTAATTCCTTAAAAAAAAGCTTTTTCATTGTTTGTTTACCTTAATGTTTAAATCATAATTTTAAAAAAAATTATTTTTTTTTATATATATATTATTTGTTCTATTAAAGATATGGAAGCAGACACTTGGGTGAAATTATTGGTACAAGAATCACTTATTCCACAGCCTGGATTTGCTACTGGAGAACCTGATGTTTTAAGCCCTGGAATCCAGAAAGAATTACAAGGTAATGAATTGAGTTTTTGAGAGACATAAAAGGTATTAGTTTCAGCTAATTTTTTGTGCACCTTGATGTTCTTCAAATGAAGTAAACAAATATATTTTCTTCAATTCTGCAATGATTATATGAAGGTTTTAAGAAACTTATAAGACCATTGTGATTTTTTCATCATTCATTCCGTAGAGAGAAAAAATATGCATCTCAGTCAATATAAATTATTTATAATGTCACCGGTCTGCTAGCTTACTTTGCTGATGTCATAGATTTTATTACAAAGTCTGCTTGAGGCATTTTTGTTATACTTAGAAAACTAGTTAAATGTAGACCTGAAAATTCAAATTTTCAGTTAGTAACCAGTGGCTGGTAAACTCTTATAACTTGGTAGCCACTTTTTTATCAATCTTAATGAGTTGGTGACCTATATCAATAAATCCTTTTCAAGGGTTTAAAAAAAAACAACCCGGTGGGTTTTATTGGGCTTTTTAAAATATAGCCAATATACATATTACCATTTTAGGTTTAAATTTTAATTTTTCATTCAAAAGAGAACAATTTTAGTTTAAGTTTAATTAAGAAAACATTCATAGGAGAATAATGAATTAAAATAGTAAAATGGCTTTAATTTTAATGTATTACTATCTTTTCATGCTGGTATTAATAAAAGGCTCTTAAATTAATTCCTTCTTTGACTTGAAAGAAAAGCATAATATTGGGGTTAGAAAAATATGTTTTCTGTTTTATTGATTTGTTTTTAAATACTTAATTTATAGTTTCATTTTTTGTTAAAATAAAGTAAGTCTTTTGCAGGCCAACTAACTACAAACCTACTATTTATTTAACAATTTTCTTAATAATTTTTTGAATTGCTCTTTAAGCTATGTATTTAGAATTAGTTTTGCTGTGAATTCAATAATTGATAATGTGAATAAAATAATCATGTAAACTTTTAGTAAACAAAATTTATTATGCAAAATAAGTTAACATTAATTTCATATTATTCAGTATTTTATCATGGTTTGAAATTTAATGAATTTTTATATTTAAATCATTATTTTGTAGCATTAAAATATAACTGCTAATAAATTATTTATATACCCATTTGTATATTTTATGAAACAAAAATATTCTTTTGAAAATAATTAAAAGATTATTAGTTTAATATTCCGTTATATTGAAAACTTATTAAGGAGATAAAAGAAAGACAAAGTTATTCTAGCCTGTACCTTGCACTTGTTCAATTCAAATAGGGTTCCCATGGGTCAGGGAAAGCATGGAATTGTCAGGGAATTTTAGTTTAACACAAAAAATCAGGAAAAGTTGTAATTTCTCACAGAAACCTGGAAAGTAGCCAGTCTTAGAATTGTCAGCATCAGTAAGTAAGATTCAAGTTAAATAATTCTAATATTGATTACAATTATTTGTTGTGAAAATTTCACATTTTAGTCAAACTACCATCTTTTCATCCTTATTTAATGATATATATATAAAATAAAATTTTTTTAATTTTTTTACTCACAAAATCCATTATTTTAAATTACAAATAAAAAAAATCAAAGGTTTCTGATGAAAAATTACATGGTATAGATAAAATATGGTCTGTATTTTCATCGAAATTTACTTAATATTCCCAGAAAAGTCAGGGAATTTTTTTTCTGAAATTGAGGGAAAACCCTTATTAAAATAATATTTAACATTCAAGTTATTGTTTTTAAAAAAGTGATTTTTTTTTAATGTAGAAATAAGAAAAATCATTATGTTAATTCAAAGTTGCATACATATTTATCTAAATACACTAAGTTTTGAAAGTAGGGTTATGTATATTTGTGTATTAATATTTACTAGTCTGTTTTTGATTATGTTTATAAAAAAAAAACATTTGAACCCTTTTTTTTTGTGGGTGGGTCAAAAATTCTGTCCTTTTCATTTAATAGTCATTTTCTGTAAATTTTTTTGCTCGGATTAAATTATATTTTTAAAAAAAAAAGGATATTAGAAATAATTTACAGTTTTGAAAAGTTAATTCTATAAAAATAATATAAATGTGTGATAAAATTTTGTTAAACATACTGAAATATTTGGGGTGGCAAAAAACATAATTTATACATTACAACTTTTAAATGAGTAAATTGTTGAAGAGCTCTGCTTCCACATGAATCTTTCCAACATAAATTGATGGATTCTTAAGGTTAAAAAATTTGCATGGAGACATAGGACATTTTGATGAAAATTCAGTCTTTCAGATTATTCCTGCATTGATTTCCCTCCGATGCTTTTATCATTTAACGATTTTTAGAAAGAAAAAAAAAATGACCCCCCTTTTTTTTGTTCATTGGCCACATGACGCAGTTATTTTCTGGTTTAGTTAAATGAATTTTAAATCTCTGTATGTATGTTGCTTTCCTCGTGTTAGTTAAAAGTGGTTTGTTGATAAAGAAGTTAAATCTCTTTTTTTAATAACGCATAACAAGATAATAATTTGATTCTTATTTTTTATTATTTCACAATTCCTTTAGAAAGTAACAAGTTACTTTTCTATTATATTATTTACAATAGTAATTGACTATAAATTTTGAAAGGAAGACATCAAAATATAAGGGTCTTTCTTTTTTCTAGAACAATTTCATGTTTATCTTATGCCTACACCCAAGTTAGATGTGTTTGGAGAATGTTTATTACAAGTCACTCATGAGAATATTTATTTATGGGATATCAACAATTCAAGAGTGAAATTAGTTGCTTGGCCATTAACTGCTTTGCGTAGATATGGTAGCGATCCTTCTAAATTTACTTTTGAAGCTGGAAGGTAAGTAATCTTTATTCAATTTCTTTACTGTACATAGTTTTTAGGAAATAAGACAGTATATAGGGGGGTAATAACCAAAGAAAGAAAATCATGAATGCGTAATGGAATTTAAATAATATGGAACCAAAATTTGTTTTCATTCCCATTTGATTTCCAGATTAGAGTTTTCTTAACTGTTTTTTAATACAACAATGCTTTTTTTTTTCTCAGTGTAACAAGTTTTTTAATGCATAAATGGTTTCTGCTAATATTAAAGGATTATTTCGAAAAATAAACCACTAATTCTTATAGCTTTAAATGTTTATAGGCAACAGTATTTGATGCATATATATATATTTAGGAGCTTTTTTTTTCACTGGTAGATATAATGTCAAAAAGAATTGTGATTTAAAAAGCTCTTGTCTGTGCAATAACTGTTTACCAAACTTGATAATAAAATAAATAATGATAAAAAAAGTCTAAACAAATTTTAAAAGTTGAGCTTTAAAGAATTAAAAAAAAATCCCATTGGAAATTTTGATATTTATTGAAATGTAGAAAACAAAAAAATAAATAAAAGCACTATTATATTACGCGGAATTAAATAAACAATCAATCCAAAAAAAATTTATAGTCTTTTTCATTTGAGAAGATAGCAATTTTTAATTTCAAAAAAGTTTTATTTAAAATCTGTAAAGGGGCGTCTTATGTTTTTGTTGAAAAAATGAAAAGAGGAAAAATCTTAGTTAAATATTTTGAATATGATAGACATTTGTTTAGATAAATATACAGTTTATTAAATTTTTTTTTTAAAGTAAAAAATGTTTATGATCATTTCTCTTAATCTTTTTGTAAAAATGTTACTAATCTTTCTAGATAAATTTCTAACTAATAATAATTTTAAAAAATGAGTTTTTGATTTGAAGACTTAATATGCATTTGTTCTAAAAAAAATTTTTTTCCAAAAATATGTATGTTTACTTATTTTTTTTTTAAACTCTTTATTAAATATCTTAAAGAAGGGAAGAAAAAAAATTTTCTTGTTGCATATGTACCCAAGCAAGGTGTGGGTTGACAAAATAAGCAATTATGAAAAAATATAATTAATTATGAATTTTTAAAATTATGTTATGAGCTAAGAAATAAGAATTTTTCCTAAATATTTAAGTTATAAGTAATTTTGCTGATTACAAATCATAGTTACGAAATTATTATTGCACTTACTGGTGTACTAACAATTTCTGACCAAAGTTATTAATACCGTCACTTTTACAATTCTAGGCAATGTGTAACTGGAGAAGGCATGTTTGTTTTTCATACTTTAGAAGGTGATAGAATTTATAGGAAAGTTCATCAAGCCACTCTAGCTATAGCTGAGGCTCATCATCGCATGAAAGAACACAATGATAAAGTTCTTTCTAATCAAGTAAGCTTTTATTTTTTTAGTTAAAATAAATTATATTGATGTACCAAATAGAAGTTTAACTTATCATTATATTTAATAAATCATTATACATATATGATGTAGTGTGCTGTACATGTGTGTATAGTATATTTTATTATGTAAAGCATTAAAATATTCTAAAATACTTTGAGTTTTAATATTAAAGTGTGATTACATTTTTATTTTCTTTAATAAATATCTGTTTAATTCCTAAAAGTTTATTTTCTTTTAATGTGATGCCATTGCAAATAATGGTAATAATAAATAAAGATATAAGTAAAAAAAGAAAACTGTTGATAGAAATTTTTTCAAATGAAAGTATACAGCGATGATTGTGTTCCGGAAAAAATCGGGATTTCCGGATTTTTCGCTAACTGCCATCCGGAAATCCAAGGTCCAGAAGTTTCAAGAAATCATGGATCACATTTATGTCTAAAAATTCTTGTATATTTTATTTAAAAATATTAGAACTGGAATTTATACTTGGCGTCTCTTTCATTTGTAAATATTTCTTTGGTAGAATAATAAATGTGATTAAAAATAAAAGTAAACTTACACATAATTATTCATTTAAATTATGTTGTATATAATTTATTTAGAAATTCGTGTTTTGAAAATATCAATAATTTAAATTAATAAAGACATTAGTTTTATGATATGGGTCATTAATGATTTTACTCAAGAAATTTTAATAAGGCTCACAATCACCCTTGAGTATATTAATTGCCTTAAAAATGATTAGTAATTAAATATCTATTGACGGAACACAGGAGTTAAAATGTTACCTAAGTGTTGCTGGAGAAACTAGTTTTTTTTTTACCCTTTGAAAAAAAAAGCACCTATTTATAGCAACAACACAGTTTAAGAAATAAAATAGGTATCCAAGAAAAAAAATTCAATCTGATTTGTCTGTCTACAGCATAAAGCGTTGTTTTATGATTTTTTTCTGTCAGCAGCACCATTTGCAGATAGATTTTGTAACTAAAATTTAAACTATGCAAGAAAGATCATCTGCTTTCATATTTAAAATGAAGCAATGCTTGTCTTCCTGTTTGTTTTTTTTCTTCCAAATCATTGGTTGTTTTAGGTATAACTGCATTTAAGCTGTTTTTAATTAATGTGCTGAATTTTTCTTATTCTTTTTCCCAGCTTGTCAAATCTAACCTCTCTTAAATTTTTATATTGGACTAAATAGTAAAATTTTCATCCACAATTATTCTTTTAATTATCATTATTTTGTCAAGGTAAAAAAAAATTTGTGCACTAACATTTCAATTTTTCTGTAATGTGCTTGATTAATTATAGATAATTAGGTTTTTGTTATTTTTCCTAATTTTTAAAAAAACGCTTTTTATGATCTATGATAAGTGTATTATGCTTGATGTAATCTTTGTTTCTTTTAGGATTCATCCTCCCAAAAAGGATCATCATCAAGAAGCGTGTCTTATCCCTCTGGATTTCCCGAATCCAGTTCATCATGCCACATAACTGAAGATAGCGATGAAGAGCGTGATGTTGTTGTTTCTAATCCCGAAGTTGTCATCGATCATAAACGAATGGTAGCTAGTGAAGAAACCCTCATTCATCAGAGCACATCTAGACCTCGATCAAAATGCAGTTTGCGCTCTCACTTGTTGCAGTGCGGGAAGTGAAACATGCTGTTGGTTTTACTTCATTAAACTCATTGCAAATTTTTTGCAGCTAAGAGAAATATTTTTGTGTGCTTCTGTCATAACAATCTTTTTTCTATGAATAAAAAGAACATATGTGGTTGTTCTAAAAGAATATATTTTTGTTTTAATTCACAGGGAATTCATTTGAATATCCTACTTAAGAATCTGGGGTCATGCTGTATCTTTAGAATTGTGTAAAGAGGCACAGATGTTTGAAATTTCTAGACCAGTTATAATAAAGTATTTGATTTCGTTTATAACCTCCCAGTTGTTCTTAATAAATGTTTGATTTTGTGCTAATAAAATTTTTTATACATTTTCTGCAACAAAAATATACTGTTAAATTAAACTGTGTGCATTTAAATGTAACAGTGGTTTACTTCTGAAACTTTTGCATTATGAATTTAATAAACTTTTGTAATATTTCATAAGTTAAGAAATTTTTTCATAGTAATTTTTTTATACTCTTCTAATGCAAACTTACTTCAGGTACTGAAAAGCCCCATGGATTATTTTGTAATTAATTATTTGCAATTTAAACTTCTTTGATAACTAATTGTAAATTTGAAAGTTGCATAATTTTAAGAATTTTATGATGTCAGATAGACCCTAAAATGATATAACAATTTTCATCTTAGTGGCATTTATTCTGTTTCTCAAAATGAAAGTCAATTAAAAATTATTTTTTGGCAAAGCTTATTTAACAATAATGAACTTTTAAAAGATTAATATTTAATACTAAAGTTGTTAATCGTATTTGAATATAAATGGAAAATTCCTCTTAAAAGTTAACTTCTCACATGTGCTTCCTTTTGGCTTTTCAGTTCCTTGAATCTTTTAACTTTTCTACGGATATAAACAAAACAAGAAAACATTGTAATTGTGTTTATATAAACATTTATAGTAATATTTTATTTTTCAAATTTATAGCATTTGCATTTATTACCTACTCTCTTTCAAATATCTTTGTAATATTGTTTGTTGATCATGTCTCATTCCTATACGCTTGTTGAAAAAAGAAATTTGATTAAAAATTGTTAAGAGCCTTTTTTTTCTTTAAAGAGACATTGTATTAGTATAGTATTACTTTCAGATTCATAAAAAAAATTTTTTTTCCTTTTGTGTATCTAATTTTGAATAGCATGCACTTAATTTTTTTTTATAAAATATAAAGAATTAAAAAAAAAACACTTATTTAAAATATTATTTTTATTTTATTTATTAATTATTATTTTGCATTTCATACTTACAGAAAATCTTTATCGCAAATCTTTATTAATGCGTTTTAAAGTATATTGGCATTGTTAAAAGTATTTCAAAAGTACAGTTTTACTCAATGACAAGCAGCTTTATGGTTAAACATTTCTTTATTTATTTTCAAATTTATATCTACATATATATATTCAGTTTAATTTTTCTATCCAAATAAATTTAAAATGTAATATTAACTATGGAGATATTTGAAACAGTCATTCAGAAAAGTGTATTCAATTTGTTCTCGTTCAACAACAAAATGTTTTTTGAATATCTTTAAATAGACTTTTTTTTGTATTATACATTTTATATATAAGCCAATTTTATGGCTTTGTGGAAGAAAAATGTATTGAATGCCTTGTAGTTCACTATGAAAAAATAAGGCATGCTGAATCATGTGCTAAATAAAAAAAAATAATTTATGCTAAAAATCAAATGGAATATGAGATTATTTCCCAACAACTATTCTTTTAATGTTTACTGAAAATTTATGACATGTATTTTTAACCTTCCTGTTTATAATTTATTTATGGCTTAACAATAGTCTACATATCTGAAAAGTTAAAGAGGCTTTAAAAATTTATTGAAGTTGTTATTTTCTTATTAATTTTGATTTAGTAAATAATAAAAAGTATTTTTTTTTCTTTTTTTGAGAACATTCACACAAAAAAAATTTTAAAATGCATTTAGCTTAATTTTCTTGTTAATAAAAGATTATGCAATTCTTGTACATAATTTATTAAAATATTGATAATTTTTTTCCAGTATATCATGTACATTTTAAAAGCAAAATAACTAATAAAGTCTTCAAATTAATTTGAATCTCTTTTGTAAAAAGAATACATTTTTATTAACTGTTTATAATGCTGACTGTATTTCATGTGTACTTTCAAAATGTTAAAATAAAAAAATTGAAATATAAATTATTTATACTTTATTAAATGACCATAAATTTGAAGTTCTAACAAATTCATTTCAAACAAAACATTATGTCTGTAAAGTTAGTTACATTTTATGAACGATTATTTTTTATTCACATTATTAATTTTAGTTGCACTAATGTGTTTTGTACTTTTTATTTTACTAGTATTATAGGATTTATAAATTGCAATTTTTTTTAATGTATTGATGTGTTTCTCACTCTTGCATTCGAGAATTTAAATTTTTATTATCTTCATTATTAAATAAGTTGCATGATGTGTTTATTAGAATGTCAAACTGAAACAAGTAACTCTTTATAAATGAACTTGCACTTGTAAGAAAATTATAAAGAACTCAAATATTTATGTAGTGCAAGAAGATTGATGCATTTATCATCATAATGTATTTTCAAATATTTCATTATAAATTTATCCCATTGATTTTTACCTGTGACTGAATCTTAGCATTCCCATTTGTGATAATGATTTATTGAACAATGCGTTTGTTATATTTTTGTTCCATCATTTATATCTATTGTGCATGTCCTAGTGTTATATGAAGGGAAACCGGGAAAATATCCATTTCTTGGGTTCATTTTTGATATTTATTCATTATATTTTAAAACATCTTTTTCAGGCATTTTTTTTTAATACGATCATCTTTTTTGTACATTATTTCCTAGTTTGAATATTGTATCATGCAGGTTTTGCAAATGTAGAATGTGTAATTGTTTATTGAAAAATGTGTTTTGGATATATTGACTAAAATGTGCTTTATATATGCTGAAATTATACATTCTTAAAAGTTTAAATAAAAAAAGTCTATACAAATTTGTATGTGTCTGTACTTATGTAAACTTAAATGCTTAAAGCAGGCCTGACCAACACCTGGGATGGAGGTGGCCTGTTATGTTAACCCTTTTAAACGCCGTGGGAAGTATACTTACCACCATTTTTTTACAACTTTTAATTTAGGTTTCCATTTGTTAACTTCAGCTTCCTTGAAGTGCGTTTAAATAAAATTGGTAACTATTTGGTACTATAGAAGTTATAAAATACAGAATTCCTTTTGAAGTTTGTAGCAAAGTATTTATAAAATTTATTTTAAAAATAAAAGTCAATGAGTTGTGTTAAATATATTTACCACCAAAAATAATGACATTTTTATAAACTAAATGAGTTTTTTTTCTTATACCAATTACTATTCTTAAAACAATTTCAATTCCAAAAATACTTTAATTTACCTTTACTAGAAATAAATGGCCCATTAAAGGGTTAAATTGTGTGGCCTAGTATATTACGTGATACTTTTGTTTGGCATCATATGCACACATAAAATATTAAACGAATGTTGCAATTGGTGATAGAAAAACCACTTAAAAATGTAATATGAGCTGTGCCAGTAAGTGATAATTTTGCCATGAGATAATCTCTGTTATATAAAGCTGGGAGTTAAGGCTGATTTTAAAACCAGTGTTGGACAGCTGAACTATTTTTGGGTTTATAACTTCAATTCGTAGGTTCCTATAACCAAAAAAAACTAGACAACATTGATCTATGCTATATAGACTGAGGTTTTTTATACACTTGTTTTAAACAATTGTACAATATTATATTATACAAAAAATAGTTTAATTGTGTTATGCTTGCAATAACAAATACATACAGTATTTAAAAATGCTTAAAGCACTTTTTCACTGTTCAAAAAAATAATATTTATAATAACATAAACTTAAACAATTTAATGATATATATATCAATATAAACTGTTCACTTTATAATCAACTTAAATCTTATAATTGCATATAAGAAACTTTTATATAGTTATGTTACTTTTTTAGAATAATTGTTATGAGTAAATAAAATTTTGAAAATAATTTTTTTATTATTAATCAAATTTATAAATAAAGCATCTTTTAGAAAGACATATTAAAATAGATTTCATTGAATATATGACAGAAAAACTAAGTGCATACCGATCAAAGTATGCTAAATGCACTTTAAATTATAAATTTATGAAACAAAAACAAGAAAACAATAAATGTTTTTACATTAAAAACAAGTTTCTATATTTATTGTTTCTTCACAAGCAGAGAACAACAAAATGAACATCAAATAATGTGGATGTAAACTGCTGTTTGTAGAAAATGCAACACCATGAAGGAATCATCAGAATCAAATGAAATTCGCAGCAAATGTCAATTATAGGATATTATGCAAATTAATAAAGTTTCAGAGCCATCGCTCGTGCGTGGCGCGCGCAGCGCCCTCTGAATTGATGCTGAAAGCGTATAAATAAAGTGCTGTAGCGGGACGTTGAAAATAGTCTATGATTATTTGTTAGTGGCAAACGTTTAGTGAGACCTGAGTATGCCTCCACGACGGAAGAATAAGAAATTCAAGCAACTTACGGAGTTTGAACGAGGGAGGATAATCGGCCTTCGAGAAGGAGGATTTTCCTATCGCGCAATAGCAGCTTGTATGCAGCGGAACAGTTCCACAGTGATGCGAGTTTGGAAGCAGTGGACCGACGAGCACCGAACAACTCGAAAAACAGGCACTGGACGACAGAAGGTGACGTCAGAGCGCGATGATCGACACCTGCTCCGCATGGCGGTGAATGATCGCACAGCTTCCTCCAGGCAGCTGGCAGCACATTGGTCTACTGCTACAGGTGTACAATTGTCGGCTTCGTCAATTCGTCGTCGTCTGCTGCGCCGTGGATTGCGTGCAAGGGTGCCATTGTACAGGATTCCCCTCACGGCGGATCATCGACGGCTGCGTCGGCAGTGGGCTCTTGAGCACAGAGACTGGCGAGCTGATTGGCACCAAGTTGTCTTTTCAGATGAATCACGCTTCAATTTGTGGACCCATGATGGCCGTGTTCGTGTTAGACGTTATGCCGGTCAACGCTGCCTTCCTGAGTGTATTATTGAACGACATAGTGGTCGAACACCCGGAGTTATGGTCTGGGGTGCGATTTCGTATCATGGACGATCCAATTTGATACGAATTGAGGGTAATCTCAATAGCAACAGATACGTCCGTGAAGTGCTACAGCCCGAAGTCGTTCCTTTCCTTCAAGGCATCCCTGGAGCTATCTTTCAGCAGGATAATGCACGCCCACATGTTGCGCGGACTGTTAGAGACTTCTGTTCAGCACAACGCATGCAACTTCTTCCTTGGCCTGCTTATTCGCCGGATATGTCGCCTATTGAGCACGTGTGGGATATGGTTGGTCGGCGTCTCACTCGTGATCCGCGTCCTGCATTTTCCAAAGACGAACTTTGGTTGCGCATACAAGCGATATGGAATTCTCTTCCTCAAGCAGATATTCAACATCTGTTTGACTCCATGCCACGTCGTATAGCAGCACTTATTGCAGCGCATGGTGGCTGCACCAAATACTGATTTCGGACGCTTAATTTGTTTCTTTTGTTTTGAAAATTTCATCATTTATTTGTATCAGTACAAGTCGTTTCTGCATTAAATTTCATTTGATTCTGATGATTCTTTCATGGTGTTGCATTTTCTACAAACAGCAGTTTATATTAATTGTACATATAATTTTTCGACAAATATGTTATTAAATTGTTATAAACATTTACCTATATTATGCTTTGTAACATTCAGATTACATTTAAACATATTGTAATCCTAACTCATCAACCCTAAGCAGGCTACCATTGCCTCCATCTTTTAATATCTTTATTAAAGCTTTACCAAGTTCATCTGGCCTAAAAAGATTAAAAAGTAAATATATACATGAATTTTGTTGAATTTTTTTTTCTTCTTAAGTTAACACTAATAAGTTTAAAAAAAAAGAGAGAGATAGAGAAGAAGAAGATAGCAATAAAAAGGCAAATAGCAACTGCATATTTTACTTTAGTTTAAACTTATTTCTTTTTTGATTAATATCCTAATATAAACTAAACAAATATAATATCCTAATATAAACTAAACAAAAGGCTCTAGAATAGTTTTATAATATAATTTTGTTACAATATTTGAGTAGGTGAGAATTTTTTAATCATGATTTTAGAAGATTTTTAGAGATAAAATAGAAAATAACATTTTAAAAATGCTAAAAGGATATAAAAAAAATAAAGTGATGAACGTTAGGAGAAAAGTGAAAATACTTATATGATGGCACAAGAAATATTTTCAAAAGTAATAAAGATAACCACCAGAAAATAAATATATCCACTTTTATTTTCTTTTGCATGTTTCAAGAATATAATGTTTTAAGAATTAGTTAAATTTTTACTTTATTTTAAGTTAATAAAATTATATTATGATAATAAGTATGTTGGAACGGATTCGATTCTCTATGAATTGGATAAAATCTTGTACATAATCTTTTAACCCACTAATTGAATAGATAATGAGCTACATTCATACACATACATAATAGATATTCATACATAATAGATAATGAGCTTCACAAATTCAACTTTAGGAAATTTCACAAATTCAATTTTTGGAAAAACGGTAGTTTCACAAAATACTTTTTCTTAAAATTTTATTTTTGTATCCCTTAAGAAGCGATAAATCCATATTTTTACCATATTTTTGTGTTGATTTTTAAATATAATTTTTAATTTTTCACAAATTATGTCTAAATTTTCACAAAATAGGTACCTCTCAGAAAAACCTAGACAGACCCCTGATATAATAATGTACACACAGAAATTATTAAAAAATATTTTATATAAATGTAAAGGAGAGGTGACATAGTAAATCTTTTCTCATGGAAATAAGGAGTAATTCTTTTTCAATGAAGTAAGAAGAAATATTAAGTTACATAAATTTTTTGAATTTTTAATGCTGAAATTTGAAAGGAATAGGTTAATAGTTTTTAAGATATAAGAGGTAGTTTTTCTCACATGGGATTTTTCGTATGTGAAAAAAGAAGAAAGTGGCACAAATTTAATAGAAGCCACATTTTTCAACTTTGCACACAGGTAAGGCTACCAAAGTGGGGCAGCCATTCCTGCCGCAGAGGACCAAAATTGTGATGGCATGCTTTTAGATCATTTTCGAGGATTTCGATCATTTTCCAAGATCATTGCCAATAACCCATTGTGCTGTACTAGTGCGACATAAATAAAATACTATCGCTGTTTTAAGTCACATTAATTTTCTTAGCTTTCAATACTAAAATTTAAAAGAAATAGTTTTTAGGAAATAAGAATTTAAAATGAAATTGAAAGAAAAATTGGCATTCATAAAAAAAGATTTGTCTTTAAACCATTTCTTAAAAACTATGAAGCTGATTTCTTTCAAATTTCAGGTATTAACTTTAAAAGTTATGCAATTTACATGATAATTTTGTTTCTAATATAATTGCTATATCTAGCATAAAGCCTTGCTACTAAAGAGAAAAATGATTATTATATATCACATTTACCTGCCTTGCAACTTATGTCAGATATTTTTAAAACATTTGATACATCTGAAATTTTTTTTTCCTTCTATGAGAATCAGCAATAAATTATCTGTGTGCTAAATACATAAAAAAGTTTCTTTTACAGATAATATATAGAATGACAGTTATGAAACTATCAAAATGAAAATTGAAAATATTCTTTCTTTAAATAGATCAAAAATAATTCACCTAAAAACTCCATAATTTCATCATTTAACCATTAAATTACAGAGCAAAAATTTATATAATTTTCTGTCAGGGCACTTGTTTATTCTTTTTAAGTAATTAAACACTTCGAGAAGTAGCATTTTTGAAAATACATTTAGGGGCTAAAATTGAATGCAGAGCTTAATTTTACAAAATGCAGAATTGATTGAACTGTGCCAAATTTAAACAATACTCTAAGGATTCTGACAAAACTTTAAGAAAAAACAGTAATGTGCTTAGGTGTCTCAAAATTTAAAGGGGTCAAGATTTAAATCAATATATTTTTAAATAGAATACTTACTCAATGAAAGTTTTAGAGACCAAGAAACGTTTTTGTTCAGCGTCATTTAGAGAGTTGGAAACTGAGCTTTGAGTGATGTAAGTGTTGACAGGCCCGGGACAGATAGCATTCACTTTAATTCCAGTTTTTTTCATGTGATAATCAGACTACAAAATAAAATATCTTAGATTGATATTTAAACTAATTATTTTAAAAGAATTTTTAAAAAGAGTATAGAATGTGAATGAAGCCTTAACCGCAACCGTGGCGCCATATTGGTACAACCAAAACAAATCGAACTTCGTTGAACTAGAGTTGTATGTGTTTAAACATTCTTCAAACTGGGTTCTAAAATGTTCTAGAAGAGATTGTGTGCTTCTTTTAACAATTTTATATAATTTAAATTATTGTATTTATTTAAAGTAATTTAAATTTTTGGTTGTTTTTTTTAATATAATTCCTTTAACATAACTCTCTTTCCTAAAAAGCAGGGTTTGCTAAGTGGGCCCACCTTGAAAAAACCCACTTGGAACGATAAGTGGGTTTTTTTAAAAAAAAAATAATAAAAAAAATTAATAATAATGTTTTTATTAAAAGTTAGTGTTGCACATTTACTTATATATAATTTATTATGCAGCATAAATTTGCCTGATTAAGTTTTTAATATTTGTAAAGTAAAAGAAACTCGAATCTTATAATTTTGTAGTACTATTGAAAACTTTAAGTGGGTTTTTTCAAAAAATAATATTTTAATGATATTAAATCAAATAGAAATTTAAATAATACAGTCTGAAAAGATCAGTTTTTCAAATATAGTTGCATGCTTTATATATTAATAAACAAGTTATAATTATAAATTCATATGTTTAAAAAAATTGAAAAGAAACAATTTTTTTTTTTTTTTACTAAGTGATACATTAACAAATTTAAACAGTTTTATTTTCCGACTTTAAAAAAGTAAGCTAAAACTTTTTATAAGAGAACTTTTTAAAATTATTTATCTAAAAATGAAATAATTTTCTTAGGGTTAATTATTTGAAAAAAATGGGACAAGTATCTGATACTCTTTATAATTATATGTAATTTTAATTTCACTTTCTATTAATCTTATTATAAAAACATGGAAGAACATTAAATATTTATTTCAGTTTTTTATTAAAGTCAAAAGTCAGATGAAATGTTAGTTTTTACTGATTATAAATATTTACAGATTATAAATATTTACAGATTATAATTTTATAATATATATGTTACTGTGAATGACCGAAGTCTCGAAAATTTCGACATTCACGTAGTCGCTTGGTGTATGTCCGAAATATTTGCTAAATATCCTTATTTCTGACTTTCACCGGTGAATGTCAACAATCACATAGTCGCTTTGGTGAATGTCCGAAATATTTATTACATTCGATTTGATATGAATTTATTCGTGGATATAATTAGATTTATTTGATATTTTAATACTTACTGTCGATAGATCAGAAGAAACATCAGTGTTTGGAGTATCGGGCAACCACTGCCCGGTATACACCAAGTATCGGGCAATTATATACCGGGCAGTGGCACTTAACCTTAAAAAAAATCAGTGTAGGGTATACCAGGCAGTGGCACTTAACCTTAAGTGGCTTGGTAGCTGATGTTTTTTAAGGTCAAATGCCATTGCCCGGTATATATTTGCCCGATACTCCAAACACTGATGTTTCTTCTAATCTATTGTCAGAAAGTATTAAAACACAGAATAAATATAAATATATCAAATAAATATAATAATATCAACGAATAAATTAATATAAAATTGGATATAACAAATATTTCTGACATTCACCAAAGCGACTATGTGATTGTTGACATACACCGGTGAGGGTCCGAATGTACAAGAATGTAATGAAATATTCGATCTTTAACCTACGTATTTGGTGTTTGTCATTCACCGGGGAAAGTCAACAACCACCTATTTCGGTCATTCACCGTACCACACACACACATATATATATGTATGTTTAATAAATATAGTAAATAAATGTGTGTAAAAACAAAAAGATTAATAAACTTGTTCCCTTTATACTGCTGCATTTATATTTTACAATGCTTGAATTAAAAATTGTGAAACATTATGTACTTAACACTAAAGAAGATTCAAACATATATTAGTGATAATGCGTTATTTAAACTTAATATAAAATACATATAACAAAATTAAAATAACTTTTTGGATTTATTTCTATTTTTAAGCTTGTGCGACACTTTTTGATAAATAAAAATATTTACACAGTAAAACTTAAAGTTTATGAGCACTAAATGAAAAAACCCAATTTTCCCCGTCTTTTTTTTAATAAAACCGAAACGGGTTGGGTTTTTTCAAACGCTGCTAAAATCAGCAAGTAATTATATATTTACTCATTGCATTTTCAAAGTGTTGACATTTAAATCGTGTACTTTGCAGGATTTCTATGTGCCTTAAAAAGGCTTTAGTATTCATTTTATCTTTTCTTAAAAGCCTTAAAATTTGTTTCATCTGAGTCTCCACCTTCCTCTACTAACGTCTCAATTGCTGTGTCAAAGCTTTAATTTATTATAGAGCATTCATTATAGATAATAATGCCTGGGCATTTATTATAAAGCATTTATTTGCTCACCACTTCATGTATTTTGGGAATGAGATAGAGCATTTCATGAGTGGAGTTTAAACCTCAATTGGAAAATAAATATTTATATATATTAAATACTCTGGGTATTTACCTTAAAAAATAAATACACAGTTATTTTACATTGCTATTTGTAAATTACAGTTTTGTACACTTCATATGATGAAGTGCTTTTCAAAAGAAAAAGAAATTAGACTTCTCTGCTTAGTAATAAACAGTAGGTTATGGACTAGTTTTATTACTCAATTGTTTACTCAAATGGCTTAATGCTGATTATTGCTATTCTTTTATCACAAAACAATATTTTTCCCTTTAAATATTCTAACTTTAAAGAAAAGTGCATTTCATATTATTTTCTTTGTATTCAAACTAGTGGGGTTTTAATGTGATATTCTTTGAATAAATTTTTAATTGGAAAGCTGCCCCCTTAAATAACAATAATATATTACTTTTAATGCCTAGATAAAATATAAAGGAACCAAAGTTCCCGAAAACTGCTGTAAAGTTCTTTTTTTAATTCAGTTGTAAAATAGAGCTATCTTAGAACATTATTTTTTGGGAAGAAGAAAAGAAACTAATGTTGAAAAAAGGTGTTATGTATTAACAACAAAACTATTTCAATCTCGTTTTCGAAATTTTCCAATCATAAGAGAAAAGATCAAAAACAACCTAACTCTTCCTCTTGAAACCTGAGCGGCTCTGCAAAGTTTCTGGTTATACCAACATGGCCGTCGCTACTTGACAGTTACTTCACTCGCGCCAACAGGGAAGGGGAGGAATGCCCACTCCTTCTTATTTATAACTCTATGTTTGAAACATATAACATTGAGTAAAAAAAATTTTTAGAGCTCAATAGTTACCATTAGATACCTCCATATATGATTAAAGTTTTGAGCGCAATTTCTTGTCATCAACACACACATATTGAAATACTATTTATGATGCATTCATATTTACTTATATTGTATATAAAAATTTTAAGTTCATGCTTTTTCCATCTTTTGTATTTGTAGGGAACATTTTTTCAACAACTATAAATTATGCTAAATAATAAGTCCAAAAAGTAAGAACTGAACAACAGCAATTTTAAAACACACAGGATAAATTCCCAATATTTTTTTTTTCTTTTGCTAATTAAATAGCTAATCGGTAAGTTAGCAAACATCAAAAATATCTTATAAGCAATTGGAAAAAAAGCGTGTGTGGTTTAAATTATAACATTGCATAATGCTAGTCCTATGAGAAAAATTCATTTTTTACATGTCCCTCCCCCAACAGACAAATAAAAAATCTTAACAATTTTTAAGATTTAGAACTAAAACTCATGCTTTTCGATCTTAAGGATCCTGGAAAAAATGATTTTAGAGCTATATAAGAGACACAAAAGACTGAAAACTTTTCTTTCAACTATTGTAGGAAATAGTAATCCTCAGATAAATACAATGGGTTTGGTAACGGTGCAAAATTTTAAATATGATATGTGTGCAATGATTTCAAAACGTTTGGTGACTAATAATATAACGCACTTAACTATGGTAAAAAAATGATAAACAATAGAATAAGCCATATAAAAGTACCCACCCCATAACTTTTTGTTAATCCTATTACAGCATATTTAGTAGCACAATATACTGGAGTAAAAGGACCACTTTTGAAACCTGTAACAACAACCTGAGTTGAAGATCAATTAAAATAAAAAAATCTATTGAAAAATAATATGAATAAAAAAAAAATACTTAAAGAAAAGCTAGTTAGTTTTAAGCCAAAAGAAGACAAATTTTCATGCAATTCTACATACTTTGATACTTTACTACTAAATTGTTAACATAATTTAAAATATTGTTTTTTAGAAAAACTTCTTCGAAAAATCAGTTTTTTTTTTTTTTTTCTTATTGTAAAAAAAAATGTTAATTTGAAATTTCTGAGTCTTCCAAGTTCCCTAGGTTTTCTCTGAGGTGTAGGAAACTTGGAAGTGTTAATATAATGTATACATTTTTTCATTGCTATATAGGCTCTAATTGAATAAATATTTTTGCCAACTTCTTTATAAAAGCAATAGAATAGTTAAATATTATAATCAATATAAATGGTTTTGAATAAGTTAAAAACATAAAAATGGATAAGTTTAATAAGCATTTAAATAAAGATTTTTTATCATTTAATAGCTTGACTTTTATTGAAAAAAATCCCCCTATTCAAAAAGGAAAGATAAAAAATTTATAAGAAGTACAATTATTGTTAAAGTAAAATAAGAATTCAGATCTTTTGAAATTGAAATTTACATGTTTAGCACTGTTATGCAATTAATATATGACAGGCAATCTTAAGAAGAAAGGAGATCAAAATGGTGCACTTACGTGTAAATATAAACACAATACAAAATATAATGAAATATAAAAAATAAAAATAATATTTTCTTTTAAATGTCATTATTGTTTTATTTTTAATAACTACAAAAGTTCATTTTAAACCCTTTCAAAAGTGCAGTTATCAGTTTTTGCAACTGGATTACACATTTAATCTAATTAAGGATAAAATACATTACAGTCAATTCACACTTAACATAAGAACATTTGAAATAAATCATGCAATCAGAATTAAAAGCTAATTGAAACACATATAAAGAAATAAAATGTGCTTAACAGCACTATCAATACCACAAAGTTCTTTTACTACCTACCCATACGGGATGAAGTATTAATCACATCACCACCACTGCCACCATTGTCAGTACCCATATACAGGAAAGCAAGTTGAATTCCGTGTATAACACCAATCTAAGGAAAATTTTTAAAAAACTTAAACAATTATAATATTGCATTAAAATGACTCATTAAACAATAGAAAACAATTGCTCATCATCTTTACTATCAAAGAATTTTAAAGTTGCATTTTAACATTGAATTTTAGCAAAACAGTAGAAATTATCAGTTTTCAATAAGGAACTTAGTTATAATACTCAATAGTTATTTAATTTTAGATTTAATATAATTTTTGAAAAAGAAGTATTGATCATAAATGTTGATATTCACGAAAAAATTGGGAACTGTTAAGCCAGATAACATAGTGTATTTTTAAAACACTGCCTATATTTCTATTTTTAGATATTGAAAAGACAAGATAAAAGTAAAATTAATTTTCTTACAGACAATTATCTACTTTTCTTAATCAAGTAGTAGAAAGTCCACTTATATGGCCATACATTCAAACTTAAAAAAAAAACATCATCTACTAGAAGATCGGCAAACATGTTGTTTATCAAAAAGAATACTTTCAAAAATTCACAATTCTTTTTATGATGTCCCTACCATGACTACTGGCGTGTTTTCACATAGCATTTCCAGCTTCAGCTGCCTATTTTAATATTGAGTTGACATTCTTTGACAATTCCAGTACTGTGGCCACAGTGGTGACACTTTGATCTGTTTTCAGTCGTCTGAGATTGTAAGCACTTAGATGATGTGTTACGAGGAACAGTCCGAGATATAAGTGTAGTAAGCAGCTGTGTAACGGGGCGCCGGAGTCAAGTAAGGCTAGATTTAAAAATAAAAAACTTTTTATGTCTTTTTCCCTTCTAAAAGCTTTTTTTCTTGCTTGCTTGTTGAAAAATACAAGTTAAAATGAACTTTTTTCCTAAAATAAAATTTTGAAATATATCTAATACTCTGCTAAAAAAAATAACCCTTTAAACTGTGTAGCAATGCAGCATTCCTCGTCTTAGATCTTTTCACTAGTACTGATGGCATTCTGGTCTTACAATTTAAGATCTGCTGATGCCGAAATGATGGTCACTCATAGAGACTAAAACCTGCTGAGTCTCCTTTAATGTTTCTACAGAAAAACCGTTTGGAGAAAATGGGAGTGACTTGCCTATAGTAATTTCCCCTTCCACAATGTTCTAGGAAAAATTTGCTATGGGAAGGTAAGTGTTTTTTTAAAGAAAAATGAGAAGTTGCAAATATTGATATAACATTGGACATTGGTCTCTTTTTACGGAAACAATTAATTCAAAATTTTTAAGAAAAACAAATAACAAGCAAAAGATGGTTTCTGATTCGTCAGCAAAATTAATTATTACTATGTTAAAGGAAGGGTATAACGGACACTCCTTGAATTTTCGGCTGCACAATGCGTTGAAAGAAAGTAACCATCTAAAATTTTTATCAATTTTTCAAATTATAAAGGTATATCAGCAATTTCAGATTCAAGTTACTTTTTGCATCTTTCTAAAAGTAAATACAAAATTTATAACTTTCATTCAGTTAAATTATAATTTTATAAATTTCTACTTTTTAAAATGTGATATTAATTTAAAAGTCTTATAGTCATATTGTTTTCGTTTATTTTATCAGTATATGATTTGTTAACGATGCTTTATTTTAGTTTAATTAAATTTCAGAAATATAAAATTGTTTCCCTTTTAATTAGTATAAAATATTGTTAGATTGGTATTCATTTTTTAAAAATTCATTATTGAATTACTTCTTTTCTTCCCCAATTCTATTGTGTTTTCTTTACCTTTAGTGTAACTCAAAATACTGATTAGGTAATTATTCTGTAATTTTATCTGTGAGACTTGTTAAAGTAGACTTAAAAAAAATAATGTATATTGCCATTTCATTGATTTAATTTTGATTTTTCAGATTATTATGTTTTTCTACATTTTATAATTTTCTCAATATTAAATTTAAAATTACGTCAAATTTGAATAAAATTAAAAATTTTAATATTGTTTGTTACATCTCCTATCGATAAATTGTAATCCTAAATGTACAATATTTTTTTTCCCCATTTCAAAATTTCTTATACTGCATTTTTTTAAATAGTAATATTTTTAAAATTTCTTAAATATTTACTAATTGGAATAAAATTTTGGAAATTTTTTAAAAGCAGCTAATTTTTGCTTTATATAAGACATCAAGACATTTATTTCATTAATTTTAAGTTCTAGTGATTCATTAAGTTTCAATGATCAATCTTTTTTTTGTAATTTTATTGCTGTTTTTGTTACATTAAATTGTACAATATATTTTAACTAGTTTTTTTAAATTTTAATCAACAATGTAAATGTCCAGGTTTTCAGAAATCTTTTGCTATTTAGCCTACAAAATTAAAATGACGGATTGATAAAAATAATTATGTTTTTGAGTAAAATATCAGGAACAGGAATTTTGGAAATGTTAAAGCGAGCAGAATGTTGAGGAAGCTGATGGTGTACAGTCAGACAATTATGATGAGTGATTGAAGTACTCCTACCTTTATTCTGTGGCGTAACTACCACTACAAATATTAAATATCAAATCACTAGTATATAAGACATGTTAACTTGATTCTATCATGAGGTACCTTTTGATAGATGAAGGTTGATATCAGGGCTAAAGAGAATAGAAGGGCTGGTTCACTCCTTTGAACTATCTCTCGCCGCTCCGATCCTCAGACGTCACTCTAGTGACGTCACTTTGGCGCAAAGCTCGCACTTTTACTTCAAGAACGGAGCGTTTGGCCTTACTAGCTCTAACTAATATTGGATCATTTCTTTTTGCGAGATATTCTAAGATATTTGTTATTTTCTATAATGACTTTCCTCAGTTTTTGCAGTGAATTTACAAGAATTTAAAGCTATTATCGAAATGCCAGTTTGCGCGATTGCAACTTGCAAAAATTTTGATATAAAAGCAAAAGGAAAAAGTATAATTTTTCGCGTGTTCCCTAAAGTAAATGAACAACTATGTAAAGAATGGATTCCGAAATGACACAGTTAATATAAAACAGCAATACGTTTATTCTGTCGTAAAGAACTTTTATAAAAATTCATTATCTAAATAGAAACCGCCTCGTTACTTCATAAAGAAAGGCAGGTGAAAAGAATTAAAAAATAGATAAAGTCAAAGAAAATTAAAATGTAAGTAAAAAGTATAAATAAAATATATAGTATATTGTTGAAATTCTCCTAATTTCAGAACATATTTTTTAATGTAGTTATTCAAAATATTTATGATTTTTAAAAAAATTATATTCTCTTCAATTTAAATATCTATAAATTATATCTTCGTAAATTTAAATGTCTATAAACAATTGTAAAATTTCTAATGTCATTATGAACCTAAATTATTATTTTGTTTCAGTAATTAGCATTTAAGGTTGATGTTTCCTAATGATTAAGTATGAACAAATTGCTATTAACGACATATTTTAAAATCAGGGATTCTAAATTTAACTTAACTTATCTTTATAAAAGAATATGTAGATAAAAAAAGTGTCGATATATGCCTTCATTTTTCTTAATAGTTAAAGTTAAAACTGAACTTTTTAAAATAAAGTATTTATCGTGTCATTTTCACCAACTAGCAAAACATTTTTATAAGTTTAAAATGGTATTTTTTTAATATAATAACCAAGAAAGTTTTTTTTAAACTATGTTTATGAACGGAAATAATGTGTGAATTACGTCAAGTTTGAAGGCTAATAACCAGAAAAAGTCTAACTTATTTTTACAAAGAGAAAGATGCAAAGTTATCATATCTTTGCTTGGGATCTCCGAGATCTGTGGACACAGTGACGTCATGAGGAGGCAAATCGTAGCTTCAGCTCTAAGAGCGGAGTGAACTAGCCCTTGTATTCTCTTTAGCCCTGGGTTGATATAGTCGATAATTAATTCTCCACATTGGTGTCCCGGGCATGATATGAAAATGAGGGGAATTAATTATCGACTATATCAACCTTCATCTATCAGTGAATTGGTATTTAATATTTGTAGTGGTAGTTACACCACATTACTATGTTGTTTATGATCGAGACGAGACTGAGCAGCAACAGTGCGAGGAGTTGGTTAAACTCTCAGTCACAAGTAAACTGTTCAATGTGGATCATCCATCGAAGTATGCGTTTCTGTCAAAGTAGGCATGTTCACATTGGTGATCTCCGTGATGTGAACATGCTTAATGTGGCATAACTACCACTACAAATATTAAATACCAATTCACTAGTATATAAGCCATGTTAACTTGATTCTATCATGAGGTACCTTTTGATAGATGAGGGTTGATATAGTCAATAATTACTTCCCCACATTGGTGACCCGGACATGATATGAAAATGAGGGGAATTACTTATTGACTATATCAACCTTCATCTATCAGTGAATTGGTATTTAATATTTGTAGTGGTAGTTATGCCACATTACTACGTTGTTTATGAAAGAGGCGAGACTGAGCAGCAACAGTGCGAGGAGTTGGTTAATCTCTCAGTCACAAGTAAACTGTTCAATGTGGATCATTCATCGAAGTATGCGTTTCTGTCAAAGCAGGCGTGTTCACATTGGTGATTTCCCTACGTGATGTGAACACGCTTAATGTGGCATAACTACCACTACAAATATTAAATACCAATTCACTAGTATATAAGCCATGTTAACATGATTCTATCAAGAGTTACCTTTTGATAGATGAGGGTTGATATAGTCGATAATTAATTCCACTCAATTCATTATATTTTATAAAATTATTCAAGATCATGCTGTGAGAAACAATCCATGAAAAAACTATGAATAAGGGCAGATGAATGAAATAAAGAAATGTACTGATATTTATAATAAATATTTAGCAATGAATTCACATAATCAAGTAAAAAACTTTTGAATGAAGCATTTCTATACATCTAAATAATCTAATGCGTATACATTTGAACAATTTTGAATTTATTATTCATTTCTTTTTTCATTATCAAATAAAATAATTTTAAAATATAAAAAGCAAGATTTAATTGAATGCAAAAGCTAAATATTGTATGCAAAATTGTATGCGAAAGAATTGTATGCAAAAACAATACTTTCTTTTCATTTAAAAATACCAGGCATAAATAGCTAGAAATGTAAATATAATATAGATGTCTAATATTTTGATTGCTATTCTAAAATTGCTTAGGATAGGATATATTTTTTTTCGCTATTGAATATAAATAAAATTTAGAGACTTTGAATTATTTTTTAAAATTATGAAAAAAATTTATTTTACTAAGTACATATTTATTATTATTATCCTTAATGTCCTTATTATTATTATCCTGTCTGGCCAACTATGATGATGATATCCTTAAGGTAGGGAGAGCGCCAAAAACATTTTTGCTTACACTTAAAATTTGGGTCTGACCGGTTCTGTGTCTTTCTGACATTTTGTCCTTAATTATTGCAACAAAATCTTGAATTTCACAGAAATAAGTTCAACAACCTACAGCACTATATTGGTTAAATATCTAAAAGCATTAGTTTTCGAATAAATGAAGAGCTTGCATACACTGCCCTTTATACAGATAACGAGTCCTACTCTACCACGCCCTTTGCGCTTGATATTATGGCACTGTCTGGAATGCTATTTTGCATAAATTAGTTGTTTCTTAGCAATTGTCAAGCAGAATTGAAATTGTATTGAAAGTCTTTATCTCATCCAACTTACCATATTGACTTCAATTGTCTTCTTCCATTCCTGCTCATTCATTATTCCAGCATTATTTACAACTAAATTGATTTGTCCAAATCTTTCTATTGTTTTATCAAAAGCATCTAAAAATATCTTTAATAATTAGTGTAAGTTATAACAAATATAAATTATATTTAATTCTGAGAAAAGAAAAATTTAAAATTTCATTTGTGCATTGAAAATGTCTACTATAATATATTGAGTTTTATGTAATACACTTTCTCTTTTGAATGTGAGGATTATTTACTTTTAACTCTGACTACTTTTAAAAATTGCTTTAAATGCTTTAAAGTGGCAGAGTTGCTAACAAATTCTGAAGTGATTATCAACTAATCGTTCAACTTGTAACAGGACAATAGCTTTTCGGACCATAAAAAAATTTAAATTTTTAACATTCTTCCAATTATTGTAATAATAATATTATAATAAAAACTACACTCAAACAAAATTTTTTACATCGGGTAACTAATATCCACAAATTTAGACATTATAACAAAATGATAAATATAATTAAATTAAATTGAATACATATAATTTGAAAAAGAGTGTCAATTCCAATGTAGCACAAAATTACTCTCGTAAATCAACTAAATTCAGAATGTATAAAGAATTAAATAATAGCTGTCACACTTATTACTAAGGAAATGGTCTTAAAATAAATAGAATTTTTTAAATAAAAAAAATTTATTAAGTAAAATTGCAATGCACCTAAAGTTATAAATAAATAAATAACCATTGAAGACCTAAAAGTTTTTAGATGACAGGTTGATTCTAGAAATTAGGCTCACATACAGTAAAAACATACAATTAATGATTTAACAGAAATTTAATTTTCTTTTTAACCCAATAACAGTTCTGCACCTAAAAAGCTGTAAACTTCAATTTTCTCTACCTAGCAAAATCAGTTTTTCCATGTAATTAGATAAGGAAATAGTGTATAAAGAAGAAACGTTCTCCTAATTTTGACCATTTGCTAAACCACCAGCGGGTAAATGGTTTGGTAAAACAATTGTTGTTTTTTTTTATAAATTCTCCTCACAAGCTTTGGCATTATAATGGTTTTCAAAAACCACACTGTTGAAATTTTAATATGCCTATTTCATTAAGTCACACACATTTTTTGGAATTACCTTTAAAATTATTAAAAGAAGTAACATCACATTTTTGAAAGAAAATATTTTCTTTCAAATTTTCAGGTAGTTTCTTGATAAAATCTTCAGCTGCATTTTCACTGACATCGCACAGGCATATCTGTAATTATATGTTCTAAGTTTAAACAATGTGTATATAAAACAAAGTGTCAAACCTCACTAAATACATTTATCCATTTAAATTGTAATAACAATGAATGCATTAAAATTATTTAGTAAGTGTTCAATTCTTGAGGAAAAACTGAAATATGCATAGGAAACAAAAACATTCGTAAAAATTATTTCTAATTAATTTCTTACTTATTTAAGAATAAAAAAATAAGGCGATTAAAATTGTATATGTAAAGCAACTTATATATTTAAAACAAAAACATTGAGATTTAGTCTCACCAAATGTACTGCAGTAGTAAATAGCTTATTTATTTGTTAATTTTTTTTCCTTTCTATTTTTTTTTGACATTATGAAAATATCATTTTTATGTAAAACAAATAATTATTTTAAAAATTTGAATTGAATTTATGTTATATATATAATACAGTGAAACTTCTAGGATAGACCACCGCTATTTATGACCACTTTTGAGAGGCAAGGAATTTTTTTTATAAATTTTGTGTTGAAGAAAACCTTTAGAAGAGACCATCAAAACTTCTGAGAATGCACTAAAGACAAACAATGACTTATTTTCAGAGTTGAAATTCAAAATAAAAAATAAAGTTATATTAGAAAAAATTAAGCATCTCAAACAAACATCTTCTCATCTTTTAAAGCAAACTAACTTTCAAGATAAAGTTATTATAGTTGGAAAATGTATTGTTAAGATTTATTTTTTATAAAACAACTTCAATTAAATTATGTTTGTAAAATTTCACTTCCTTAAATGAAAAAACTAAAAATAACTATTAAAAAAGTGGGGAAAAAAACAAGCTTTAACTACAAAAAAAAAAGCAAATTTAAATCAAATATTTTTGATTTTTCAAAAAATAAAAAAAAAATCTAGCCTAATCTTAAAGACAAGACTGGCGTTAGATCGAAGAGCTACAAAATATTTAAATGAAGTGGAATCATTAATATGTCATTAACAACAACATTGTCTACAATCAACATTATTTACAGTATTCTAGAATATTTTCATGAAAGATATTAATTGGTTAACCAGGATAAAATTACAACTTGAAGAAAGAAAATAAAGAAGTAGAATGGAATGGCAAAACTTTTATACAGTCAAACCCCACAATAGTGAACCTTCAAGGGATCGAAATTTCGGTTCACTATATCTGTTCCGGGAGATCATTAAATGTGTTAACTTGCTTTTATTTTATTTATTCTTCGTCTTGTGAACCAAAAAAAATTCTTAATCTTTAGCTGATGCAGGGAAAAATTTGTCCATACATCTGCCTGGGTAGGTCTTTGTTTATGGACGGAAAAGTGAGATAAAAGAAGCAAACAAGAGAAAATGCTTATCACTACATTCCACTCTATAGATGGTTTTAAAAATCAGTATAAGTATTTATTTTGAAGTAGACATTTCAATATTATTTTTAAAAAAATTGAAGGAAAAAAAATCAGTCGAACACAGAAAAAAGTTCATAATATTCAACTTCCTCACTTTTTTAGTTCACTATAGCCACAAAAAATAACATTATACGTGTACAGCAAGGCATCCGAACATTTCGTTCTCTATATCCGGGAGTTCACTATAGCGGGGTTTGACTGTACTTTTAATTTAAAAAAATTAAAATAATCAGTAGCCTAAAGTAATATTCACTTTCATTCCTTCTTTTAACAATTCCAAACAATAAGATTTCCCAATACCTTGTGCACCACCAGTTACAATAGCTACTTTATCGGTGAAAGTCATTTTAACCATAAAATAAAATTTTAGAGATTAAACAAAAAAAAATTTTTTTTCTGAGAATGATGATTCTGCGTATTATTAAATCTGCAGAATCATCATTCAGAATCATATTATCACCGCAGATTATTAAATTTCGTTATCTCTCGTAACCTAAAATCTTTTCTTCTCGTAAGATTAAAAGAATCCTCATAAGCTCTGACGTTTCAAAATATTGTTGTTTTAACAAAAAAATCTCAAACTTTATGAAATAAACAAGTACATTAGTGAAGAAGTATATAGTTTTTTTAAAAATTTTTACAATTGATGTGATGGTGAAAATCAATTATTGAGTATTATTTAAAATCAGTTGTTTGCTTATAGCTTGAAATGTACATAGTGGTCTTAATTCAAAACCGTTTTTCATATGCGCAGTTTCGCAACTCACTAAAAAGGAGACGAGCGTTCAGTCCCTGTGAGGGATCTCTGTTCTAAAAATTTTATTTTAAAAAGACAAGATGGTTAGTTTTTGAATATTCACATAGAAATTTTACGACCAGTTTTTAAGTTTTTTGAAGGCGTTGGTCAGCTTACACGTACCTTACACCATTCCCAACAAATAAGGTTGCTCACCACTCAAACTCTCCTCTTTTTAGGGGCGATACGGCAAGTTTCTGAAAACTTACTAACCTGGTTCTCGTTCACATTTCTGAATTTACACCCATTATTTGTCCCGCAATGGGCTGATTGTTAAGACACGGTTCCCAGCAGATCACCGAAGTCAAGCATCATTGACTGCGGTCAGTGTGCGGGTGGGTGGCCACTTGGACAAGTCTGCATAGGGATCGATTATGTGGTTTATTGGTCCTCGTTAAACTGTTCTACCGTAAAGTGCTCGACTTCGCGTGCAGGTCATCGGGCTACCGAAGCAGGGGTGCCATCCCCTCTGCAGAGGATCAAAATTGTGATGGCATGTCTTCGGATCATCCTTAGGGATGGTTCCCAGACCGTCGCCAATAGCCCATTGTGCAGCTCTAGTGCGACGTAAATGAACTACTACAACAACACCCATTATTTTTTCGCAAGTAATGTGAATGGTTATATTCAGGATGCTAGATTAATGCGAACTAGAGCCTGATGGGTGAATTTTTCACTGATAAATACAGGGGTCGGAGGTGCTTACGTCATGCGATTTCTCATACATATCGATTAAGTTTCAAGTTTATCGAGGTTTGAGGGACAGGCAATAAATAACGAACCGAAAAGAATGTTTCTGGACACCCTAAATCAAACAATGCCGCGAAAAAATTGCAACTCACGTCAATTACCTTGATTATCATATGAAATAACAGCACAAAATTTTGTAAACCAATCTCTATCTTACATATTCATGGAGTTACAGACATTTTTATGAAAAAAAAATTTTTTTTGATTACGTTTTCGTACTATAACTGCAAAAATATTCGTTAAAATTAAGCACGATTTTTAGAGTAAATTTTAGTTATTAATAAAAAATTTCATTTTAAAATAAAAAATTTGTTAAAAATTGCTCAACATATGAATATTCAAAGTAATACTTTCATACTGCGCATGTGTGGTTAACATTAAAAAAAAATAAATTATAATTTTGTTTAGAATTGTATTTGGTAACTCATGAAGAAAGTCTGATTCTAATATCTGGAAAATGTAAAAAAATTCTGGCGAATTTCTAAATTTCTATTCTTTAGTAATTTTTTATTGAAGGCTCGGATGATAAGGGATTTTCTTGGAATTTCATTTTGTATCATAAAACAAAATTTCATAACAAATGTTTTATAAAAATGTACGTATCTAATGGCTTATAGCTGTATTTTTTTGGTATAGGGTGTTCGAAAACATTTTTTTTTCATTCGTAATTTATTGCCAGTCTCTCAAGCCTGTAATAGCTTAAAACTTAATTGATATGTATTTGAAATCGCGTGATTTAAACACTTATAAAGTTTCAAAATATTTCTCTACGTTTTCCTTGAGAAATATGAAAAAACGAATTAGTATTGAAGTGTTCCAATATTTTGTCCAACCCCTGTATATTCTACCGATCAGGTTCTCATTCACTTGCGATTTTCTCGAATGGGGAAAAAACGTATTCTTAAGAATTTTCCTTTTTTTCTCGAAAGGCTTATAGCTGACAAAATATATTTTAGATTTCCGAATTCTGAAGCGTCTACGGATTTTACACCTTGAATAGATAAAGGTAAATGTGAGTGTAGAGAATATAATTTCCTTTTACCTTAAAAAAAAAAAATAAAAAATTCAGTGCAAAGAATGCAGGACAGGTGTGTGCCAGAAAATAGCCATATTTTCTTCAAAATTAATTTATTTTTATTTTTGTGTCAATTGTGCGTGATATTTCGTATTTTTTAAAAATTTTTCTTTATTTATTCGTCAAGTGTGCCATCACGCTATGACGTTTTTATTTTTTCAATGACACCATCTTTTTCACGTCTATCAATTTCATTTTCTATGTGACTTTTGATGCAAACGGTACCGGCCAAACTCGGAGGGAAGTGGTACAGCATTAGGCTGTTACTTTAATTCTACTTCATACTTATTTATTTCATCTAATTTATTTAAAAAATATCCTTACATTGATCAAGTAATTTATTTAAATTTAAATTACACGAACTTTTAAACATTTCTACAGAATTCCAAACAGGATTAGTTTTATAAAGTTATATTCACGTCCAAAAATGCTATCTAAATCTTCCTTTACTATGTAAAAATTCAAGTTGAGTTTTTTTATTTCGATACTCTACTCTTACTGTGATGTAGCTTAACAGAAGGACCAAGCGGAATCAGTTTTAAAAACTTATAATCATTGGATGAATTTCTTTTCCCCATATTTTCAGAAATTTTTTAAACTCATTACTGAAGCCACGGTGGCTCAGGGGATAAAGCGTTCGCCCCGCAATGAGGTGACCCATATTCGAATCCCAGCGGAGTCTGGTTGGTAAAAATTTTGCTCCGCTCGCACTGACCACAGTGCTGATGTAAAATAGCCTCAGTGGTAGAGTTATCATGAGTTAGAATCAGGCTAACCGTGGGAGATTTTCCTCTCCATGTAACACAAATGCCGGTTATTTCCATCAAAAATCCTTCACAGAGGCTAATTTGTCCCAATGCGTAATCCAGGATTTCCCTTGCCATCTGGGTTGGGTTTAAAATTTTAAGGCTATATGGAGATTAACATTAATAGTCGTTAACTCAGAATCGGAGCTTGTTGAACGTCAATTATAAAAAAACGAGAGAAAAAAATTTCATTACTGAAACTGTCCCACCTGTACCGACATAAATTCGAACTGGTTAATTTTCGATTTCAGCCGTTATCATAATTAGAGACTTTAATGGTTCCACTTCATTTAAGACATTTTAATATGTAAATATTTTTGCCATTATTATTTTCTAAAAAATTCTCTTCAACATCGATTTGTTTTTGTCTTATCAATCTTGATTAATTTATCTTAACATAACATATGCTTTTTTGATATGTCGGAGTATGATATGTTTTTACAAAACCCTCATTTATAAGAAATAAACTCGCAATCTATATATATATATATATATTTCTCTTACACGGCGACAAAAAAAAAGCCTCATTACAACTCCCCGAATGGCAACGCTAGAAAATCGACCAATGATTGCCGCTAAAAATGTCACACGCCAAATCTAGCTGAGGTGGCTCAACACATAGCACTTTTAAAGACGGAAACTGCAATAACCAGAGAGAGCATTCTCACCAAATGTGATCTCTTCCGAAATTCACCCTATCAGGTTGTTCAATTCATCTGCGGCAATCTCATACTATTAAGCTAGGCAGAAGTGAGTAGTCTTTGTCGATGGATCTCTATTTTAGTATTTTGTCGAAAGCGCTTTTTTTCGCGAATTTATATACTATTACAATTTTTAATAGACTTAATTATAGCCGAAATTTTAACCTTTTTAAAGAGATATCAGTTTTGGAAATTTTATCTTAAGATTTTATACTATAGCACATTTCTAATAGGTTTAACGAATTACATGTCATTTATTTGAATTCAAATTTATTTTAATGACTTAGTATCTACTAAAAAGATGTAATTTTTTTAAAAAAAAAGTTGTTATATGGATTTGAATGATTGTTTTGAATTCTTAGAATTTTGTGCATTTGCAACGTACCTAAGTTAGTAGCGAGCGAAGCAAACCTTAAAAGATTGCGTAGCAATTTTCGGGGGTTGGCGAGCGTTAGCGAGCAGGGGGCGCGGCCCACTAGTTAAATTAATTATGATCACCCAAACAGTGTGAATAGTAACCCTTTCGATCTGTTTTTCTTTGAGCGAAGTGCATTAACGATTTCGGTTTCAGATTGAAATGTTTAATTGATTGCCTATTTAAGGATGGTTTATAAGTTTTTTTTTTGACTCACCTTTATTCCTGACGTCATCAATTTTCCCTACAATTTCAACTGTGCTTCAGCTTTGGTTTTTTAAATATCGTTTTGAGCTTTTCAAAACTTTTATTATTTCTCAACAAGTTATATAATTTAGGATTCAAATTTGCTACCAGCACTTTCGCACGTTTATCGTTACTAACGTTTTGAACTTCAAGATAAGCTTGAAATCATAAGAAACGAATTCTTTAATATTTAATAAACGATAATCGAACCTTTCTAAAGTTTCATAAAATTTCTCAACACGTACAGAAGCTTTTCATCTTTTTTTTTAATTTTAGTTTCTGCTCTTCCATTTAGTGTCTTAATAAGAGCTTCATTTTTCTTAATTAGTTTTTTTACTTTAATTTTCTATTATATAAACTCAGAAAATTCCGATCTGCCTCTGCCGCGAAAATCCCATATCCAATCAATAGATTTCTTCGAGAAATTGGAGAGTCCTGTTTATTATTTCAAGGTGCTGGATTCGTCAATGCTCATCGCCAGGTTTTATGTTTTGCTACGTTGTTGAAGAAGGCTGATTGTATTCAATTAATTAGTGTTTGTCATTAACTAGACATTTGAACGACAACACTTTATTTATATAAATACACATAACACAAATTGCTAATGTTGCCGGACTGTCGACTGTTTTGATCTTGTCCCATGCAATCTCACATTTCACTTGATTAGACATAACCGACTGCCATGTATCGGTATAAAATTATATTACTTACTTCTCCATTCACTACACTTATTGAATTATCAGACTCTTTACGTACAGCCACTGTTATTTTCCCATTCTCTAGGTTTATAGAAAAAGGTCTCCGATGCCTTCGTAACAGCCCAATACTTTTTATATTTGTTACGATTGGCCAACAGATTAGATTTAGACTTATTAGAAAAATGTATCCCACATTGCTCTATAAACCTGATTTTAGACAGTTTGTAAAAAGCCTAGTAATTCCATTGTGAATAGCCATATTTAAGTTTTAATTTAATTAAAGAAAATTCTTTCTGATCAAGCAACTTTTTGCAAATTTCCTATTTAGTCTAAATCATGTAGACTTATTGTAACCAGTAAGAAACCTAAAAATTCTAAGTAGATTGGAAAACAGTGAAAACTTTTTCAATTAGCATTGTGCATTTGTAAATGTCGAATGAATTTGTAAATTGTCGCGTCGGATTCTTCTGTTAACTAAAAACATATAAATGTGCCTAATTTTAAAATCCATTAAAGTTTGAGCACTTTAGTTCAACGTTTCCCAATTCAGTTAAGCTATTATAAAATGCAAAAATATCATCATTCTTTTTGCAGTACCCTGACTTGTATTGATTAAATACGTAGTCAAAAAGGCTGATTTCACTAGCCATCGTCCGGCAACATCGTTCAACATAATTCACAGATCTAGAAATCGGTTATTCAACAATTTATAGACGAATTTCTTCTCAGCATCATCTCTGAGTACCCAGACAACTATTTCTGTCATACATAGTTTAACTATATTTTTTTGTACGGTGAGAGGTTTTTCAGCTCAACTAATCCTGTAAATTAACAAGAATGATGTTTCTGCTGGTTTTAATACCCTGTTTTTGCATATTCATGTCTTGCGTGTCCCGCAGTGGACTGATCGTCAAGACACGGTTCCCAGCAGAACATTGAAGACAAGTATCACTGGCTGCTGTCGGTAAGCGGGTGGGTGACCACTTTCATCAGCTTGAGCTGGCACCGAGGGTGCGAGGTATCGGTCCTCGTTTAACTGTTCTACTGTAAAGGGCTCTATTTCGGGCGCAGATCGCCGGACTCCCAAATATAGGAAGCCATCCCCTCTGAAAAAGATTAAAAATGCGATAGCATGTCTAGGATCATCCTCAGGGATGTTTCCCAGATCGTCGCCAATAACTCATTGTGCAGTTCTATTGCAACGAACTGTTATGTACCTGCCATGTCTTACATAGCGCAAAAAATTTCTAACTCTCAGTTCCAAGGTTGCTACGGAAACCTGAAACGGACATCAGAAACCAGAGGTTCCGATGAACATCGCTTGAGAATAGCTTATTTAGTTTGTATAAACATTTTTCGTTTGTGGATCGAACTATAAATTGGGGTATCTTTCTATCTATGGGCAACGCTATAGTTATTATTCATTTTGCCAGGTTGTCTTAAGTAGTAATTTAAGTGTCGTTGAATAGTTAGTAATACGTTAAGCATACATTTTGAATAATTCTGTATTTTTATGAAGATAAAAACTTAAAATTATTAGGATAACAAAACAATTATTTAGAGTTTTTTTGTTCGATCCTTGCAAAATTGCTGCAGAAATTTAAAATATAAGCGATTCTATGAAGTCGCATACTGCCATACCAATTATTGGTGATGCAGCTTGCTATTTTCAGCTAATTAAGGTGATAGGATTGCAGGAGGCGTTGAAGAATTAGAATATTTAAACGCAGTTGTGCTTGGAATTTGACTGGGCTACCATTATGTTGTAAAAGATATTTTTGAAAGTTGACCAAGCTGGTAGCCAAAGGCGGCTAGTTAATAAATGTAATAAATGAATATTAAATAAGGAAACAAAAATGCAAAAAAATCTAGGTAAATTTTTTTTTTATAACATTCATTAATTTTATGCTTATAACCACTTAATAAACATGGATCCTTTTTGTTAATAAAGAACTATGCTTCTGACTTTCTGGCCAATAAACATTTTGCCAACAACAACTGGAAACTGTTTAGATCATTATCTTTTTATGTTATATAGAAATATATTTTTTAAAATAGAAATTCAGGCTTATTAATAATACTAACAAAAATGAATAAAAATAAAACAAAATACTTAGCTTTTTTTTACCATTGTACCCTTCAAATTTTATATAGTTAGTATTATCTTTTATAACTAATGAATTAAAAGCAAACAAACATACGTTCAGATTGTTTTGTGCCAATAAATATTTACTAACGAAAAATAAAAGCTGCTTTTCAGAAAGTGTATTTCGTGTTTATCTGACTTTATTTTTCGATATACGAGGAAAACATAAAGGAAAAGTTCGTGTTCTGGCAACAGAATATCCCTTAAGAGGAGGAATTGGCTGAGTCAAAAAGAACTTGGCGGCGATTAGGGAATTAACAGTAATTCTGGTGTAAGAGTACCGCTCTTCTTCGCTCTGTGACTTTCTCCCAATACTCACATCAATTCGATTCAGGATGAAAGAATAATAAAATGAGAGTGAAGGGAGGAGAAAGAGATGATGAGAGGACACGTGACCTGACAGCCACGCGCTGTTGACGCCCGTCATTCGTTGCCATGGAAACTCTAGATGCATTTATCCATTTCATGTTGGTTGCTAGATTCAGAGAGAAATCTTTTTTTGGCGTGAAAGAGTGTTTTGCTGTTGATAAAATTCATAAAAACTACAGAAATTAATTTGCATTTTATTACAAAATTATAGTTTGGCCTAAATTACTTTCTTTTCCTCCTTTAGAGCATTGAATTATATGGTTGTGCAATTGATCTAACAATGTTTGTATTTTAATTAATAACTTTTTATGACTAAATTAATAGAAGTGTGAAGAATTCTTGTCCTGTGTGTAGAAATATGCCTGTCACAAAATTAAAACTTCAATCCATACAAAATTTACACCCATGATATAAAAATGATATAATTTTTTTATTGTTCTTTATTGAAAATAAATTGACACGTATTTTTGCGTTTTTGTTTATATTGCATATTTTTGACTATACGAATTTTTGAAAATTTCGCGTTTTCGCACTCACGACTTTGCAATTAATTTTTTAACGTATTGCCATCCAGCAACAAAAGTATTTAAATACACTTTCTTGTGGTGATTTTTCTCAAATTTTAAGAAAATCAACATTAAAATATAAAATTTTTTGTTTTTAACATAAAAAAATTCATTTTTTGAAATTTTTTTTTTTTTTTTTTTTTTGCAATTTGGACATTTTCGATTTTTTTAATGCTTCGACAGTGTGAAGTATAATCAATAATGATATTAATTGCAAATCTTTGGAATATTAAGACACTTCGTTCAAAAGATATAACAAAACAGTGACGGCGCGCACGGCGCGTATGTCTGTAGAATATGGCTCGACTGTTCTCGAACTCATCCGCTACATACTAAACTAGATCGTGATCAAGAAAATGTATTTAAATATTTTTGTTGCTGGATGGCAATACGTTGAAAAATTAATTGCAAAGTCGTGAGTGCAAAAAAGCGAAATTTTCAAAAATTCGTATAGTCAAAAATATGCAATTTAAACAAAAACGCAAAAATACGTATCGATTTATTTTCAATAAAGAACAATAAAAAAATAAATTGCATCATTTTTGTATCATGGGTGTAAATTTTGTATGGATTGCCCCATATGTGTGATGGGGAATCTATATTGGGATCAATTAAACACAGAGGACTTTTCATTTTATTATTATGTATGTATGATGGGGATATTGGAGCCAATGTGTATTAAGTTACCTTTGAAATGTAATATTAGTTTTGGAGAATTTATTCTAACGGGATAATTTCGAAAACTGTATTTTCGCTTTATTTTGTATGATTTTTATGAATTATATTTGTCATGTGCACTGAAAATAATTTCGTACTTAAATGAGATAAAAGAAAAAAGAAACTTAAAAATTTTTTTTTCAAAATGTGACCTCTTTTGAAGGAAAGGATTTTTCTTGTTCATCGATTATTGTTTTTTATTTTTATTTCCTTAATTTTTTTAAACGTTTTTTTGTCACAGGAAATAAAATTCTTCTCTTTTAGAAAAAAGTTTCGTCGCGAAATAAATAAGTTTCGACAATACGTTAAACTTCTACGTAAAAATATTTTTGTTTAGAAGCTCAATAAGTATGTTCTTTTGCTTTACATACAAAAAATATCTAAAAGATCTTAGACAGCTTAAAATAACTCTTACGTTTTCTGTTTGTATTTTGTAAAACAAGATGTAACTGACTCAAAAAATTGAACTGAACTTATATTGCAAAGAAAATGTGAAAACTTTTTTAACATAGGGTTTAAAAATGTAATTCTACAGAAAATTTGTTTGAAGTCACAGTTTTAAAAGAAATATAAGTTATTTTTTAGCAAAGAAAATGCGTACATATAGAATTTTTTTTTGAATATTAAAAATATTTTTCTATAATAATGTATTTAATTAAAAAAAAATGATCTTAATCAGCATTGTTATAAGCCTCTATTACTTTTATTATTTGCTTCAGTAAAAATGTTTTCTTTATTTTCTTGATTATAATTAAGACATTAAGACAGCAAGAAGTTGTCTGTAATCTTGATATTCAAACTTAAAATGTCGTTGTATTTTTTGTCGTTGTATTTTTGAAGTCACAGTTTTAAAAGAAATATAAGTTATTTTTTAGCAAAGAAAATGCGTACATATAGAATTTTTTTTGAATATTAAAAATATTTTTCTATAATAATGTATTTAATTAAAAAAAAATGATCTTAATCAGCATTGTTATAAGCCTCTATTACTTTTATTATTTGCTTCAGTAAAAATGTTTTCTTTATTTTCTTGATTATAATTAAGACATTAAGACTGCAAGAAGTTGTCTGTAATCTTGATATTCAAACTTAAAATGTCGTTGTATTTTTTGTCGTTGTATTTTTGAAGTCACAGTTTTAAAAGAAATATAAGTTATTTTTTAGCAAAGAAAATGCGTACATATAGAATTTTTTTTGAATATTAAAAATATTTTTCTATAATAATGTATTTAATTAAAAAAAATGATCTTAATC
The DNA here is from genome assembly GCF_982258835.1 of Parasteatoda tepidariorum. Classification (NCBI taxonomy): domain Eukaryota; kingdom Metazoa; phylum Arthropoda; class Arachnida; order Araneae; family Theridiidae; genus Parasteatoda; species Parasteatoda tepidariorum. The sequence goes on along the minus strand of NC_141762.1, from coordinate 47,379,105 downwards.
AGCATTGTTATAAGCCTCTATTACTTTTATTATTTGCTTCAGTAAAAATGTTTTCTTTATTTTCTTGATTATAATTAAGACATTAAGACTGCAAGAAGTTGTCTGTAATCTTGATATTCAAACTTAAAATGTCGTTGTATTTTTTGTCGTTGTATTTTTGAAGTCACAGTTTTAAAAGAAATATAAGTTATTTTTTAGCAAAGAAAATGCGTACATATAGAATTTTTTTTGAATATTAAAAATATTTTTCTATAATAATGTATTTATATAAAAAAAAAATGATCTTAATCAGCATTGTTATAAGCCTCTATTACTTTTATTATTTGCTTCAGTAAAAATGTTTTCTTTATTTTCTTGATTATAATTAAGACATTAAGACTGCAAGAAGTTGTCTGTAATCTTGATATTCAAACTTAAAATGTCGTTGTATTTTTTGTCGTTGTATTTTTGAAGTCACAGTTTTAAAAGAAATATAAGTTATTTTTTAGCAAAGAAAATGCGTACATATAGAATTTTTTTTGAATATTAAAAATATTTTTCTATAATAATGTATTTAATTAAAAAAAAATGATCTTAATCAGCATTGTTATAAGCCTCTATTACTTTTATTATTTGCTTCAGTAAAAATGTTTTCTTTATTTTCTTGATTATAATTAAGACATTAAGACTGCAAGAAGTTGTCTGTAATCTTGATATTCAAACTTAAAATGTCGTTGTATTTTTTGTCGTTGTATTTTTGAAGTCACAGTTTTAAAAGAAATATAAGTTATTTTTTAGCAAAGAAAATGCGTACATATAGAATTTTTTTTGAATATTAAAAATATTTTTCTATAATAATGTATTTAATTAAAAAAAAATGATCTTAATCAGCATTGTTATAAGCCTCTATTACTTTTATTATTTGCTTCAGTAAAAATGTTTTCTTTATTTACTTGATTATAATTAAGACATTAAGACTGCAAGAAGTTGTCTGTAATCTTGATATTCAAACTTAAAATGTCGTTGTATTTTTTGTCGTTGTATTTTTGAAGTCACAGTTTTAAAAGAAATATAAGTTATTTTTTAGCAAAGAAAATGCGTACATATAGAATTTTTTTTGAATATTAAAAATATTTTTCTATAATAATGTATTTAATCTAAAAAAAAATGATCTTAATCAGCATTGTTATAAGCCTCTATTACTTTTATTATTTGCTTCAGTAAAAATGTTTTCTTTATTTTCTTGATTATAATTAAGACATTAAGACTGCAAGAAGTTGTCTGTAATCTTGATATTCAAACTTAAAATGTCGTTGTATTTTTTGTCGTTGTATTTTTGAAGTCACAGTTTTAAAAGAAATATAAGTTATTTTTTAGCAAAGAAAATGCGTACATATAGAATTTTTTTTGAATATTAAAAATATTTTTCTATAATAATGTATTTAATCTAAAAAAAAATGATCTTAATCAGCATTGTTATAAGCCTCTATTACTTTTATTATTTGCTTCAGTAAAAATGTTTTCTTTATTTTCTTGATTATAATTAAGACATTAAGACTGCAAGAAGTTGTCTGTAATCTTGATATTCAAACTTAAAATGTCGTTGTATTTTTGAAGTCACAGTTTTAAAAGAAATATAAGTTATTTTTTAGCAAAGAAAATGCGTACATATAGAATTTTTTTTGAATATTAAAAATATTTTTCTATAATAATGTATTTAATCTAAAAAAAAATGATCTTAATCAGCATTGTTATAAGCCTCTATTACTTTTATTATTTGCTTCAGTAAAAATGTTTTCTTTATTTTCTTGATTATAATTAAGACATTAAGACAGCAAGAAGTTGTCTGTAATCTTGATATTCAAACTTAAAATGTCGTTGTATTTTTTGTCGTTGTATTTTTGAAGTCACAGTTTTAAAAGAAATATAAGTTATTTTTTAGCAAAGAAAATGCGTACATATAGAATTTTTTTTGAATATTAAAAATATTTTTCTATAATAATGTATTTAATTAAAAAAAAATGATCTTAATCAGCATTGTTATAAGCCTCTATTACTTTTATTATTTGCTTCAGTAAAAATGTTTTCTTTATTTTCTTGATTATAATTAAGACATTAAGACTGCAAGAAGTTGTCTGTAATCTTGATATTCAAACTTAAAATGTCGTTGTATTTTTTGTCGTTGTATTTTTGAAGTCACAGTTTTAAAAGAAATATAAGTTATTTTTTAGCAAAGAAAATGCGTACATATAGAATTTTTTTTGAATATTAAAAATATTTTTCTATAATAATGTATTTAATTAAAAAAAAATGATCTTAATCAGCATTGTTATAAGCCTCTATTACTTTTATTATTTGCTTCAGTAAAAATGTTTTCTTTATTTTCTTGATTATAATTAAGACATTAAGACTGCAAGAAGTTGTCTGTAATCTTGATATTCAAACTTAAAATGTCGTTGTATTTTTTGTCGTTGTATTTTTGAAGTCACAGTTTTAAAAGAAATATAAGTTATTTTTTAGCAAAGAAAATGCGTACATATAGAATTTTTTTTGAATATTAAAAATATTTTTCTATAATAATGTATTTATATAAAAAAAAATGATCTTAATCAGCATTGTTATAAGCCTCTATTACTTTTATTATTTGCTTCAGTAAAAATGTTTTCTTTATTTTCTTGATTATAATTAAGACATTAAGACTGCAAGAAGTTGTCTGTAATCTTGATATTCAAACTTAAAATGTCGTTGTATTTTTTGTCGTTGTATTTTTGAAGTCACAGTTTTAAAAGAAATATAAGTTATTTTTTAGCAAAGAAAATGCGTACATATAGAATTTTTTTTGAATATTAAAAATATTTTTCTATAATAATGTATTTAATTAAAAAAAAATGATCTTAATCAGCATTGTTATAAGCCTCTATTACTTTTATTATTTGCTTCAGTAAAAATGTTTTCTTTATTTTCTTGATTATAATTAAGACATTAAGACTGCAAGAAGTTGTCTGTAATCTTGATATTCAAACTTAAAATGTCGTTGTATTTTTTGTCGTTGTATTTTTGAAGTCACAGTTTTAAAAGAAATATAAGTTATTTTTTAGCAAAGAAAATGCGTACATATAGAATTTTTTTTGAATATTAAAAATATTTTTCTATAATAATGTATTTAATTAAAAAAAAATGATCTTAATCAGCATTGTTATAAGCCTCTATTACTTTTATTATTTGCTTCAGTAAAAATGTTTTCTTTATTTACTTGATTATAATTAAGACATTAAGACTGCAAGAAGTTGTCTGTAATCTTGATATTCAAACTTAAAATGTCGTTGTATTTTTTGTCGTTGTATTTTTGAAGTCACAGTTTTAAAAGAAATATAAGTTATTTTTTAGCAAAGAAAATGCGTACATATAGAATTTTTTTTGAATATTAAAAATATTTTTCTATAATAATGTATTTAATCTAAAAAAAAATGATCTTAATCAGCATTGTTATAAGCCTCTATTACTTTTATTATTTGCTTCAGTAAAAATGTTTTCTTTATTTTCTTGATTATAATTAAGACATTAAGACTGCAAGAAGTTGTCTGTAATCTTGATATTCAAACTTAAAATGTCGTTGTATTTTTTGTCGTTGTATTTTTGAAGTCACAGTTTTAAAAGAAATATAAGTTATTTTTTAGCAAAGAAAATGCGTACATATAGAATTTTTTTTGAATATTAAAAATATTTTTCTATAATAATGTATTTAATCTAAAAAAAATGATCTTAATCAGCATTGTTATAAGCCTCTATTACTTTTATTATTTGCTTCAGTAAAAATGTTTTCTTTATTTTCTTGATTATAATTAAGACATTAAGACTGCAAGAAGTTGTCTGTAATCTTGATATTCAAACTTAAAATGTCGTTGTATTTTTGAAGTCACAGTTTTAAAAGAAATATAAGTTATTTTTCAGCAAAGAAAATGCGTACATATAGAATTTTTTTTGAATATTAAAAATATTTTTCTATAATAATGTATTTAATCTAAAAAAAATGATCTTAATCAGCATTGTTATAAGCCTCTATTACTTTTATTATTTGCTTCAGTAAAAATGTTTTCTTTATTTTCTTGATTATAATTAAGACATTAAGACTGCAAGAAGTTGTCTGTAATCTTGATATTCAAACTTAAAATGTCGTTGTATTTTTGAAGTCACAGTTTTAAAAGAAATATAAGTTATTTTTTAGCAAAGAAAATGCGTACATATAGAATTTTTTTTGAATATTAAAAATATTTTTCTATAATAATGTATTTAATCTAAAAAAAAATGATCTTAATCAGCATTGTTATAAGCCTCTATTACTTTTATTATTTGCTTCAGTAAAAATGTTTTCTTTATTTTCTTGATTATAATTAAGACATTAAGACTGCAAGAAGTTGTCTGTAATCTTGATATTCAAACTTAAAATGTCGTTGTATTTTTTGTCGTTGTATTTTTGAAGTCACAGTTTTAAAAGAAATATAAGTTATTTTTTAGCAAAGAAAATGCGTACATATAGAATTTTTTTTGAATATTAAAAATATTTTTCTATAATAATGTATTTAATCTAAAAAAAATGATCTTAATCAGCATTGTTATAAGCCTCTATTACTTTTATTATTTGCTTCAGTAAAAATGTTTTCTTTATTTTCTTGATTATAATTAAGACATTAAGACTGCAAGAAGTTGTCTGTAATCTTGATATTCAAACTTAAAATGTCGTTGTATTTTTTGTCGTTGTATTTTTGAAGTCACAGTTTTAAAAGAAATATAAGTTATTTTTTAGCAAAGAAAATGCGTACATATAGAATTTTTTTTGAATATTAAAAATATTTTTCTATAATAATGTATTTAATCTAAAAAAAAATGATCTTAATCAGCATTGTTATAAGCCTCTATTACTTTTATTATTTGCTTCAGTAAAAATGTTTTCTTTATTTTCTTGATTATAATTAAGACATTAAGACTGCAAGAAGTTGTCTGTAATCTTGATATTCAAACTTAAAATGTCGTTGTATTTTTTGTCGTTGTATTTTTGAAGTCACAGTTTTAAAAGAAATATAAGTTATTTTTTAGCAAAGAAAATGCGTACATATAGAATTTTTTTTGAATATTAAAAATATTTTTCTATAATAATGTATTTAATCTAAAAAAAAATGATCTTAATCAGCATTGTTATAAGCCTCTATTACTTTTATTATTTGCTTCAGTAAAAATGTTTTCTTTATTTTCTTGATTATAATTAAGACATTAAGACTGCAAGAAGTTGTCTGTAATCTTGATATTCAAACTTAAAATGTCGTTGTATTTTTTGTCGTTGTATTTTTGAAGTCACAGTTTTAAAAGAAATATAAGTTATTTTTTAGCAAAGAAAATGCGTACATATAGAATTTTTTTTGAATATTAAAAATATTTTTCTATAATAATGTATTTAATCTAAAAAAAAATGATCTTAATCAGCATTGTTATAAGCCTCTATTACTTTTATTATTTGCTTCAGTAAAAATGTTTTCTTTATTTTCTTGATTATAATTAAGACATTAAGACTGCAAGAAGTTGTCTGTAATCTTGATATTCAAACTTAAAATGTCGTTGTATTTTTTGTCGTTGTATTTTTGAAGTCACAGTTTTAAAAGAAATATAAGTTATTTTTTAGCAAAGAAAATGCGTACATATAGAATTTTTTTTGAATATTAAAAATATTTTTCTATAATAATGTATTTAATCTAAAAAAAATGATCTTAATCAGCATTGTTATAAGCCTCTATTACTTTTATTATTTGCTTCAGTAAAAATGTTTTCTTTATTTTCTTGATTATAATTAAGACATTAAGACTGCAAGAAGTTGTCTGTAATCTTGATATTCAAACTTAAAATGTCGTTGTATTTTTTGTCGTTGTATTTTTGAAGTCACAGTTTTAAAAGAAATATAAGTTATTTTTTAGCAAAGAAAATGCGTACATATAGAATTTTTTTTGAATATTAAAAATATTTTTCTATAATAATGTATTTAATCTAAAAAAAAATGATCTTAATCAGCATTGTTATAAGCCTCTATTACTTTTATTATTTGCTTCAGTAAAAATGTTTTCTTTATTTTCTTGATTATAATTAAGACATTAAGACTGCAAGAAGTTGTCTGTAATCTTGATATTCAAACTTAAAATGTCGTTGTAATTTTTGTCGTTGTATTTTTGAAGTCACAGTTTTAAAAGAAATATAAGTTATTTTTTAGCAAAGAAAATGCGTACATATAGAATTTTTTTTGAATATTAAAAATATTTTTCTATAATAATGTATTTAATCTAAAAAAAAATGATCTTAATCAGCATTGTTATAAGCCTCTATTACTTTTATTATTTGCTTCAGTAAAAATGTTTTCTTTATTTTCTTGATTATAATTAAGACATTAAGACTGCAAGAAGTTGTCTGTAATCTTGATATTCAAACTTAAAATGTCGTTGTATTTTTGAAGTCACAGTTTTAAAAGAAATATAAGTTATTTTTCAGCAAAGAAAATGCGTACATATAGAATTTTTTTTGAATATTAAAAATATTTTTCTATAATAATGTATTTAATCTAAAAAAAATGATCTTAATCAGCATTGTTATAAGCCTCTATTACTTTTATTATTTGCTTCAGTAAAAATGTTTTCTTTATTTTCTTGATTATAATTAAGACATTAAGACTGCAAGAAGTTGTCTGTAATCTTGATATTCAAACTTAAAATGTCGTTGTATTTTTGAAGTCACAGTTTTAAAAGAAATATAAGTTATTTTTTAGCAAAGAAAATGCGTACATATAGAATTTTTTTTGAATATTAAAAATATTTTTCTATAATAATGTATTTAATCTAAAAAAAAATGATCTTAATCAGCATTGTTATAAGCCTCTATTACTTTTATTATTTGCTTCAGTAAAAATGTTTTCTTTATTTTCTTGATTATAATTAAGACATTAAGACTGCAAGAAGTTGTCTGTAATCTTGATATTCAAACTTAAAATGTCGTTGTATTTTTTGTCGTTGTATTTTTGAAGTCACAGTTTTAAAAGAAATATAAGTTATTTTTTAGCAAAGAAAATGCGTACATATAGAATTTTTTTTGAATATTAAAAATATTTTTCTATAATAATGTATTTAATCTAAAAAAAATGATCTTAATCAGCATTGTTATAAGCCTCTATTACTTTTATTATTTGCTTCAGTAAAAATGTTTTCTTTATTTTCTTGATTATAATTAAGACATTAAGACTGCAAGAAGTTGTCTGTAATCTTGATATTCAAACTTAAAATGTCGTTGTATTTTTTGTCGTTGTATTTTTGAAGTCACAGTTTTAAAAGAAATATAAGTTATTTTTTAGCAAAGAAAATGCGTACATATAGAATTTTTTTTGAATATTAAAAATATTTTTCTATAATAATGTATTTAATCTAAAAAAAAATGATCTTAATCAGCATTGTTATAAGCCTCTATTACTTTTATTATTTGCTTCAGTAAAAATGTTTTCTTTATTTTCTTGATTATAATTAAGACATTAAGACTGCAAGAAGTTGTCTGTAATCTTGATATTCAAACTTAAAATGTCGTTGTATTTTTTGTCGTTGTATTTTTGAAGTCACAGTTTTAAAAGAAATATAAGTTATTTTTTAGCAAAGAAAATGCGTACATATAGAATTTTTTTTGAATATTAAAAATATTTTTCTATAATAATGTATTTAATCTAAAAAAAAATGATCTTAATCAGCATTGTTATAAGCCTCTATTACTTTTATTATTTGCTTCAGTAAAAATGTTTTCTTTATTTTCTTGATTATAATTAAGACATTAAGACTGCAAGAAGTTGTCTGTAATCTTGATATTCAAACTTAAAATGTCGTTGTATTTTTTGTCGTTGTATTTTTGAAGTCACAGTTTTAAAAGAAATATAAGTTATTTTTTAGCAAAGAAAATGCGTACATATAGAATTTTTTTTGAATATTAAAAATATTTTTCTATAATAATGTATTTAATCTAAAAAAAAATGATCTTAATCAGCATTGTTATAAGCCTCTATTACTTTTATTATTTGCTTCAGTAAAAATGTTTTCTTTATTTTCTTGATTATAATTAAGACATTAAGACTGCAAGAAGTTGTCTGTAATCTTGATATTCAAACTTAAAATGTCGTTGTATTTTTTGTCGTTGTATTTTTGAAGTCACAGTTTTAAAAGAAATATAAGTTATTTTTTAGCAAAGAAAATGCGTACATATAGAATTTTTTTTGAATATTAAAAATATTTTTCTATAATAATGTATTTAATCTAAAAAAAATGATCTTAATCAGCATTGTTATAAGCCTCTATTACTTTTATTATTTGCTTCAGTAAAAATGTTTTCTTTATTTTCTTGATTATAATTAAGACATTAAGACTGCAAGAAGTTGTCTGTAATCTTGATATTCAAACTTAAAATGTCGTTGTATTTTTTGTCGTTGTATTTTTGAAGTCACAGTTTTAAAAGAAATATAAGTTATTTTTTAGCAAAGAAAATGCGTACATATAGAATTTTTTTTGAATATTAAAAATATTTCTCTATAATAATGTATTTAATCTAAAAAAAATGATCTTAATCAGCATTGTTATAAGCCTCTATTACTTTTATTATTTGCTTCAGTAAAAATGTTTTCTTTATTTTCTTGATTATAATTAAGACATTAAGACTGCAAGAAGTTGTCTGTAATCTTGATATTCAAACTTAAAATGTCGTTGTATTTTTTGTCGTTGTATTTTTGAAGTCACAGTTTTAAAAGAAATATAAGTTATTTTTTAGCAAAGAAAATGCGTACATATAGAATTTTTTTTGAATATTAAAAATATTTTTCTATAATAATGTATTTAATCTAAAAAAAATGATCTTAATCAGCATTGTTATAAGCCTCTATTACTTTTATTATTTGCTTCAGTAAAAATGTTTTCTTTATTTTCTTGATTATAATTAAGACATTAAGACTGCAAGAAGTTGTCTGTAATCTTGATATTCAAACTTAAAATGTCGTTGTATTTTTTGTCGTTGTATTTTTGAAGTCACAGTTTTAAAAGAAATATAAGTTATTTTTTAGCAAAGAAAATGCGTACATATAGAATTTTTTTTGAATATTAAAAATATTTTTCTATAATAATGTATTTAATCTAAAAAAAAATGATCTTAATCAGCATTGTTATAAGCCTCTATTACTTTTATTATTTGCTTCAGTAAAAATGTTTTCTTTATTTTCTTGATTATAATTAAGACATTAAGACTGCAAGAAGTTGTCTGTAATCTTGATATTCAAACTTAAAATGTCGTTGTATTTTTTTATGGAATTATTCCAAGTACTAACGATTTAGTACTTGGTTACGTTGTTCAATAATTTTTTATTTTAATCGAGGAAGTGAAATCCTTCAGAAGAAATTTTAAACTATTTTATTAAATTTTTAAACTTTTTAACTTTATAGTTGCACATTTGCGCACAATAGCATTGCAGCAGTTATTGTTGTTGACGCATGCCTGTTTAGGCAGAAGTGGTGCGATTGTTCTTGTTTTCCAGTGGCGCCATCTATGGCCAAGAATTCGACTTCTACCACACCATACGTCTCACCCGTTTATAGGGCGGACGCATTCATACATTCATTCATTCATCCACAGATCGTAATTTTGACCTGAATCGGAGAACGATCGATCTCCAATCCAGTACCCCAAGAGGTTTTGATTTGTTACGGGAACATGGAGGACTTTTGCGACTCGACAGATTTAATGTGCATCAGTCACTTTAAAACACGGGGAGTCTTCGGCCGGCGAGGTTCGAACCCACGAACTCTCGGACATGGGCCCAGCGCCCTACCGACTAGGCTATCCCGGCCCACAGCAGTTTTTAAACCAATGGATGGAACATTTCTTGTTCAAGTATAATTCTGCTACAGCTGTAAGTAAATGCGCCCAAACTGCATGTATATCGTTGATTTAGTTTTAATTAAATATAATATTATCGTTAAAAATAGTATTCCATTAAATTAATGGACAAAAAGTATTTTAAATAATTAAGTTTTCAAGTTCATTAAAAAATATTTGATGTTATAAGCCATTAAGTAGTTGTTTTAAACAATCAATACATAAAAATATTTTTTTAACTTTACATCTATTGATGCTTTTATTTCAGCTCAAACTGCAGCTTACGTGATAATCGTAAATAATATTACGTTGCTCAAATCATTTTTTTGTAATATTGTAATAGCATATTCAACAGAACATAGAAAATTTCACTCCAGAAACATACAGTATATGTAAGAGAATTTCTGGGCCTTTTGGTCATCGGTGACCTCTTTTGTGATAGCTATACACTTTGATGTCTTGCTCCAAAATTTTATATTGGCTTTAACAGTAAGTCCCTTTTGGAATTATTATTAATTTTAAATTTTATGAATCTCATTGGGGATGCTGAGCTATTTGTTCTTGCACGGGCACATTTTGCGTTCATTTATCTACTTCGTATTTTTTACTTTCCTACATATTTAAAATACTTAATTTATTTTTTTAAATTTACACGTCATCGATGTTGCGATATTTTCTAATGTGTATCAATCTTTATTTGTTTTAATTCTACTTTACTGTAATTTTGTAGTGTTTTGTTCTCTTGTGGCAACGGATCAGACCCTCATCCGAAAACTCCTCCGAGGGTAGGTCGGTCACTATTAATCTTAGAGATTTTAAGGATAATTCAATAAGCCTATTGTATTTGATTTTATAAGTAGCTACAAATCTCTTTAAGCTACACACAATACAATTAAACAGTATCAAGTTAAATTTATTCAGTATTTATTCCTTGAATTAAGTGAAATATCAATGACGTTATTAATTTTAGGAATTTACTTCAATATGTGTTCTTACTTCTTATTGACTAGGGAGTTAAATTTTCACACCCTGCATGCTTCGCTCGGCAGTCTAAGTGATTACTTCGCAATCCTTTTTAATTTCTTTAAAGGTCTATAATATCAATATAAAAAATTCAGTTTCAAAATATTTTATTTCCTTTGTATAGAATTGGTACCATAGATTTAGTTTCCGTTTAGTTTGGGATAAAGTCGATTACCATTTTAATTCCTTCCCCAAACATTTCGTTAAAATTCTTATTTAATTTTTGTTGCTGCGAAAATTCATTTAAAATTTTCTGCCAAATGATTGTTTAGACGTAGTGCGAAAAAACAATTCCTAATATTGACTTTGAATCTTAAATAGTCATTATTTCATTGCATGCGTTGATGGTAAACAATTTTACATGAAATCTGACTTAAAACTGGATAAAATTTATGACAATACTTCAATTGAGGAATACGGAATGTGTGACGCAATAAAGTAGAAAATTAAAAGAAATTTTACTTACTAAAATGTTTAGCGATAACCTTATATCGTATAACAATTTAAATTGGAAGCGTTTTTTTAATCTCTTTTGAGTACTTTATATTTTTACAAATTTCGGTATAAATAGTAAGATTTATGGAAACATCTATGATATCAAGATTAAGAATAATATTAAGATTTCGAAATCGTCTGATCTCTTTCACTCTCTCCCGTATTTTTTTCTTATTTTATTGATTCATTTTACTCTCTCTCTCTCTCTTTCTCTCGTATTTTTTTATTAATTAATTTTTTGTTACTTTTTGTCATCAGGTCAATTGCGAGTTTATGAAGTTAAGACCTCGACTGGAGTTTACATGTTTTTTTTTTTAACATCAATGAATAAATAGACATTATTTAAACAGAAGAAAAAAATGTGAGAAATTTGTGAATAATAAAAAAACAAAAACACGTCAAATTGCAGTTACTTCCGAAATAATTGAACTCGAGTTAAGTTCATGAAAGAAAATGTCACTTTTAGAATGTCAAATTTCAACTCAAGTTGCTGTTGCTGTTGTTGTAGTTCATTTACGTCGCACTAGAGCTACACAATGGGCTATTGGCGACGGTATGGGAAACATCCCTGAGGATGATCCGAAGGCATACCATCACAATTTTGATTATCTGCAGAAGGGATGGCACCCCGCTACGGTAGCCCGACGACCTGCATGCGAAATCGAGCACTTTACGGTAGAGCAGTTTAACGAGGACCAATACCGCACACCCTCGGTCCCTCCGCCGACTGATCCAAGTGGTCACCCAGCCGCACACTGACCGCAGCCAGTGGCGCTTGACTTCGGTGATCTGCTGGAAACCGTGTCTTAACGACCAGTCCACTGCGGGATTAAACTCAAGTTGCATTCCAACCAGATGAGGATTGGTTTTCCTGGTATTTTTACAAGTTTAACCATTAATAATTTTCAAACAAATAATACAGTTTAATTTTTTTTATTCCCACTTACTCTTTGTACAGTTTTCTACACATCGTACATCGTAATTTCAAGATTCTAAGGATTATAGTTTTAGCTCAGCAAAACAAAATATTACGTAAAGTTGAGCACCCTCAAACAGCGCTTACGATTTCTTAATATGGAAAGAAAATATTTTATTTAGTTCAAATTAAGTACCAATTCTCTTAAATGATACATTCTATATTTTTACACAACGATTCTTTCTCCGAGATTTTAACTCTTTCACAATATATTTGTTACATAACACGAAGTCAGGTATAATGCATCTAGGTCTCCAAGTACACAAAACAGAAATATACCATGTTTACAATAAAATACATAAACAAATAAATAAATCTAAGTTTAGTAATAGACGTAGATGAGAGAAAATTATATTTCAACAGATTTGATGTGCGATACGGGGCTGTATTTAATTAACTTCACGAAAATTAACACTCTAACTTACGTGGAGAAACTTCTTTTTTCTTGAAGTGCAAGTACCCACTTCAGTATATATATTTCTTTTATTTAGCATATCAAAGTGTTTTTGAGTTTTAAATTCAATTTTTTTCGAAATGATTGAATTGTTTTTATGTTTTTAAACGTAAATTAAATATTCAAAAACATCTTAAAAACTAATTTTAGATATGCCTTTTATGACATTTTTATTTCCTTGAAGAAAGCGCAATTTCGTGGTTGTGATCGAAACATGGAATATAAATGCGCAGTCTTAAAGCATATCCTAAGGCTTTTAATACCTCATTTTCTATGTAAATTGTTTTGATAGAAATTCTAGCTTTTGTTTTCTCTACAGTTCAGTAGAATTGAATTCTGTTTATCGCTTTTGTTTTTATCCAATATTTGTTATCGAATGGATCGCAAATAACTTGTAGTTTTGTATTTAAAAAATATACTGACAAATAACAGGTGAATTTAAGATTTTATTCAAGAGCAAAACTTCTTCGTGTAAAATGCTTTCAACTGCATATATCAATGAAAATTTTACCTTAAATATAAAAAAATTTTTTTGTTAAAAATTCCTTTCCCTCACTTATTAGTAAAACTTTTAACTCTAACAAATTTTATTCTCAAATATTCTTTTCTTCGTACATTTTTACAAATATTTTTCTTTAATTATGAAATTCTATACTTTTTGTTTTATTTTTGTCTTTATTTTTATGTTTGTGACTTATTAATTTTTCTCGTTATTCGCTATTTTTTTTTCATTTTTTAAAAACAGGTTTAAACATAAGAGATACAAAAAGTTTGATAGCTATTTCGGACTTGAAAACAAGCGATAAAAATAAATATATCCTATCTTCGATTCAAGAGAAAAAATATAATTTATGTTAGATTTTATGATCAAATCGAGACAATGAAAAAACCAACATCATTAAACCTTGAAATTTTGATATATCTCACAGAATAAAAAAAAAAAAAAAAAAAAAAAAAAACAGATGCAATAAAATTGTTATTTTAGCAGTTAAATTAGTTTAAAAATGGTTTAGAAATATTTTCTTTCTCTGAGTTTTAACCGATAAACACATTTTATTCTTAAAAATGAATTGTGTTCCGTTATTAGTAATGAAAATAACCATTTTTTGTTATTTTATTAATATTATTATTTCATTATTATTGTTATTATTTAAATTTAAGCGGCAATTTTTTTTTCATATCTGTATATCAGTTATTTAAAATACAAAAAAAAAATTTCTTTTCAGAAAAAGCAGTTTTTACATTATACTTTTAAATATACGATGGCTCCAAATAATATTAATCTACAAAATTAAAAAGAATAGAAAGAATATTGTGTACAATTTTTTGTCTTGAGGTATGTATTGCAAATCTGTTTGCAATATAATCTCAGTACAAATCTTTTTACGCCGTCATTTAATAATGCGTCAGTTAGCTTATTGAAAAAGTCTCAAGTATTCTCTAATCAATACTTTTTAAAATTATTGCATTTAGCCCACATACCTATAGGGAAATTAGAAAATATATCATTCATTGCTGAAATAGAATTATATATTCCAGCAATTTTCAATAAGCTCAAAGTATTAAATGATTACTGTAAACAGCAATTTTAAATGTTTATTCAATGAGCAATCAGCAAATTCAGCCTGAGTGATTTATTTTTTTCACATTTCCACGGAGTAAAATTTTTCCATTTACCTTTGACATGTCGATTAGGAGTCAATCAAATGTGTACCCAAGTCAAAATTCTTGATGATCGCATTAAAACATTTTGATGGTTTATGTTGGTTACAGTGTGATTCATTATGGTTCAATATCATTTGATGGTCACCATCATCCAACATTTTCCATTATGCGTTCATGGTTTTTGATATGCCAACAAACTTCCATCATTCCATGATGGAAAATGCTACTTTAATACTATGATGGTTAACCATCAAGCGAAATGTGATTCTTAAGACCAACAATCCGCGATGGTTCATGATGATTTTTACTATACATTTCCATAATGGTTTAACGAGAATATTTGTTGGTTCTCACGAACATACCATCAAAAAAATTTTTTTTATGTTGGATTATCATGAATCAGTCTGAATTCCTACATTGGGATGATGGTTGTTCATGATCGTTCCAACATTTGATTTCTAAAATACTATGATGGAAATTCATGATTGTCCATAAAGGTACAACAATGCATTTCTATGATGGTTTAATAATAATTATTGTTGGTTTATCAGGAATACACCATCAAAACAATTTATTTAAAATATTGGCCCATCAAAAATTAGTCTAAATTCTTACATTGCTTGATGGTAGTTCATAATCGTTCCAACATTTGATTTCTAAGAAACTATGATGGAAATTTCTGATGGTTCACCATGAACAAACCATCAAAACAAGTTGCTTATTCTTATGTTGGACCATTATAAATCAGCCCGAATTTCCACAATGGGATGATGGTTACTTTTGTTGGTTACCATCAAAAATACAATGGTTCATGATAGAATTATTAATGGCTACCATCAATTCCATAGATGGAAAACCATGAAAAAGTTTGACTTGGGTAATTAATCAGATCAAATATCAGATGAGCAATCAGAAACACTTCACCTTAAAATAACTTCTGATAATATGAGAAATAAGCTCTATATCAAACGTTTTCAAATATTTTAAAATATCAAAGCTACTAATTGCTTACTTTCAAAATACAAGGCTTATAGCAATACCGATCTTAATATGGATTTTCCGTGAACTTGTGAAAAATGAATTAAAAAAACAAAACAAATAAATTAGGAGTTGCATAGCAATAAAATGATTATAAAACAAAATACGCTATCAAAATCTTTCAAACTCTAAGCGAAGAATTTGATAATATTAAAACTTAAAAGGTGATTATTAGATATATCATCAAATTGTTTATCATAATCATCTTTCAACTTTTCTCTGTTTTTTTCCTGGACATAATGAGCATACTTTTTTTTTATGAGGGATTCTTAAAATATTCATTAAGCGGGGCACTTTATTTGATCTTTTATGATATGTTATTCCTTAATATGTCATTGTTGCCGTATGCCCTTAAGGCAAAGAACTCAAATTCTGCCCCACACATGCGTCTCAACGCGTTCATAGGGCGCACACGTTCATAGCCAATAAAAGAAGGACTTTTTAAATGAATTTTGCAACGATTGTAATTAACTTAGTTTAATCTCTCTCTCTCTCTTATTTTTTAAATTATCCATAAATTGCTAACCTCACAACTTGAAAAAAAAAATCTTCCATATTTGATACAGTTTTGATTTTAAACTACTTGAATGCAGTTTTTGTTGCTTATAGGATTTTTAAAATTTTTTCTTCTTCAAAAAATGGTGTTGTTACAAAAGAAAATTAAAGTTTGTTAATTGCTACGAAAAAAAAAGAAAATAGCATAAAATAAGTTATATTTTCGTGGATTACTCTAAACAGTCACCCCAATTAAAAAAACCCCTGCGTTTCATGAAAACTATATTTATTGCGAACATTTTGACAAAATTTAGAGTAAAAAACTTAGACTATAAATAGACTAAAAAAATTGCACTAAGAGTAACAGAAATACCTATAGTTTCGAGTAAATTGCGTTGAAATTTTTGTGACCAATAATCCATATAAATATTTAAAATTTTGCCATTAACTACAATGCATAAATACTAAATCCATAAAACCTCTCTTCTCCATCATTTTCAGCAATCTCATGTGCTAGTCCAGTTACTTTTTTGCCAATGAACCCTCATGTGAACTTTAATATCTTTTTAGAGTAGCAACCAAAATTCTGCGATAATTTTTCTTAGAACATAATCTTTGGCTGCTGGGCCTACATTTATTTCTTATTGTTCCATTACTGTTAATAACCCTTTTAAGCCTTTCTAAAAATTTATTACGGCTAAATAAGTGGCCATTTCAACTATTTATATTGAAAGTACCATTTGTACCAAACACTATTTGTAACAATTACCAAAAGTAATTGTTTTTCTTATATAATTTAAACAAATTATTTCAATAAAATAGCTAAAATAAGGATATATTACTTAAATGTTTTGATAGGAGAGAGCAAAACAGTTAAAAAGCTGAGCGTACAATTTCTCATGATCATGCATTCCCATGTCTCGTGCCGGGCTTGACATAATAAACTGTAACTTTCACACTTTTACGAAAATCAATTCAATATATTGATATAATAATTTTAAAGGGAATAATATTTTGGTGGATGTCAGAACTAAAAACATCAAAACGAAGTTGATTGCATTATAAAACTAGAAGGAAATTGAAGTCTGACATTGTTAATGCCTTTCAGATTCTTACCGCAAGAAACTGAGAGCTAAACTAAGTCTTACAAAATGCTATATTTAAACAGTATTACTATTCATATAAACATGTTAAGCATAAATGGTTTTTAAATCCCTTGCTTGTTAAAACCTTTTTTTAACAGGAGAGATTATTTATATTTAAAAAAAAAAAATTTACCGTATATTAATCACTGCACTAATAACGAATCATTCAAAATAAATTTTTAAAATGATATATGAAAGAATGAAATTAAATATTAAAACTATTTGCAAGAAGCGTTAGTTTCTGTGCTTAAAAGTTATAGCATACAAGAAACACATTTATTTTCAATTACTTGCTTTATAAAATATTTCCTCTTTAATTTCTCATAAAAAACTGCAATGAATAAGTAATTTGGATATTGAAATTTATTAAGAAACGATTAATAATTTTTTGAAAAATGAGTATGTATGATGAAAAAACAACTTATTCTGCACTTATTGGAAATGCTTGTTTATTGATTGTGACATTTTTACATTAAATTGACCATTTTTCATTACATTCTGCCTCTTTTAATCAGCAATTATTTTAATTATAAATTATTTTTAGTGAATTAGCAATTTCGTATTTTAATGAGGGTTAATAAAAATACTCTCTTTCCCCCAGAGACTTTGAATTTTATGATTTTCGTTATAATAATTTCTAATTTAATGTTTTATTTTTCATTTTAAGTAAAAAAAATATTTAATCGTTCCTTAAAGATTTTTATTGAGTAATAATTTACTTAATTTCAGAGTTCCTTATTGCTGCTATGCTATTATGGAAATAATTTTAATTTTCTATTTTTCTAAATTGCGTCTTTTTTTTGAATTATTAATATTAATAATGGTAAAATTTCTTTAAAAAATATTATTCTGCGAGTTTATTCCCTCTTATCCTGTTAGAAATTTAATTATTTTAATTTCAGGTTATATTTTGGAAATAAATTATTGAATGTTATGAGGCGGATCTCTCTCTATTTCAAATAATCGTAAGAGCCGTTGCTGCACTGTTTTGGGTGTTCAACTTCAAAGCTAATTTTAATACACAATAATAGCAGGATAATTTTGCATAGCTAAATTTAATACACACTAATTATGAATTAAAATTAATAAAAGATTATATTTGTACAAGAAAACTTATAGGTATCTAGTTATCTAGAATAAGATTTTCTTCATGTGCAAATCCAATTCAGGAAAATCCCTGACAACTAAATATTAAAATTAGATAAGTGCGTTATTTTAAGTAGTTTAAATTTTTATTAACAACCAACAACCTCCTCAAACATTTAATTAAATGATTAATATTGTTACATAAATGTAGATAATTTCTAAAAAAATCATCAAATTGAAATGTTGCGCTTGAAATAGAACTTTCTATTAATTATAAATTTCGAATTTTCCAATATATTACCCTGCACAAATTCGGTTTTTGGGTTAATTCAAGTTAACGGGCAAGTCAAAAGTGGTTCTTAACTTTGTGAATGCTTCTTAAAAATATATCCCACTCTTCTCTATGTACGCTCTAATTTCATATTTTTTATATAAATATATAATATAAATATATATTATAAATATATAATATAAATATATAATATAAATATATAATATAAATATGTAATATAAATATATAATATAAATATGTAATATAAATATATAATATGATATAAATTAAGAAAATATATAATATATTCACGGAACGCAAAGCCACAGCAGGGCTAATTAATTGGATTGGTTAAGTCCCAGCTGACAGCAACAAGGTGGCAAATTTTAAATATTTATTTAAAACTTACTGTAAATTTTAAACAAAACTTAACAGTTAAAGTTAAGATTTAGCATCTTACTTTTTGGTCCCATTTTTCTGCAGTTTATTAATTTCTTTTTCAGGCTGGACACGAAAATTTATAATTACATAGTATTTTATTAAAAAAAACTTACAATTTAATACAATTTGTCTTAAATTAAACTTTTTTATTCCTGAATTCCTATTGATGTGAGTTTTTGTGTATTTCATTAACTATTAAAATTTTTTAACTATATGTTTACCCTCCAATTGATTCTCTTCTCCTCAAGGAAAAATGCTTTAATTGTGATTTTATTTCAAGAACTATGAAAATATTTACTTTTAATTATGGTCTCTCATCCACCTGAGTAAAATATACTTCACATATACTAACGAGACAGCGGAAGAATTAATTTAATGTTGTGGCTATAAAGATACTTTTATCTTGACCAGTATAATACTCCCCTTGAGAATAATTTCTTAGTTAGAACAACGATAATTAAACAAAATAAGTTTTGTAATTAGAGATTATGGTTATCGTAGTCAGGTATACAATGGTGTAAGATTAAAAATTTAATTTAGATGCCTAACTAATTTATTAAAGATGATGCTTTCTTTATAAAGTTATCTTTAGTTAATAGAAAATATCGTTGTTAAATACTGTAACATTGAGCAGTATTTAAGGTATGCATTAAAAAAAGAAGTTTTATTAAAACTGAAACAATTGATGTAATAAGTAAAAGTGGTTAGATATATTATCAAATTGCATTATAGCTGTAATACATTTTCCAAAGAATGCATTACAGCTGTGTTAGATTAAAGTTTTAAAAAATTGGTTGTTAAAATTTTATAATAGTTGGAGCAAATTTGTTGCTATAGTTACAACTCCAATTTAAAAAAAAATCTGTGACGAACGATTGTAGTACTGACTGCATATATACTGAATCATTTATGTTTGTGGTAATCACAAATGGATAATTTTCTTTAAAAACAGAATGGAAATGAAGTATTTTTGCTACAAAGTTTTAAGCTTTAGTATGGATCTTAGAAATTACAAAGACGTAATTTTAAGAGACATTAACAATGGAATAAGTTAAGGGAAACAACACCACTATAGCACAATATTTATAATATCAATATAGCAGTATATAATTACTCCAAAATAGCCGAAACAAAAATATATTGCAGCAATAGTTCCAATCCATTTCAATGTATAATTAATATATTTCTCATTTATGAAACACATGCTAACAGAAGTTAATAAATTAATATTAAACATTAAAATGCATTTGACACATTATATTATGATTTTACACAAAACAATTTAATAAATGATATCGATTTAAACAGTGTTTCAGGGAAATGAATTAGATATTTTACATTATTTCTATTAATGTATTATCCTATTATTCATGTAATATGAGCATATTTAAGGCTATCAGTCATTACACATTCAGGATTAATTTGAATTCAATCTAGGTATTTAAATTCCGTAGATGAGAAATGTTGGTTTAGTGGATTATTATTTAGCATGCATTGGGTAATTTTAATTGAATTAAACAGAAGCAAATATTTAGGAAACATTATATCTATTGAAGCCAAACTGATCGCTTGAATATAGAGTAGGTGGATAAAAACTAGAGAACTTCTATGTTGATATTAATGTTTACATTTGAAAAAAGAAGTTTAACTAAAACTGTTTTGATATACATATAAATGAAAATATAGAATAATAGTTTTTATTTATAATAGTTTTATAGAATAATAGTTTTTATTTACTTTTATCTCTACTGATTTAGTAATGTGAAAAATGCAAAATTTGCACAGTGTAAAATAAAGATTAACTTTCTTGTAAATTGTAAAAATTTTTTAGTCATTTCATTTAGTCATAGTTTCACTATTTACATAAATAAAAACAGTTTCTGCTACTTCAGTTCGTTACATTAATCATGTATGAGAAATCGGAAAAAAAGAATATTTGCAACTTCAGAAGAACATCATCAAAATATTAAACGTGAAAAACGTATTTGTATTATAAAATATCTGTAGTTCTATCTCATTAAAAATAACTTATTGTATTCAAGTTGCGTCAATTTTTAAGGAAAAAAAATATTTAAAAATATTATATCATTAAAATTTAAAAGCTTTCTAGTTTATGATATTTTTTATTCATTAATTTAAAGGTTTGTAGAAAATATCTCCGAAAAATTAATGAGATTAATGGTTCTTAAAATGAGTAAAAAACTGAGTTTCTATTTAAATTACTTTACGAGAAAAGATGCAATAGATTTGTTTTGCAGATTTTCAAAAAATTCTGAATCTTAACCAAGATCATTTCACTTTTAAAATGTTATATTTCGGAAAATTTTTTTACAATATGTATTAAATTTTTGAAAACTTTTTAAGAATTTTATTATAACCATTCTCAAACACTTTTATTTCTTGATTTTACGATATTTCTTTAATTAACCTCATTTAGTTTCGTAAGTTTATCAGATATACTCAGCGATTTTTTAAATGTTTAATTTTTGTAAACACTAAAAAGTTGAAAATTTTAGAATTTTTTATACATCAGTAGAGGAAAAATGAGCGCTACACCCCACTTTTAGTGTTGATGATCTCTCGTCTGAAGGATGAGTGCTACACCCCACTGTCTCACCATGGATGAGAGTTAAGCACCACTGATAAGCTCTTAGTAGAGATAACGTAGCATAATTTTTTACGTAACATGGTTCGGACTAAACAAATACGTCTTAAAAATTTCGGTATTTGTGACTAAACTTAATTTTTTATGATTTAAAACTACGGGTTTATTTGAAAATTTTGACGCTAAAATTTTAGTCTGAAACGAGTTTCAAACGAATACCTCATAGCAAATAATTATTAAATTCGCAAAGTCTCCTCTATTATCTTAACCATAATAAATGTTCCTATTGTCTCATGGTTTAAACTAAACAAATCCTTCGTAAAAAATTTTAGTATTTATTTCTTCACATCTATGGATAATTTTGAAAAATTTGATGACTACTTTGCATTCCAAAACAAGTTTTAAATGAATTTCTCTTTGGAAAACTTACAAAAAATTCACAGAGTGTCCGCCTTCATTTTTATGAGTATGCTCTTGACGTAGCATTGTTTGGACTAAAAATTGCTTCTTAAATATTTTGAGTTCTAATTTTTTTGACATATACGGATAGGTTAGAAAGAATTGATGCTCTTCTTGTAATCTTAATTAAGTTTCAAATGAGTTCCTCATTGCAAAAAATTTAAAAATAATTGCAAATTGTCCTCTTTTTCCTCAATTATACATAGGCTCTTAACACATCCTTGTTTAGAGTAAACGAAACCTTCTTAAAACTTTTGATTACTTTTTTCTTGACACATATAAGCATTTTTGGCAAAATTGATGCTCACTTTGTAATCTGGATCACGTTTCAAAGGAAATCCTCCTTGCAAAAATTAATAAAAAATTCATAAAATTCAAAAATTTTTTAAAAAATAACATATATATATATATATATTAATATTATAAAAACAAGCATGTAAGCATGTACCTAAATTGCGTGATCAAGCCTACATACAATGACAGATTGTATGAGCGTACGTACATAGATTGAATCTACATACATATATACATAGTAAGTACATACATACGTGTACGTTGTATGTACTTATATACGTGCATTATGTCTACATGCTTCAATAATACATTGTATGTACATTGAATATACATGTATACAGGTTCATAAAGTGTACGTTTGTCGTACATACATATACAGATACATTATATTTCCAATTGATATATGTAGATATGTATGTACTTGAAATATGCCCCTGCCAATAATTTATGTATGTATTTATAAACTATAGTTGGGACAAAATTGTAGCTTGTATTGGTATCAGGTCCAGAAATCTAGTCAGGTTTTAGATTTGTTAGATTTTAAATATTTTACATAGATTTAAAATTGTCGGAATTTTGATTGACGATAAACTCAATTTTGCAATAAAATGGAGATAAATGCTGCTTGCAACAATCATGAAATGTTTAAAATTTGAGTTGGAGAGGATTTGAAATTTTGATAATAATATTACATTGTTACAAACACAAAAGCAAGTGATTAAAGACGTTGTGAAAAAATACTGTCGCATTTAGGTGTCTTGAGTGTCTCATTTAAGGGCTAATTACCTTAAATGCAACAATAGTGCCCTTAATGCGACAATAAAATATCGTTGCTTAAGTTGCAGATAATAATTCATCTCAGCAAAAAGTTGCAATACTTTAGCCATTTTTGGTGAAAAAAATTTAATAAAAGGTCAAGTTTGACATAAATGTGACAAACTTATACGAAATCGTGTCGCATTTAGGTACACTGTATGTTGTGGAAAAATCATAAAAATGAAATATAATAAGTAAATCTATATTTCTTGAAATAACTAACCTGAACGGATAAAAAATATTTTTAAAAATATTTTTTTAATACATTCAGTTTGAAATATTATTTTTCGATTATTGTAACAGTAACACACTCTTACAAATTAAGCTCTCATTTTCGATGAAGGTTTACCAATCTTTAGGCTGCATTTAGTTAATCTTTACAATCATTTTTTCACGAAATTATATAATTTTTTAGAAAACACAAAGAACACTTAGTTGAATTTCTATCATCTATACTTTTATCGCATATATAATAATATAACATATAGTCTATTAATATCTTTTTTGAAAAACGGTTTCATGAAAAGGCATAGAATATATTTTAAAATATTATTTCAGGCATGAACTATTTTTAATATCATAAGACTACTACATATGGATATATTCTCCTCATATTCAGACTTGTTTAAATTAGAAATGCTAATTACATTTCTATACCTAAAAGGATCTAATTAGGGCACTTATTAGATTTTTAACTAATTCAGTTCCATCATATAAAGAGCTTAAGATGCATCTTATTCATAAAAGTAAAATATGCTTTCAAAATGGAAATCTAGCAATGCTTAAATAACTTTTATAATCAGAGAGCTGTGCCATTCTTTATTCATATTTAAGATTTAAATTATGGGCTAAATATTAAGTATGCTAATTTAAATTTCAACAGCGGAATTAAATGTTGAAATTCTGCAATTAAAATGATTCATTAATATACTAATTAAGAAATTAAAATTGCTTAATTTTTATGTAATTTAAGTAATATAAAAATATCTCTAATGCAAATTAGACATATTTTTAGCATGTAGTTGAAATTTATACAAAGAATCGCACTTTTTCTTCTTGTTTACCAATTTATGACGAATTTCTAACATTTTAAATACTTGATTTTCTCATATTTTAATTGTAAAAATATTAAAAAGAATATCAGAATCTTTCTTTACTTGCTGGGTAGTATAAAAAAGGAAATATTTTTACATACGGCATATTTTATTTCCTAAATCTTGTAAATTCCCAAATAAACCAAAAACTTACCAAGAAAATAGTAAGTTTAGTTTTTCTAAACTGTATTTCTTTTTTGAAAATGAAATTTATAGAATTGAATTAATAATGTTTTTTTATATTTTCTCTTAGATTCTTTGCTATATCTTTTTATCGATGCTTCAAGTTTCGAAAAAGTTAGACTCTAAACATCATTTAAAAATTAAAAAATCTATAAGTGTGGAAAAATGGAGAGGAATATAATCCATAAAAAATTTTTGATATTACATATCTCAAATACTGCTTATAAAAAGTTTGTAATTTTTAAGCATTTTCTTCTTCCTGTAAATAATGAAAAATGTAATGAATATTTATTTTTAACGCAAAGTTATGTTCTGAAATAGTAAAGGCAACTTTTCTTACTAAGTTTTTCTCAGCGAATGGGGATGACGAAAAATTCTCAATAATAATGGAATAACGTAAAATGACTTTGAATAAGTAAATTATGTACACAGATATGTTCATAATCATAAATTTTTATGATCGTTATATTCCAGACCATGTAATTGATTGTTTTGGTTCAATATATTTGAGCGTTAATAATATTTGAGCGACAGATTTAAACAAATATGGGCAGAATTAAATTTGATAATTTCATGTTATCAACAAACGTTTGTTTATAGTCAGATGAAACAGTTATTTTTTTTATTTAAAATGGCACAAATTCCATTCAAAGAGCCGGGATAGCCTGGTTGGGAGGGCGCTGTACTCGTGTTTGGGTGTACGGTAGTTCGAATCTATTCGGAAGTAGAATCCCATGGTGACTGGTGCACGTTAAGATCTGTCGAGGTCACAGAATTCTCGAAGTTCGTATGATAAAGCAATACCTCTGGCGGTGTTGATCCAGGAGTTCCCTTGTCTTCTGGATAGGGTTCAAAATTACAAGCTACAGAGGTGAACATTGGTAGTCGTGAAATTTAATTTGGATCGGCTGTTCAACGACGGTTATGAAAAAACTGTCCAATCCAAAAAATTAATGTAGAACATATTTTAATAATGTGATAAATTTACGAATTTATTTTGATGAATCTGTGTAGATCTTTTTAGCGACAATAAATATGCTAAAAATTGGCTTTAATTATTTGGATTCATGAATAAGAATAAGCAAATTATTTTTTTCGTGGTATGAATAAACTCAAACAAACAAGCATTGTCATAATTTATCTTAAACTTAGAGACAGTGATATGTTATTAAAGTGCTTTAGAGCATAGTATAAAACCCATTTATTCGAAAAATTTACTTTTAATTTTCTGTATTTTTTTACTAAATGTGTGGTAATAAGAATTATAATTTTGAAAATCAGAATTTTTGTTTAAGCGTTACCATGTAAACGAAAAAAGTACCAAACAAATGACTTAAATATTGTACACTTTTACTAGAAATGACACTACCGTACGGTGCAATACTTTTGCCAGAATTTTTTTCTTGCACAATCTAAAACAAAGACAGAAAATCGATTTGTACTTAATGAAAGATCTGCTTAACTTCATGTATGCTATTAAAGTAATTAAACAAATGCAAAAAATAAAATAAAAACTGATTTGTTGGCAATTGTTTAGAGATTTATTCCACAACGATCATTATTTGAAAGTAAACAAATCATTTTCTACCAGAAACGAACAGAGAGAAATAAAAATGGATGCGAGCAGAAAGCACTGGTGGAATTCAATAATGGAAGTAGGAAAAATGTTTTATAATGCAAATTAAAAGATGATTTTCTATTCTTCTCATTCTTTCTTTTCGACCACAACATAGGAAGGTATAAATCAATAAGAAAATGTTCTAAGAATAAAAAGAATTAAAAAATATTGAAAGAATCCTGTTTAAAATTAGCTGCTAAAGTCATATAGTCTGTGTTAATTGATTTGGCTATTTTTGCCATAAAGAAACTTAATAAAATAAAATAAAATTTTTAAAGACTACGTTTCTTAAATTAATTAAATAGAGGAAAAAGATTTTATTTACCAGATCTTAAATAAAAAATGTAGGGCGTATCACCCACGAAACAAAAACACGGAGAAAAAAGAAATTCTGGTAATCTTGAATACCTTACAATTCAAATTTTTTTTCCTACTAAAATAAATTAAATAAAAAAATGATAAATATTTATTTTCCGCATGAAATTATATTTATAGAAACGAATTTTATAATTTCGTGCAAAATTTTTTTCAAACGCTTAAAAAGTTCTCGAGCTATGGCGATATACGCAAAAAGTGAAACTAGTTCCAAATTTTGGACCGCTCTTCTGATCAAACTATGGACACCATATTCCACGGATTGCTGCTATCCCCTACATTTTGGGGATCAGAAATCTGAATCCGTCGAAAAAAAGGCATCTTTATTCAGAGAAAATGCATTTTTGCGACCGATTTCATAACTTGAATTATTGTCTGACTAATTAATTAGCATATTTGAGCATAAAAACTTAAAACCATTAAGATTGAGTTCTGGAACGTAAATATTCTATCATTAGATAAAAGTAATTAAGGTGGTTCGTTTATTATTTTACGCTTCTGCACGTAATAAGAAGTTTAGATTTTTGTACCAATGGCTTTCCTTTTAATTTGGTCAAAAATATGTATATTATTAAGTTAACGCAAAATATGTTGTGCTTTGATATAATGAAGCAAGGCACAAGTTTCTTAAAAATTCTAAAATTATTTTTTTGAAATGACTTATTTTGCATATCTATTTCTATAAATTAATTTTGGCTTCGATATTAGCTTTTTTTTAATTTTAAACTTCTTCAAATTTATTTTAAACATTGCTTCAATGAAGTATAGTTAGACATTTTTTCTAGTTTATTTTATATATATATATTTTAGTTCAAAAGATTAGAAAAATTATTGCCGAAGTTCAAATTAATTTTTCTCTCTTATTCGAATAAATATCTGTCATTCAAAGCATATTTTAAGCATTGACCTAATTTTTAAAACATAATAATTTAAAGATACCGTTATAAATGAGATTTTTTGAACATTAAATTAAGCGTTTCTTCCAAGTTTATGCATTAAACTTATAAGCATCAACGCACATCAATAAAATCGTAAATTTATTCATGACAAAACAATTATATCAAAAGAATCACGTCAGCTTTAAAGTGAAACAATGTAAGAGCTACAGAGTTAGATAAAGCCATCAGTATTTATATTAAATTAATAAAATAAGGTAAGAATTAGTAAATAATAAGACTTTAGGAAATATGAAGATAAGAATCGGGAAAATTAGGATGGAAAATTAGTATTAAATTTTTTTGATCTGCCCGATACGTGGAAAATATTGGTAAAATAACATATATTTATTGGTTCTAGAGTAAAAAAGATGCTAAAAAAGGGCTTGAAATTTGAATAAGTCACAGGCAGAAATCTTTGCTAACTGAATTGTATTAACGTATAACTAATTTTAAAAAAGTTTAACTTTACACAGGGTCAGGTGGGGTAAAGTGGGTACCGGGAGGAAAGTGGGTATACGTTAAAAACATGTATTTTTTTCTTTTTAATTTAGATAATTTGTTTAATGTTTTTAAATACATTTACTAGAATTAAGGCAAGCAAATTTACTTCAGTTTCAGAAACTGATAAAAAGTTATATGTTTACAAAAAATCCCTTAAGATCAACTTATACAGTATGTTAGTTTAAGCTGCTGATGAACTTTCTCCTAATATCATTAAAAACAGGCAAAAACTATTAATTTTAGTTCAAACTGGTAGAGGGACGTGTAATGAACAGATCTACATATATATTTAAGAATACATTTCAAACTTCTACTTATTATGAAATCCTTCTGAGGTGGGGTAAAGTGGATAGATGGTTAGGCTTAGCTAAGATGTTGCATGATAGGGATATTTTTTAAAAACTTTTGTGTTATATTTAGTAGGTATCTAATACTCTATAACTTGTAATGGAATAGTTAAAAAATAATTTACTATAGCCCTACATAGTAATTTTAATGCTGAAAATAAAATTTCTTCTAAATTTCATTTTTTTAAAGTGAAGAATGATAGGGGGAAAACATGTTATACAATTATACAACATACATGTTATACAACAGACATGTTATACAATTAAAATTTACCAATATAGCGTAATGGTACAATTTAGTGAGTATTTAAAGATATATATGCATTTTTACACAAATTTCTGCTTTCATATGCCTATTTTTTCTTGGAAAAATAACTTACTCCTTAAAATGACTAAACTGAATGAAAATACATGTCTTCTACAAATAGTAAAACCATTTTCAAATTATCACCATAAATATTAATTTTTACATTCTTATTTATATTTCAAATAAACCAAAAACTATTACATATTTTTTTTGCTTTTTGATGAAATTGCGTGGAGTTCAGCAAAATACGTATTCTGCATCCGACGTGAAACCTAATTTTGATAGTCACGAACATTCATTCTTTAATAAAAATAATACGAAAAAAATTATTTTAAGCAGATATTTTTCAAATATAATCAAGATATGCTTATTTAAAAGCATTTTTATTTCCAAATCAATATTTACATATATTTTTTAATGAAATATATGTTAATTTTAGAGCTATACCCACTATGAATCCAATGTATATAAAATGCATCAATATTTTCGGTAAAATAAATTTAATGGTTTGGTTTCAGAGCTTTGTATAAAAATAGTTCGATTTTATAACCAATGACCCTATCTTTTAAAATCACATATCAATTTTTGAAAGACAGAAAATTCAACTTCGTCCCCAAAATGTATTTCGCAAACAAACATATTTGGAATTACTGAAAAAAAATGAGAAAACCAAACTTTGCTTCGATATCTTTTCAAATAACCACCACGAGACGTTTTATTTGAGAATGAATTTTTAAGTTTACGTTTCGAACATTCTTTTTATTCCAGGATTTGAGTGTTTCTGTGAAGCATCTTTCTTTTAAAAATCGGGGGATTTATTTCTTCTCTTCATATTAAAATGCAAGTTTGAAGATTTGAGTTGATGTTTTATTTTACGCTGAAGCATTTGATATGTACCACATCAATACATTTCTAAAGATAAAAGGGTTTGAAAGATGGCAATTCTTCATCCATAACCCCAAAGGAATTTATTTGTCTCGGTTTTTGAGAAATGAGGGTGAGCAGACTTTAACAATCGAGTTGGTAGAAATTCTTTTTAAGTTATTTTAAACATTCCATAAACATAAACTTCACTTCAGAATAAGATTTAATATTTTTTTTTATTGAATGACCTTTAATATTATTTTAAAAAAATAAAATCTAAATACTTATTTATTCATTTTTAGTGAATTTATATCTTTTTTAGTTGTAGCAATTTCAGGCCGTACAAAATGGAATTATGTGTGGTCCGATAAGGTTTTTATTTTTCGAAATTTTATTGTAAATTTGAAAATATCCTACATCATATATAATATTTGAGTTGAGAAAAAATCAAGAACTTTATCAAAATCAGACGAATTGCTATTGAGACTAGTTGTTGGAAGAACTATTTTTTTTTGTATTTGATATACAATATTATATCGTATATAATTATATTATAGTTTCAGAACAAAACAAAAACTGTATCAAAATCATACGAAGCATTATTGAGGCCGGAGAAAACTAATTTTTTGTCGTTAACTGCAACTACTAAAATAATGTGATACAGATGGATTTAATTGCATCGAAAATGTTTTTGGCATACCTGTAGTCACTTCTTAACTACTTAAAGGAGACAGATTTTAATAGAGGATAAAACTCACGCTTATGTTCAAAATTAAGAAACAAAATTATGACTTAAAGAAAGATGTAGGAATATTTTAACCATTATAAAAATATCTCTTTGTATTTACACGAACAAACTCATTATCCGAAACTATTTTTAACGAATGCTCCAATTTTCAACTTAGTGCTTTGTTCTTGACAGAAAATCTCTAATCTAGTTATTCTTGTTAATCTCTAATCTAGTTAGATTTTGAAAAAAAAATATTCCCGGATGTACACTCTTAGAATTTTTATTCTAAAATTGTGATAAAGTAACCGACAGTAGTCCGTCCATCTAATAATTATCCGCAAACCTTAAAGCTTACGGTAAAGGACATCTTTCAACTTTGCGGTTTTGAAACCGTTTACAACTAGTACGGTTAAAAAACTATAAATAGAAAACTATACGGTTTTAAAACGATTTACATAGCATGTATCAAGAACCATAAAAAAGGCATTTAACTGGATATAGGAGCTAGGCTTTTTGTTAGGTAATGGGTATCGGAATTAGGTTGTAGTTGAGCTGTGTTTTATCAAATGACCAATGGAATGTGGTTTATTTAGTTTGTCTGGTAGTTTCGCCTATCGAAAGAGGTGGGAAATGGAAAGCTTTATGGTGCTGCCAGATGCGCGTGAATTAGAGTATCGTATTCTAATAGTCCAAAGTCACAAACTGGAGATGGCAGGACATTGGAAACTCTTCATGCGTTGAAGGGAATAGAGGAAATATCAACTGTTAATGCTGGTACTCGTATCCCTGTTTTGTCAGTCACGCAATTGACAGATTACCGCTCTTGGTTACAACGTGTACACAGCTGCTAGGAACTAAATGACTTCATTAGGTGGGTCTAGTTGTGGGATAAAATTCTGGTTGTTTAACAGTATTAGGTGAAAGTAGTTAATAAACTGTTTTTCTCAACAGTTTGCATGCCATATTATTTTTGGTCATTTGACTACTTTGCTTGAATATCGCAAAATAACAAATGAATAAATTGTTGTAGAGCCATTTTTTATGAGATACTTCTAACAGTATACCTATTTTTTAAGTACATAATAAAGTAATGGATTTTTGAAACTTTATAAATGAAAAGAAAACGAAAATGAGTAATGAGCAAATGGTCCCCCTTAGGAAAATTTGCCATACAGAAGCCTATGGTAATCTATGGCTACCATAGAAATTTGTATGGCAAGATGCCATACGCCTATGGTTACCATAGAGATTTGTATGGCACAACCCCATAAGCCTATGGCTACCATAGAAATTTATATGGCAAGATACCATACGCCTATGGTTACCATAGAGAT
Source organism: Parasteatoda tepidariorum (assembly GCF_982258835.1). Classification (NCBI taxonomy): domain Eukaryota; kingdom Metazoa; phylum Arthropoda; class Arachnida; order Araneae; family Theridiidae; genus Parasteatoda; species Parasteatoda tepidariorum. The sequence continues at coordinate 47,347,645 of NC_141762.1, read as the reverse complement.
TTGAATGGCAAAGCCCCAAAAGCGTATGGCTACCATAAAGATTTGTATGGCAGTATACCATAGACCAATGGTAACCATAAGGATTTGTATGGCACGTCACCATTGGCCTATGGCAACCACAGAAATTCGTATGGCAGTATACCATAGACCAATGGTAACCTTAAAGATTTGTATGGCAGTATACCATAGAGAAAAGCTGATCTAGATCTCCACCAACGAAACAACAACTTCTCAAAAACATCTTCTAAAAGAAGTAAATATCCATTATTTCTCCCCGAAGTTAATTAAATTCAACATGTAATCCCGCAACGCATTCCTGGTGAGTCTTTTCCGGCTTCCGGGTGTCCAATTTTCCTATTTTTGAGTGTTTGAAATCCGATGTTCCATTCTTTTAGGCTTGGCTTAGAGTATCAGACCGCCATGTTAACGCGTCATCCACTTCAAGTGGAATCTTTCGCTAACTTTGGCGATTTATTTTAATGTTTTTTCATTCTCATTCTTGGTCAAAAACATTTTATTGCAAACGACTATTCGATTTCTTTCTGAATTTATTAAGTTTTTAATTTCCGTCAGTCTGGTACTTTTATTATCTGTATCTTTTTAAAATATGTCGCGATTGGGTATAGGTTTTCGCTATGTTAAATTTTGCCATTTGTTGACTTTGTACACTTTAATTAATATCTTGCTGTTTATATTTTTATCTAAATTTTTTATATTTCTTTCCCCCAACTGTTTCTGATTAAACGACATCTTTCTTTTTATTTTAACCCCTCCCTCTGATTTTATATCGCCATATTAACGTGTCATCCACTACAAGTGGAATCTTTCGTTAACTTTGGCTACTTTAAAATTTTTTCGATCTCATTCTCGGTCAAAAACATTTTGTTGCAAACGTCAATGTGATTATCTATCTGAATTTATTAAGTTTCTAATTTCCGGTGGTCTGGTACTTTTATTATTTGTATCTTTTCAAAATATGTCGCGATTGGGTATAAGTTTTCGCTATGTTAAATTTTGCCGTTTGTTAACTCTGACTTTGTACACTTTATAAAGGGATGAAAATATAAGAAAGATAATTGGTTTGCAAAAGCATGAATAAAAGTAAAAATATTGAAAAAATAACGGGCTGGCAAAAGCATAAATAAAATAAAATAAGCATATAAAGAGATAAATTTAAAAAAATAAAAGCAGACGATAAAATTAGAACACCAGTTGATTTTTCAGAATTAGTTTTGTGTGGAATTTAGGTTCTCATATATCCCGTTACGGGCACTTTATCTAGTTTGTTTTATAATATTTTATCTATCCCGCTACGGGTGAGTTTCCTTATATCCCGTTACGGGTTTTTCTTGTTGTTTTATGATCTTTTCCCTATCCCGTTACGGGTACTTTATATTTGTTACTGTATGTGTTGTGGTGTGAAATAAACGTTTTTTTAATAAAACATAGAGCTGTTTCCTAATATAGCTTGATACGTTACAACTTTAATTAATATCTTGCAGTTTATATTTTTATCTAAAATTTTTATATTTCTTTTTCCCAACTGTTTCTGATTAAACGACATCTTGCTTTTTATTTTATCCCCTCCCTCTGATTTTATATAAATTTTTAAAGTCACATCACTTTTCCATTATTAATGGTGTTCTATTCCCCATAGCAATTTGTAAACAATCTCATGATGAAAAACGCAGTTAAGTGCTTATCATTAAGCCAGATCCATCATTTCTTTAATAATTAAAATTTTTTAATTCTTTTAACTTCTTCGGCGACAATTTCATTTTATTGCTGTCATATATCAATATCAAAGTCAGTGTTTACATTCTCATTAGTTTTTGATTTTAATTCCACTTGGGTTCTTGCAATGCTTTTTTACATTATCTTACATATGTTAGGGCTTTATATTTCTATTTGGTGTTTAATTTTTGCTTGCCATTAAATTGTTTATTTATCATGTCTCTGTGTTTTACTATCTTACAACTAATATTTCTTAAGTATCCACATAAATTTGTACAATGTTCTGTTGCATATTTATACATAACTTGGGGTCATCACTTAACTAGATTTGCTGGATTACTGTTTGACAATTTTTTTGCTTCAATATCATCAACGGGACAGTCCCTGGCCAAATCATTTGTTGCTGTTACTAAAAATGCTTTTTAACAATTTAATCTTTCCTTAAGCTTACAACTTTTTCGTCATAGCGATTCCCTATACCTAATTAATTTTTATTTACTATCCCGACCAAGTGTCAATTTGTCAATAGCAATTACTAATTTTACCTATTTTAATCATGTCTTAAGCAAGTTTTGTATTTACCAATGTTTCTATACTGCGTTCTCTTTTCTAACTGTGCTTAACGCAACTCAACATAAATTTTTTGAGTTTTATGTCCCTCTCTAATAGGGGATAAACTAATTTAACCTGTTTTCTATTCTTAGCTTTTCATAGCCTAATAACATCTTTTTTATAGATAAAATTTTGTTCACTTGCCACCACTGGTTGCACAGTTACATATTCGGCTTTTGTCCCGTTTGATCTATTTTAAACTAATTTCGCTTCGACTACCGGCCCCACTCTTTATATTTTGAGTTTTCATAGTAGTCTGTTTAATTTTTAGCTTAGTATCACATATAAAAATTTATAAAATTTTCATACTCGCTCCGACCATCGGACCATTATTTTACTTCGCTTTCTCTTAGGTTCCTCTAATATCTGACGCTTATCTAACTAATTATGATACCAATCAATCAAATTAGCGCTTTTTATATTCGCTCCGACCTCCGGACCCACGTTCTATTTTCTTGTTTTTTACAGCTTCAACAAATATTGGTTGCCTGTACTCAATATATTTTGTTCCTAATCAACATAACCAATATTTTCCCCACTCGCTCGGACCACCGGACCCATTTTCTAACGGTTAGTACTAACTGTTTGAAATTTATTTGAATAAGAACAGCATAACAAAAATGATTCGGCAAGTAAAACAGGAGAAGGTTATCAAATAAATTTTAAAAACAGCTTTCTGGATATATATTTATACTACAATTATTAAGTTTTGCATTTTGAATATCCATTGCGAAAGATTCTTGTAAGTAATTATTTTTTGACGAATGGTAAAATATCAACGAGAAATGTTGCCATAGCTGTATGGCAAAGGTGTACCTTAACCTATGGAAAAATATTTCTTCATAAACTGTAGCACATCTTAGTTTATGGCAAAAATTTGCCATATAAGAAAATGCCATAGGATATCCCTATGGGGTTTTGCCTATGGCAAAATTTTGCCATACAAAAATATGCCATAGGATATTCCTATGGGGTTTTGCCTATGGCAAAATTTTTCCATACGTGTATGGCAAAATTTTGCCATACAAATAAATGCCATAGAATATTCTTATGGGGTTTTGCCTATGGCAAAATTTTGCCATACAAAAAAATGCCATAGGATATTCCTATGGGGTTTTGCCTATGGCAAAAATTTGCCATACACTTTTGCCATACATGTATGGCAAAATTTTGCCATACGTATATGGCAAAACTTTTGCCACAGGCAAAACCCCATAGGAATATCCTATGGCATTTTTTTATGGCAAACCTATGGCAAATTTTCCTAAGGGAAGAGAAAATCTTTTAATAAGTAAGATTTATTACTATATTATTCTTTTAAACTTTCTTTAAAAAAATAATATGTATTTAAAAATGTTTAAAAAAATAAGACCGTATGTAATCTACTAATAGCGATAATGCTAAATTATTAGTTTTAGATTGAAAAAGATTTCAGACCGTTTAACGTTTAAAACTTTTCAGGACACACCTACACTTATTAATTGGTTCTACACAAACAAGTGTCAGTCAAAAATATGGAAATACTTCTTTTTGCGCTAATGTTTTGAAAGATTTTACATGAAAAAATAATTGAAACGATTTGAAAGATCACCACTGAAGCTTTTAAAATTGATGTCATTTTTACCCATTCAAAATTTGGATCGACCAAAATGAAAAGAGTAAGTAATAAACTCATTTTTAGTTAAAATACCAGCAATTGCGAAATCATTCTACAGGTCTGCAATATTTATATTAGAATGCTGTTTTAATTATATTGATATTGAAAAAATAACTAAGTTTTCAACTTCAAACACTCATTTAGGTCGATGTAAATTTTGCATGGGTAAAAAAAAAACACAATTTCTAAAAGTTTCAAGTCTAATTTCTTAAATCGGGCCAACATGTAAAATCCTCCAAAATATTTGTTGCTAAAGAGAAAGATTCTTCATATACAGTACAGAAGTGTTTCCATATTTTTGTCCAATACTTGTCAAGATATATGAAAATTGTTATTATCTGTATAACTTGTGTACTATAGTTCATGTCCTATATCTTAATACTATGTTTTGTTTTTGAAAATATTTATTCCATGTTGCAGACTTCTACAGTGACAAATTCCGCATTAAATTGCGGTATAATGTACATGCAGTATGTATCATCTGTAAAATCCATTTTAGCGTAAAATTCATTTTTACAGCAGTTAAATATTACATCGAAATTTTTAAAGTAATATTTGTTTAATTGGAGTGATTTCGTGATCTTACGGTAATTATTACGGTATATCAAAATTATTTCGTAACATTTTCCGATAAAAATGCGTTTTAGGAGAAAAAAAAGTACTGGCACCCTGAGTACCGGTATTTTTATCGTAATTTGATCCGTATTTTTTTTTTCACTGTAGTATTTAGAATTTAATTGTTTTGTTTCAGCGTAGTTTATAGTATTTACATGTGTTTTCTGTATAGTATATGGTATTTACATATTTTTTTAAGTGTAGTATTTAGTTTTTACATGTTCACGAATATGTTTAATATTAACATGTTTATGACGTAGTTTTTAACTTTGATAATTCAACTTAGGACTTTAAAAATAGATCTTTTCATAGTTTCAGAATTACAAATGACTTCGTTATGAATTTACACAATTTTTATCAGTTAGTGTTGCAATTAACACCAAAAAGAGCTTAATTTTGGCTGTGAAATAACAAATTAAAACATTTTTACTCATATATAATAAAAAGTAAACTTTGAATCATATAATGTCTAATTAAAACAAAAGAAAGGACTCTGAATGAATTGTCTCATAGAGGAAATATTTGAAAATGTATATGTTTCATATAATTAAGTATTTATCTGTGATTTTCATCCAGATGTTATGTCTTCTCAACAATCAATTATTTCTCCAGGCGTTTTGCCAAACTGAATTTGGCAACTTGAGAATCGAATCTTTCAGAAGTAATATTTGATGGATAAAGAATGTTAATAAAAGCGTTATGCGAAAATTTTGGCCAGTTTTATTATTCTCTTATATTTGTTTCGTTGTTTGATATTTCATACCGGTTTTTATTCTGTATTTAATTTTATTAAACCTTTAGGATATATGTTTTAGTATCATATATATTATTCATGAGGTTTTCGTAATTCAGCTATATATATATATATATATATATATATATATATATATATATATATATATATATATATATATATATATATATATATATATATATATATATATATATATATATATATATATATATATATATATATATATATATATATATATATATATATATATATATATATATATATATATATATATATATATATATATATATATATATATATATATATATATATATATATATATATATATATATATATATATATATATATATATATATATATATATATATATATATATATATATATATATGCAGATAAAATATGTTTGACCTGTTCCGTAAAGACTCCTAGGCCATCCGACCAAGAGTGATGGATTTTGGCATACTGATTGTTCGAAGGACAAGACACCAGGAGATTCTACTACGAACTGTTTGAGCAAGATGCACGAAGAACGAAGCGGAGTTTTTTGGATTGGTAAAGCGTTAGCCATTGTTTTAAATTAAAGTATAGACAATTCTATTGTAACAAATATTTTAAGGATGACATCAGTTCTAGCTAACAACTCCATTTAATAGAAAAAAGAGGTTATTGCAAGTATTTTAAGATATAAATATGTTTTAATTCGCACTGTCAGATAAATTTCAAGAACAACGTTAATGTTGTAGTATGGGATTTAAGGGATAGATAATAATTATGGTGGTAGCATAGGAAGACTACGTCATCAAATTAGTACTAAGTTATCTAAGACCTCATGTTTATTTTTGCTTTTAATGTTTTTAAAACGTGATTCAATAAAAGTAAATCATTCAAAATCAATGGAAATTTAAATGAAAAAAAAGAGGCATGTATTAAAAGGCCGAATTGAGAAAAACGTGGTACTAATTCACTCAAGAGAAACATAAAATCCACCAATTATAAATATTAACGACAATGGTGCTAAATTAATTTAGGTAGATATGTATTATAATAAAAGATATAAACTTAATCTTATTTGTTTAGAGGAATAGTAAAAAATGGCCATACTATTACGGACGCCAATGATCCTCAATTAAAGTTGTTATATGTATTATTTGAAAAAAGGGAATATAGGTTATGTACTTAAAAAGGAAAGTTAATGGGGAAAAAGGTACTTATTTGCATAGGGGAACAGTAAAAATTCGCCATACGCAGATGATGCTTAATTAATTTTGGTAATATGTGCTGCTGGTATTATGGTAATTGGTGTAGGTTTAAAAATAATTCTACAACTGATTTTCCAAATTTTAGTTAGCTTATAAAGTAAAGAAAAAAAGATCTCTCCAGGAAAAAATAAATTTTCTACAATAATAGATTGATAATTAATGTAAAGAAAAGCTGAATGAAATTCAAGAAATCATAAATTGGAACTTCGAAGCAAAATTCGTGTCAGTTCACTAGTAAAAATGTTAGTTAATACTTTGCTTTACAAATATATTTAATATAAAAATATATCAACTTTAAGAGAAGACGATATTTATTTTTGAATCTTGAAATAATTTATTATAATGGTTTTTTTTCTTTGTTTTTTAAATGTTTCTAGAATATTTAACCATTATAATAAGTTTACATACTAGTTAATGTTTAGTATTCACTCTCTTGTCTCTTGTTAATAATTAGATTTTATTTGTTATTTTTAATAAAAACAAGCTAAACTGATTATATCTTCGTCTTTTTATTTGTTTTTACACAAACTTTAGCGTTTAGATTTTAGTTCAAAGTACTCATTGTTTTATTAAAATGTATACTGGATGTGCTAATGCTGTACGTTTGTTAAATGTTACAAATGGACTTAGTTTAACAAATTAGTATATTCTAAGACTTTTTTAAGGAAATTTTTATTCAATTCGTAAATATTGTTAGTTCTATTTAGGTGGGTTTCAAAGCTTTGTATTTAACTATGATGCATTAACTCCGTAGCTGGATAAATAATAACATCCTAAACATTTATAACTATGAGATACTTTAATAAAGGACGTTTTTTGCATAATTTATAGGAGCTCAAGCTTTTGTTACATAATTTTCTTACTCACACGTGACTAAAAAAGGGGATAGAATAAAACATTTTATGCAATTACCTTTGTCAGGAAATATTCTCGATATTGATAGTCGATCATTTTTAACAAAACATTAATTGTTTAGGTTTTCAGCTTTTTAGATATTTTTTTATACTTGACATTAATAGGGCAGCTGAGTGACGTTAATTCAGTCATTTGTACACCCTTTTTTAAAACATTATCTAAAGTTTCTTGATGGATGCAGATAAAATATTGCCCCGAGATAAAATATAAAGGTTGTAAAAAATGTACCCGACGAAGAGTAAAATTAGGTTATACATGTCAGATGAATTTTTAATAAGAGGTATTGGAAAACATCAACACCTGAAATTTCACATGTTAAGCACACTTCTAAAAATATGCAAAGTAATTCATAATGATCTCCCGTAATATATATTGAAAGAAATTTAAAATACTTAATCTCTAAACCACAATTATTCTAACATTCAGCAATTAATTATACAAAAAAGTGTTTAAAACAATGTGGCTAAAATAATAGTCGAATGCAGACATATATCGGCAGCATATTGTACCATCAATCGCTGACACTGCTCCCGCACTGGCTGCTGGGAAATACCCCCCCCCCCCTTCTGACGATGCTGCTATGCATGTTCTTTCAGTGCTTTCACAATGTAATTTTTTAGTTTACCATTTAGCTTGTTTCATATTATTTGTTAGCTTATTTCATATTATTTGTTATCCCATAAGCTAGCTCATTTTTATATTTCCTCTTAAAATAGTTTCTTTAAATATTTTTCCGGGTGTGATACTAGCATCTTGGAATTTTTAATCTTTATAAAAATAAATTTATATATATCTATGTATATATTTATTTATAAGAATATTACATAATGATTTGTTTGAAAACATTTTAAAAAATGAATGCGCAAATAAATTTACAGAGATAAGTCATGTATTTTTAATTTTTCAGCACAGAAATTCAAACTTTTAAATATATTTATACTACGTGTTATCGTTGCTATTTTTAAATAAATTATTTATAACTAACATTAGTCATCGCATCTCTTTGTATCTGAATGAACTTCTGTTGATTAAAAAGCAGATCTGTAATGCGAAAGGAAAAAATATTCTAAGCAAAGAATACATTTCTTAGTTTCAATCTAACTTTTAATCACTAAATAACTTTCAGTGACTAACGTTGCTTCTTTTATTTTATATCTTTTTATTTAGTTGCAAAAATTGTATTCTATCCAAATCATATAGGTTAAACATAGATTTTAAATATAATCTTTAGAAAGATTAATTATATATTTCCTGAAGTTAATTCATACGTATTAAAAAGAAACCAATGATGTTTAAAAAAAAAAAAAAAAAACACTTTTTAAAATATTTTTGCTTTAAATTATTTTTCAGATTTGTGCGGAATTTTTCATTTTGTATATTAGAGGTAGAATTATAAGTAAAAATGAAAATAAAAATTATACAATATAAGATCTTAGTTCAAATCACTGATATGAATCATTTGTTTTGAATTAGTGATTTGAATCACTTGATTCGAATCAGTGATCTAAATAAAATGATTTGTGAATCATTGATCCGAATCACATGATACCAATCAGTGATTTGAGTCAATTGATTCTAGTCAGTGACCTGAATCACTTGATTCGAATAATTGATCCAAATCTTATGATTCGAATCAGTGATTTGAATAACTTGATTCGAAACATTGTTCCAAATGGCATGATTTGAATCACTGATTTGAATCATTGATTTAAATCAGATGTTTCGAATCAGTAATGCAAATCCCTATTCGAATCATGTGATTCAGATTACGGTTTCAAATTATGTGATTCGGATTACTGATTCGAATCACGCGATTAAGATCAAAATTCAAATCAAGTGGCTCAGATCACTTTTTCAAATCAAGTGATTCAAATCATACCACTCACATCAATGATTTGAATCACTTAGATTATTCATTTTGCCCAACTCTAATATCTCTTAATATGTCATATAGGCTATTTCCCGAACAAGCAGAAAGTTATGTAGAAAGCGAAACAGAAAATGAAACAGACAACGTAAAGCCGTGGTTCCACTGTATATACATAAAAAAATTTGCAAGTTTACCAAAAAAAAAGAAGAAGAAGAGCAAAGATCCCTATTTCTCGGCAGTTGTCATAAACAAGTTTGCGATTTTTTTTAGAGTTTTAGTATGCTTTTTTATAACATTTAAAAATACAGCCTTTAATTTATCACCCTTCACATAACTAATTTAGAACACATGTGATATTACTATTTGTTCATCTAAATTTAATTAAATAAATCTAACGATTGGAAGTAAATCAATAGCTCTTCATCAAACCAGGACTCCAAAGATTAGAAATTACGTCATTTTAGTTGCTTTAATGAGGTTGTCGGATATTTATGATAGCAGATAAGATTTAATTAGATATAATTAAATGATTTATACTTCCGATACTGCTTTCTAGTCGTTGTGCTTAGATTTATAATAGGTGATATCAAGATATTATCACTGATCTAGAGCAATCTCAAAGTTATAACTATTGTTTTTGGTAATTAGAACACTTAAAAAAAACTCAAATATTTTGACATCAATAAAATACTATTAATTCATACATCAGTAAAAAAAATGCTGATTTTTAAAACCTATGTTCAATTTTTTTTTTTGGAATCAAAATTTTGTGATTTCAAATGCACTTTTTTTGGAAGCGTGTTGGACCACTATATCGTTGATTAATATGATGCTAAGATTAACCATGTCATCGTATTTCTTAAAGCTGAATTCTCAATACTATGCTTTAACTAGCCTAAAAGCATGCTATTTTGATGGCAGCCAAAGATATCTGGATTTCCTTTGCTTATTAATTATCAATTGAGGAGAGTTTTGTGTCCAATAAAAATATGAGAAATTGTAGGATGACAATTGCCTTTTAACAGATAGATGATTTACAAATTAATAAAAAAATGTATATACTGTAAAAATTTTACATCACTGTGTGCATTGCACACAGCACTTAATCCTATTTGCTCTTGTTATATTGAAAAAAAAAACTTCTGAAGGTTATCAATGTATTCCCTTTATTTCTTAAGACGATGCAGTGAGAAATTGTGTACAGCATGATTCAACACAGTAGTCATAACTTGTAGAAAGAGTAGGGTACACTATAAGGATTGGGTAGTGCAGAGCAATCCTGGACGCAAATATACATTCCAGTGACCTTTAGCTCTCTTTTTTCGCTCGTTTTCCTCTTAGCTGTAGTTGGTCGCACTCATAATGTAAGCTTTTATTTGTTCTAAAATTTGTTATCTGAGCTAAATAAAAGTGAAGAATCAAGTTTTTTTTATTTAGAAAAAGCCAAACAGAAGAGCTGATCGTTAAAGGCTTTTAAATTGGACGATTGCACCCTGGACATGGTATTGTAAAATTAATAATGAAATACGGTTTTATGATTTTTGACAAAATTTGGCAAATGTGTTAAATTTTGATAATTTTGATATGATACCTTAGAGCATGGCATAAAAAACTATTCATTTAGGTAAATTTACCTTTCAATTTTGTATTTTTCATTAAATATACGATGATCAGAATTACAATTTTGGAAAACTGAATTTCTGGCAAACCGGATCCTATATGAAGGGAAAATTTACCAAATGAAAGATTTTATCACCAGAATTATGATATTTTTTTTACCAGAAATATCATTACCGTACTTTTATAATATAATCTTTATTTTACAGAATAGCATTTATAATATAATCTTTATTTTGCAGAACAGCATTTATAATAAAATCCTTATATAGCAAATGCTATGTAAATTGAGAATTTTTTTTATTGTATCTTTTTTATAGTTTCAGCTGGTAGAGCATATAAGATGATTCTTGGGAGTCATGGTGTCTGTGCTCATAAGTTTGGTGCCCTTTAGTATTATTAAATAAATATTGCTACACGAAAAAAGAGCAAAGGGTATTGACATAAAACTGGTTGGAATGTTTCCGATGTAAAATCTAACTTAGTTAAATAATAATTTTCCTTAACTTCATGTCAATAATTCTACTTAAGTATTTTTTAAAGCGCAAAACTACACGATAATTAAAAGAAACTGCTGTCTCTAAATCGATCAAAATCCATAATGTCTAAAAATTATATTTCTAAAATGTTACTGGTTATTTGTTTTTAGTGTTATGTTCCAACAACTTAGGATTTATTCATAATTTTAAGATTAAAGTAAACTTATATCCTTAAAGGATATTATTTTTTTTAACTAAGCACAATGTGAGTTAATTTCGAATGAAATTTATAAACCGATAATGAAAATATTCATGGAAATTTAATTTAAAGCTAAACTTTGTTTTCAATGATTTCATAAGATGTATTTTACTAGTCTAACAAATCCCCTCTAATAGTTTAAATTTTGCAAATTTAATCTCCTTCGTTAAATAAAAGTGTTTAGATATTCCAGTAGAATTTTTAATTTTAAATGGATGGATTATAATTTTTCTTCAAAACAGTGAAGTTTGAATTTTGTTGATTTGATAAATACTACCAAACAATTGAAAGTATAAGTATCTAACTAGTAAAAATGAGAAGAAAAATAATCAACATGAGTTTTCAATAAAAATAATTTTGCATCTAATTTTCACCATATAGATTCAAATTTTTATTTTACTTCTTAAATATGGAATGACTAATATATTTCTTTCAATTTAAATATATATTTATAACACAAATAAAACGTTATATGCACTGTTCAAAATTGTCCAGAAAATGGTTGAGAATAATCAACATTCAACCAAACCAGTAAAATAACAATAAAAAAGAAGGTATTCGAACTGTAAATTCCGAGAAAAATTGTTCATTGAAACCTTTTATCTAAATTCGGTTGAACAACAAAAATTTTATCCGTATCAACTAAGCCAAACTTATGAAGCCACGTGGTACCTTGCAGATGGGTACTTGGGACAATCACCTGGCCTGCTGAACGGGGGTTCGATTTTCAGCGTTGACACCACAATATTTCTTTAATTCATTCATAGAAAAATTTCCAGTCTCCTTTACTCTTCAATTTATGACTCCGGACTACAAGTGCAGATTTTCTAATGTCCTCCAGTTCTCAATCGTTTATCTTGGAATATTGGAATACGAAACTCTCATTCACGCAATGATGGCAGCACCACAGAGCTTCCTTATCAAAAGTCTGATGCTTCCCATTTCACACTATAGATAGCACCACGAGATAAACTAGTTAAACCACATTCTGTGGTATATTTAACAAAACAAAACTCAACCACTACCTAACTCCAATATCCATTCTCTAACACGAAAAGCTTAACATGACCTAACTCTAATGTCGAGTTAAATTTTATTTTTGCAGATTTGAAGATATGATAGGTATAAATGGTTATAAAACCCTATAGTTTTGTAATTACTGTTTTTTAACTTTACTAGTGGTAAATGGTTTCAAAACTGTAAAGATAAAGCAATGTTACTAACTGTAAATTTAGTCCTAACTGATTAGATGGACAGACAGCTGCCTGTATTTTGACCATAAATTTAGAATAAAAACTTTAATAGTATGATTTATTCTGATATCAGTACAATTTCTAACTATATTAAGACAAAAATATGTTTTAAGCTATGAAGACCTATTTTTTGAGTAATTAATGATCTAAAACCATTCTCTCATTTTTCGCTTAAGCATGATTCCCTATTCTAATGTATTAGTGAGGAAATGATAAATTTATTAACATTTCAAATAAGCTGCTAAGCTTAGTTAGTTTTTGAAATCGATTTTAAACAAGTAATCATCATAATTATGATATTTCACTCTTAAAGTATGTCTATTTGATTTTACTAAAGTCACAAGGATAATGTAAAAAAAAAAATTACCTGAATTTCTGTATTTAAATTGAGTTGATAAGAATGAATTGAAGATTAAAACAGGGGGGAATATTTTGCCTCATGTGGCTAATTGAAGAAAAAAATGAAGATCTTTTAAAATATTTTTATATGGAGGTTCGAATGGGTAAAATATATGTGTCAAAATGAAATATAAAATGATAACGTTTGCAAAAAGCTGTGGCAATACTTTATACCAAAATTAAAAGGAATTTTACATTGCACACAGTTTAAAATGAAGTGTACAAATATAGTTGCTTATTACTTATTTTTTTACAAGCAATTATTCTCTTTTAACAGTGGGAACAGGAGAAAAATAATCAACATTGAAAAAATGAGGCGTCTAATCTTAAACAGGGTGTGAAAAGATTAATTGTTCTCTTTTAATTAATTTTAAAATATGAAATGTGAGTAAAATCCAAAATTTTATTTTATACTAATAGTAACTTTTTTCAAGCAATTTTATCTTATTTGGCGTTATACACAATTTATCTACATCAAATTAATTTGGAGATTTATTTTCATTAAAAAGAAATTCATAAAAAGTGACCGTGAGTTAATATCTTAATTAAATCAATTGTGTATCTTAATGAAGAAATGTGAGCTCATTTTGTTATAAATTCCTTTTTATTTCTAATTAGCGTGAATGAAATTGTTATCGATAAAAAGAGCAATAAAATTTCCAAATAAGTTTTATTTCTCGAGTAATCAATTATTTTGTTGATACATGAATCTAAGTAAGTGTCACCTGCAGCAGAAACGTATTTAACAAAAAATTAATTAATCACCAAATAAAGTAAAAATGAGGCTCGTATAAGGAATAAAACGGAAAAATTCATTTTAATACAGTTTTTTTAAACATTTTATTATTAAAAAACAAATTCCAATTTTTTTTATCTCTTTACTATCATGAATCTGATAAAACGAAAAAAATAACTACGTAATAGAATATTTTATGGGATTTAAAAGTTAACCGAACTTATCGTTGCAGCTTTAATTTTGAAATATGTTTTGAGGCAAATGTTAAGTGTTAAAAATTATAGTTAACTTCGAGTGTATTCTTCTTATAGTAAACTTTTAGTGTTAAAAATTATATAAATTGTTCCTTAGATGATATTTTTTATGTATATAAAATTTTCAAGCTTGATTTTTTTAATTTTTTTTATCTGTTTCTGTATTGCGCTTTGTTGTTGTTTGTTGTATGCAGAGTGTTGCGTAAAGTCCATTCTTAATCTATACTTTTAGAATCCTTATCAAATATTAAAACAAAACGAAATCACACTAAATTAATATTTAAGCTAGAAATTAATATTAAAACTAATATTATTAATATTTGAATTGTCTAAAATTAATATTTAAGCTAGAAAGAAGCAAAAATACTATCAAAATCAGACAAATTGCAGCAAAAAAAAAATATTTGTAATTTACATCAAACAGGTTTAATTGGAATTTTAAACTTGAACGTGTTCATTATAATCGTTTTTCAACTCCTGTATGTTTCCTTCTACAATCAAACCTATCTTGTTGCTTAATGTTGAACCTGCCTTGTTGTCTCTGTTCTCAAACCTACTTACTGGGCCGTGATTTGTCCGATTTCGACAATGTTTCTTATTCATCCTCATCAAGTATTAACTTGCGACTCTCGATGTGTATATTTTTCGTTTTTATTTTTGATAAGGATTCTGAAAATAAATGTTAAGGACGGTTGTTAAGGAATACCCTGTATGTGTTGGTCTACTTCAATGCGTTTTGATGTGTTTGCTACATTATGATATTATGCGTTGTTTGTTTTCTTATGTCTTTAACGCATTTCTATGCAACAATTATTAAAATATTTTTTGCTCTACACATTTTCATATTGGATTTTTAACATTTATAAATCTACTATTTATGTATTTATTATGTAGAAAAAATATTTCTTTCAATTTTAGACACTTTGCTGACATGATTACAAGAAAACATTTGTTTATTTACTTCAAAAACATTTTGAAGCTTATCAAAAAAGTACTATTCAAACTTTAAATTTACTGCACGATTTTTACCTATTTTTTAAATTACTAATGGTGTTTCTAGAAAAATGATACCCACGAAAATTTAGAAATCTTTTCTGATCCTCGATAAAAAGTAATGACCGAATTTGAAATCAGTTTTTATTAACATCGGATTGTTCTAACTCTTATTTTTCTTCCTTTTTCTAATAATTCTTTTTTATTTCATAAATGTTAATGCTTTCATTTTAAATTTTATTTCCATTAAAAAGAGAAACCCTATTCTCTTTTGATATATTTGTACCCTTTTTGAAAAATATGCATACATTTTTAAATATATAATGCATTATTAATACAAACAAATGCTTACAATAAAAAAGAAATATAAATCCAATTCAAGGCAACTCAATGATAATGTTTCACTTACAGTCAACAACAAATTTGGGAGAAATATATTCAGTAATAATAACCTTTACCAACCATAAGCTCCACAAATCTGACTCATTAAAAGAAAAACTTAAAAAGATAAACATGAAGAAAACATAACACTGCTTTGATTTGTTTTTATTATAAAAAAAATTACAAATCCTCTAAAATCATTACAAAAATATATGACAGCAATTTTAAAAGATATATATACAGGATTCATTGGTAATATAACTTGAAATGCTTTTAACATTTTTATCTAATGAAAAGAGACGATTATAATCCGAAAAATTCTTACTAAAAGTAAAATAGTACATTTTTTGCTGAGCTGTTTCTTTGTATTTAAATTTTATAGTCATATAGTAGTAATTTCATAGCAAATAAATATATTATGAATTAGCATCCTTTTACCGGCGAATGACATTTTCTACACTGTTAGAAATTGTTTTGTTGAAAATTATGGTAAAATGTCCGCAGTAGTCTGTTCATCTAATTAACCATAAAGTTTATGGTTAGGAACACTTTTTACCTTTAAGGTATTGAAACCGTCTACAACTAGTGAAGTTAAAAAAACAGACGTTTTTTTACTATTTACAATTAGCATGGTTTCAAAACCGTATAAAAAGAAATTTAACTGAACATTGGAGCTAGGCTTTATGTTAAGTAATGGGCACTGGAGTTAGGCTTGTTTTAGTTCTGTTTTCTCAAATGAATCGTGGAATGTGATTTAATTAGTTTATCTGTAGGCTTGAAATATTGCACGAGATGGGAAATACTAGATTTTTATGTGTTGTGTCTTGTGTATTTTTTTCTGTTGTTTTAATTAAATAAATTGTTATTTAAAAGTTTTTTTTCAAGAAATTTCTGACAGCATACTTATTTCGACTCTGTTTATTAAAATTATTAACAGTTTATTTTTTTTGAGCAATAAATTCCTCATGTCTGAATATTCACTAATCATTGTTTCGTGGAAAAGAAGAGGATTTTATAATGGCTCAAGCACTGAAGTCTACGACGTCTGATCAGGTTACAATTACATAGCTTATTGGCTATGTTTAGTGGAACTTGAGATAGCTATATAGGAGGATACTTCATTGTGGGGAATAACAAACATTTAGCATTAACTTAACCAAGAATCTTATGAGCAAAGTAAATAAGTTGAGGATTCTATGAAGATACAAGCAATTCTCTTGAAATTATCAAAATTCGATGATCTTGATGCTGATCCTTTGGGTATTTTATAAAAATCGCTGAACAGCAGACCCAATTTAGGGTTTACGACTACTAATCAATACCCCTATTTGCTTTGGCAAACATCTTGAATATATTGAGGGGATGAGAGGGCCAAAATTAGAAATCTTGAACTTTCCCACCATGATAAATAAAGTATTCCTTCCTATGTGTTTATTTTTATATTGCATCAAATTAAATTGATACCACGTCGATAAATGTAATTGTTTATTTATTTAATTAATAATTGTCATTGAACAGAAGACCCAATTTTGAGTTTACGACTGCCAATTTTCAACTCCGTTGCTTTGTAATTTTGGACCCAATCCAGAAGACAAGGGAGCTCCCGGATCTAGGAATTGGGGGACATTTGCCTCCGTGGGGGACATTTTGATGGAACTAATGAGCATTTGCATTACAAGGAGAGGAAAATCAACGAAGACCTCCCACGGTTAGCCTGAAGATAAGGGGACTCTATCGCATGATCCGTCTACCAAGGATGATATTTTACGTCAGCATTGCGGTCCGTGCGAGCCTGGTTCGGAATTCGTATCGACCAGCCATTGCTTGGATTTGAATCAGGTTCACCACATTATAAGGCGAACGCTCTTCTATACCACGGCCCACTTTGAGTATTTTATTTTATATCTTATATTTAATATTTTTATATCCGTCATTGAACAGCTGACCCAATATCGGGTTCCCTACTACTTATGTTAAACTCCGTAGCCTTGTAATTTTGAACAAATGCAGAAGGCAAGGTAAATTCTTGGTGGTCCCATAGAACCAGAATTAGAGTAAATTTTATCACATTCTGGTAGTTTGCATCGTATTTTTTCTTAATTCAGGGTTATAATAATAGTAATAATGATAATAGATTAGTAAATAAATTTGTTTTATTTAAATTAATTTTAATAGAAAATATGAAGTGAAGTTTTTCTCTACTTTAACATTTTAAGAAACCTTAACCTTAAATATTAATAGGATTACTTGATTAACTTCATTTGCTTTAAGAATATACAAATTGAAAATATCAATCGGCATGTTATGAACTTTCAAGAACTGTCCGCCTACTTTCAAGACTTGCCAGACGTGAATGAAAAGAAACAAAAGTGATTTTAAATATAAAACGTAAAATTGCTAACGAAAATTGGAAAAATAAAAGTGAGAAAAACTGGAAAAACCTCCGTAGCCGATGGAGAAAAAAGATGTAAAACAGAACATAAAAAACCTCATATTAATAGGATTGTCCTAAAGTATCTTCATTAAATAAGAAAAGCAATCTTAGTGAGAGAAAAAGTTTTGCAGTTATTATTTACAAAAACCACCATAATTTATTTAATATTAAATTTTTCCTTCAAAATACATGAGCATGAAAACTATCGTTAAATTTCTCCTTTGAATTTCAAATCATGTTACCTTGAATCGGAAGAGAAATAAATTGTATTGAACATTTTCTAAAGATAAGGAAAATATGAAAAGCCGTCATTTTATGTTAAGAAATCGACTCAGGTGTACACATTCAATCCACTGGGAAGTCTTACTTTTGCCGTAATAGGATATTCTATTTTCGTCTTCTTTTTTTTCAAACAAAGAAATCGAAATCGAAATGGATTTGCTTTTTAATGGTAGCGAAAAGCTTTTAGTTGGATTTTTTATTGTACTACTTTCAAACGTTTGAGATACATCATATAAAAGATTTACTTCTCTTGTCGAGATTTTGAAATGATGCAGAGCACTTCACATATAATTCTGTTTTAAGTGATTTTTCAAGATTGCAATTTAGGTAAAATGTGTTAAAAATAAAGTTTTTTAAATTCCTTTTTCTACAATGATTAAAAATCAGTTACGATTCTGATTGATTGCATCTAGTTTTTGGAGCATAAAAGTTTTTTAATTGTTACGTAAAAATGATGCTCAGCGTATATTATTTAATCTTTCTAGTTGTGCCATTTTTTCTTAACTTTCTCGCACTAATAATTTGCTCAAAAGGAAACTTTGTTTCAGGAACAATAATTTCATTTTGGAAATTTACATATTATCGAAACTTATCGACTCAAATTGTTTAGTTCATATGTGTTGGACACTCAGAAAAAAATTGCTAATACTACCAGAATGTGGTAATTCTCAATGAAGTGCTTTGGTAATGATTTTGATGAAATTAACAAATAAGATGATTTCAAAATAAGAGATTAAAAGTGTAATAAATTCTGTGAATAATGACAGGATATTGCATAAAAACCATTCATTAGTTTAAATAATTTGATTTTCAGTTTTGTATTTTTTACTAATGAGCAGTAACAAGATCTATAATTTGAAAGCCAGAATTTACAGTAAACCGTTACCATATGAACGTAAAAATTACCAAATGAATGGCTTGAATACTGCTGAGCATACTTTGATTTTAATGGCACGAATTATGGATTTTTTTAAAATTACCTCAAGTGTTTTAACATGGACTTTTCGTTTTATTTCAATTATAGAGCTGCTGGGGAAATCTGAAGGCAGAGGGTGGGACAAGGGCGCGTCATTGCCTCAATGAAAGTATTAAAAAAACTCACTAAAAGTCCTTTTTATATGTCTTTAAAAATTACAAAATTAAAACACCCTTTAAAATGTAATCTAATTTAATATATAGTCTTTGAAGAAATAAATATGTAGCATGTTACATCAAAACTCCAAAATATGAGAATTTATTATTATAGTTCAGAATCATAACTCTATAGAGTGTTACTTCTTTTCACAATATTATACTCTAAAAATACTAAAAAAGCAAACTTTTAAAATTACGAATTACTACTTTTGAAATTTACTGTGTGCAAAAATATGAACTACGTTGAATAACTTTTGAACTAATAATCGGATCTTTTTGTTTTATGACTCAATCTTAATGGTTTGAGGGGGTTGATCTCAAACATGCTAATAAGTTAGTGCTGATGATATTTTGAGTAATAAAATCAGGCATAAAAACGTCCTTTCTCTGAATAAACATGTCTTTTTTAGGCATATTTGGATTACTGAGCAACAAAATATAAGGGAATAATCGCAAACTGGGAAATTCAGGAGATTAATTTTCATTTTGGTCAGGAGCGAGGTCCAAAGATTGAACCCCTTAATGTTCTCTTTACTTTATCATATTTTTTTATGTGATTTATTTACACATACTTTATCATATTTTTTTCAAAGTTCTTTTTGCACACATTTATAAAATTTGTTTATTCAAGGATAATTCGGTGCAAAAATAATTTTTAATAATTATTTATTATTTTTTATTGAAGAAGAAATTTTGTACGATAACAGTTAAGCTATAATAATTTTTGCATAATTTTAAATGCAAACTTTGAACTAAATCAATCAGCTTGTTTTCAAAAAATCAAATTTTAACTATGCGACTTTGTTGAAAACTCGATATCTCAATAACTATTATCTAAATTTGTAATAAAATTTGTAATAAAATTTTTCAATAAAATATTCTTCGAGTTCGTTTAAAGGAAAATTCCAGACGCGTTTGATAATTTCAAAATTTGCTTTTCATTTTTATAAATTTCAACTCTACGACATTTGCATTCTACGAAACTTCTATTTAAAACGTACCGAATCTTTTCCAACAATAAAGTTTACGAAATGCACTATTCGCCATTCAAAATATTAAAGTCTGAAGCAGAGCTAAAGTTGTCATAAATTGATATATTTCCATTTGGGATTTCGAATAAATTTCAACCGAGCTTATATACTTCCCAAAAGAAAAATATAAATAATTGAAGATTTCAATTTCCCTACTGGTATTGTTGACACTTGCTGTAAAACTGTTTTCCCTTGGTACTACCGAAACAGATCGGAATAGGGGAGAGATGAAGAGAAAATTTTTATTACGAAAAAGATTTCAGTTTAGTATCGCCGTTCTGTATTCCAGAGAATCAATAGTGACTTTATACTCAGATTTATTACTTTTTGGAATCTGTGTTATCAAAATGATAACACTGAGGCATTCTATGAATAGAAAAAACCATCAATAAAGTCATTCAGTAGCTATAATGCGTTACCGATTTCAGTATTAAATACATCTAATTTAAATATATATATTCAAAAATTGATTTAAAAAAATAAAAATACCGGGAAACAAAATAAGGAAAAGGTATAATCTAGTCATCAGCTTACACTATTATATCCGCAGTAAGAGTGCTTTCAAATAATGTATTAATACTGCCGAAGCAAAATAGTGAGAGGATCAACAAAAAAAAATATTTTGAAACTAAAATTGAACATATTAAGCAAAAACTGCGAAATAAAACATATCAAGTAAAAAATAGAAAATAAAAATTCAAGAAAATAAAGTACAAAATACAAAATGTACTATATAAAGCTAGTAACAAATTCATATGAACTTCCGTTTACCGGCATCTTTCAAAAATAATTTAAAATATTTTCATAACAAGTTTGGCCAGATTATAAAATATGAAAATTGAAGCGTAAATAGAGGATGATGGGATTATTTTATTATTAATTTTTTAATTTTCTCGTTAATCTCTCTTTTTTTAAAAATCCTTTTTGTCTTTGTTGTTTATGTTTTTTTAACAAAAAATATGCATTTTATACAGCACGGTGATTTTACCAAAACATGTTTTCTTCGTGTAATTTGAATTTTTAAAATAATAATAATTATTATGATAACTATTTTAATAATAATAATTATAATAACTATTTTTATTAATAATAGATTGTTATTTTTAAGTAACAATGATAATTTTTTTATATTCCAAACTACTTTTCATTTTTAATCTTCGACTGTTCACACGATAATTTTCATCATTTCATGCAACATCATAAGTTAAAGCTTAGAATCAAGTATAGTTCTACCTGAAGCTTTTTTTTAATTAATTAATAAATGCCACATTAAAAAAAATGCTATATCATTCAATGATTGGGAAGAATATTGTAAATTTGAAAGGGTGACAAAACTTATGAATAGCGGTGATTTGTAAAACAACAATTCAATTACTTGAATCATATTAATCCCAATTAGATTATTAGATATTAAGCTCTACTTAAAATTTCATTCTGCAAATATGAACATATAGATTTAATTTTACTTATTTGTTTTATTTTAATACATTGGCAATTACGTCGTTATAGAAATGAATATTTAATTTTTCTTAACTTTCTCACTAATTAGTTTTTTTTTAATTTCTTGTTTTTTAAACTTGGAGCAGTGAAAAAGTATTAACAGATTTAGATATACTAAAGATCAAGATTCAACAAAGAAATATGTAAGCTCGTTAAGGTATGGGCATTTATTCGGAATTATTTCAAAGATATATGTTGTCAACCTTTATGTATTGTTCCTGGGTAAGTAGTATCGGATAAGTTTACTACCATTAAAAATAAGTTCACCGCACCATTTATTCAGTAATTCGAGAATTACCTTCTTAAAAGCTAAAGAAACGATTATTTAAATAACTCTTTTAACAATAACCCATTTCGGTGGAAATATCAAAACTATCAAACCGTTTCCATAATAAATGTGTTAGAGAATCAAGAAAGTTATGCTGGCAAATCAATAATAAAATAATTATAATTCTTATTCGTAATTAACTGATACTATTTTTGCTGAAAGCTTGACTTTTAAAATCCCCTTCGATCTTCATTTCTAATGATTCCCATTTAAATTTCCAATGGTAGTAAATAATACTAACGTAAAATCCCCTTCGACTATACTAACGTTCGCTCGATACTAACGTTTATAATGTTATTTAACGTAAACGAAAAATAATTATAGTTATAATTCTTATTCGTAATTAACTAATACTATTTTTGATGAAAACGCAACTTTTGAAATCCCCTTCGATTTTCATTTTTAATGATTCCCATTTAAATTTCTAATCGTAAATAATACTAACGTAAAATCCCCTTCGACCATACTAACGTTCGATCGATACTAACGTTTATATGTTATTTAACGTAAACGAAAAATAATTATAGTTATAATTCTTGTTCGTAATTAACTAATACTATTTTTGATGAAAACGCAACTTTTGAAATCCCCTTCGATTTTCATTTTTAATGATTCCCATTTAAATTTCTAATCGTAGTAAATAATACTAACGTAAAATCCCCTTCGACTATACTAACGTTCGCTCGATACTAACGTTTATAATGTTATTTAACGTAAACGAAAAATAATTATAGTTATAATTCTTGTTCGTAATTAACTAATACTATTTTTGATGAAAACGCAACTTTTGAAATCCCCTTCGATTTTCATTTTTAATGATTCCCATTTAAATTTCTAATCGTAGTAAATAATACTAACGTAAAATCCCCTTCGACTATACTAACGTTCGATCGATACTAACGTTTATAATGTTATTTAACGTAAACGAAAAATAATTATAGTTATAATTCTTATTCGTAATTAACTAATACTATTTTTGATGAAAACGCAACTTTTGAAATCCCCTTCGATTTTCATTTTTAATGATTCCCATTTAAATTTCTAATCGTAGTAAATAATACTAACGTAAAATCCCCTTCGACTATACTAACGTTCGCTCGATACTAACGTTTATAATGTTATTTAACGTAAACGAAAAATAATTATAGTTATAATTCTTATTCGTAATTAACTAATACTATTTTTGATGAAAACGCAACTTTTGAAATCCCCTTCGATTTTCATTTTTAATGATTCCCATTTAAATTTCTAATCGTAGTAAATAATACTAACGTAAAATCCCCTTCGACTATACTAATGTTCGATCGATACTAACGTTTATAATGTTATTTAACGTAAAGGAAAAATAATTATAGTTATAATTCTTGTTCGTAATTAACTAATACTATTTTTGATGAAAACGCAACTTTTGAAATCCCCTTCGATTTTCATTTTTAATGATTCCCATTTAAATTTCTAATTGTATTAAATAATACTAACGTAAAATCCCCTTCGACTATACTAACGTTCGATCGATACTAACGTTTATAATGTTATTTAACGTAAACGAAAAATAATTATAGTTATAATTCTTATTCGTAATTAACTAATACTATTTTTGATGAAAACGCAACTTTTGAAATCCCCTTCGATTTTCATTTTTAATGATTCCCATTTAAATTTCTAATCGTAGTAAATAATACTAACGTAAAATCCCCTTCGACTATACTAACGTTCGATCGATACTAACGTTTATAATGTTATTTAACGTAAACGAAAAATAATTATAGTTATAATTCTTATTCGTAATTAACTAATACTATTTTTGATGAAAATGCAACTTTTGAAATCCCCTTCGATTTTCATTTTTAATGATTCCCATTTAAATTTCTAATCGTAGTAAATAATACTAACGTAAAATCCCCTTCGACTATACTAACGTTCGCTCGATACTAACGTTTATAATGTTATTTAACGTAAACGAAAAATAATTATAGTTATAATTCTTATTCGTAATTAACTAATACTATTTTTGATGAAAACGCAACTTTTGAAATCCCCTTCGATTTTCATTTTTAATGATTCCCATTTAAATTTCTAATCGTAGTAAATAATACTAACGTAAAATCCCCTTCGACTATACTAACGTTCGATCGATACTAACGTTTATAATGTTATTTAACGTAAACGAAAAATAATTATAGTTATAATTCTTATTCGTAATTAACTAATACTATTTTTGATGAAAACGCAACTTTTGAAATCCCCTTCGATTTTCATTTTTAATGATTCCCATTTAAATTTCTAATCGTAGTAAATAATACTAACGTAAAATCCCCTTCGACTATACTAACGTTCGCTCGATACTAACGTTTATAATGTTATTTAACGTAAGCGAAAAATAATTATAGTTATAATTCTTATTCGTAATTAACTAATACTATTTTTGATGAAAACGCAACTTTTGAAATCCCCTTCGATTTTCATTTTTAATGATTCCCATTTAAATTTCCAATCGTAGTAAATAATACTAACGTAAAATCCCCATCGACTATACTAACGTTCGATCGATACTGCGTTTCTAACGTTATTTAACGTAAGCGTAAAATAATTATAATTATAATTCTTATTCGTAATTAACTAATACTATTTTTGATGAAAACGTGACTTTTAAAATCCCCTTTGATTTTCATTTTTAATGATTCCCATTTAAATTTCTAATCGTAGTAAATAATACTAACGTAAAATCCCCTTCGACTATACTAACGTTCGCTCGATACTAACGTTTATAATGTTATTTAACGTAAACGAAAAATAATTATAGTTATAATTCTTATTCGTAATTAACTAATACTATTTTTGATGAAATCGCAACTTTTGAAATCCCCTTCGATTTTCATTTTTAATGATTCCCATTTAAATTTCCAATCGTAGTAAATAATAATAACGTAAAATCCCCATCGACTATACTAACGTTCGATCGATACTGCGTTTCTAACGTTATTTAACGTAAGCGTAAAATAATTATAATTATAATTCTTATTCGTAATTAACTAATACTATTTTTGATGAAAACGTGACTTTTAAAATCCCCTTTGATTTTCATTTTTAATGATTCTCAATCAAATTATAACTAGAATACAAGAATACAAGAATATAGAATATAATTTTAACTAGAATACAAGAGTCCAAAATATAGCGATAGACTGTGCTTGTCCGATCACACGTCATGATTTACATTTAAAACTATCGAAAAGATTTTGTTAAATTGGAATGACTTATAAATACACGTCTGCTTACTCAACTAACTATGCAAAAACCAATTTTTTATTCATAATAATTAAATATGGTGATTATAATTGTGATTAATTATGATGACCATAATGACAATGAAGATTGTTAAGATGACAATGACAATTAATTATGATATCTATAATTATTGTTAAACTTACCATAACAGTTAATTTATTCCATGAGTAAAAACGGATCTTAACTTAAAGGACCAAAGATGGTGATAATAATTATAACTGCGATCAATTATGATGGTCATAATGATAATGAGGATTAATTATGTTAACAATAAATAGAGCAATTAATTATGATAGCTATAATTATATCTAAACTCACCATAACAGTTAATTTTTTCCATGAGTAAAATTATCTAAAAATACTAACTAAATCAGTGACGCCATCTAAATCAATAATGCAAAAAATAGAAAGTTATTTTGATTCATAAGTAAATAATTTTAGTGAAAACGTGACTTTCAAAATCATCCTAAATTTTAATATGAACTATGTTTATTACATTAAGAAACATGAAAGCACAGACGGGAATACGTGAGTCCAAAATATAGCGATAGACTGTGCTTGTCCAATGGCACGTCATGATTTATTATTAAAACAGACGTTGTTGTGACGTAAGAGGAGCGTAATTTAATATTTTGACAAATAGCGTTTAATTTAGCAGACGAGGAGGAAGTCTAATGTTATTTGCAAGCACAAGCGTGATAGATGTCTCTGGCCTGGTTGTCACGTTGGTATGAATTATGCAAATGTCAACAGATGTTCAATCGTTTGCGAAATTCTAATTCGATTAGGAAGGATTGGTTGGACGACTATGGCGGAATGAAGCTGGATATTGGAGAAACTAAAAAAAATAAGAAATTCAAACGAAATTGGAATATCTTATAGTTAATTATGCATGAATACTGGTACTTCAGTTAATGACGTTATCCTTTTAAAAGGCAGTTCATTAAAAGTGTATTCATACATTTTTTTATTCTATTTCTTTTAATTTATTCATGTTTCAGTTTTGGAAATGAAGTACTTATGGCTTTACATGAATTGTCTTTCAAATAATAACGTCATTAATTTAAAAGTATTCGTGCATAATTAACTTACTTTAATTTCATTTCATTTCAAGTTTTAAATATGTTTGATATTGTTCCAATTTATTACAGGTATAATGTGGCCCCAAGTTCAAGCATATAATCGTACAAATTAATTATTCCTAATAAAAGTGAAAATACCAAACTATGGTTCAAGATTTTAGGTAATCTTTTTTCAAGAAGTAATTCTTTTTATTTGACTATTACTATTGGAATACTAGAACTAATACTTAATGGAATACTAGTGCTTCAGTTAATGACGTTATTCTTTTGAAAGGGAGTTCATGAAACTATTTCATAGTCTTTTTCATTCTATTTCTTCCAATTTATTCAAGTTTCAACTTTGGAAATGAAGAACTTACAGTTTTAAATGAATTGCCTCTTAAAGAATAACGTCAGTAATGTAAAATTATTCGAGCATAATTATCTTAATTTCATTTCTTTACAACTTCAATCCTTAGATAAGTTGGATATTGATAAAATTTACCGCAGTCATAATGTGATCCAAAGTTGAATAATGTAATCGTGAAAATGAATTGAAATTGAATTTTTTTTATAAAACCGGGAAAATGAAATTCTTAAAATTGTTTGCACATCAAGAAAAAAAGTGTGGTCAAAACTACCAGAACATGGTAAAAATTGCCGTGTTTCCAGCTCTATGGAAACATCAAAAATCTCTGCACTTTTTATCTAGCACTTTGGTAATGGGTTTGGTAAAATTAGCTATAAATTATAGTTTTGTAATATGAGATAAAATTTGGCATACGTGGTAAAAATTGGTTATTATATCATAGTTGCTTAAAGCATGACCCAAAAATCATTTTTATAAATAAATTTACTTTTCAGTTTTGTATTTTTTACCAAATGTGTTGTAATAAAAACTATAATATTGAAAATCGGAATTCCTGGTAAACTGTTGTCATATGAACGGAAAATTACAAAATGAATGGTTTTAATATTGATATTTTGGCATTATAAATCATAATTATGTTTTCCTTGTTTTTATCAGAAATGTCATAACTGTACAATACAGTTACTTTACCAAACTTTCTTTTTCTCCACGCGCAATACCATGATTTAGCTTTAGCGTCAGTACAGTTTAATTTAATACCTTTACAAAGCGTATTTTTGTTCAAGTATATGATAGTTCAAAGACCACCATTTCTTTTTGTTGAGAGTATAGGCAATATCTTGTCAAGAAATACTTTTTTATTTGTTTATTTTGCTAGTAATAGCCATTAATAGTTTGGATAATTGCTAATGAGTTCAATAATTCTTCGCCTTTCACTTAATCGGCTACAGATCTCACTATGTTACGCTCATATTAGTACGTATACGTACTCTGTAGTACACATACTCTCAAACTATGTGGGCCAGGAGAAATTTTACTTTCTCATTCTGCTAGTCCTGTAAGGGTTAATGACTTTGCCTATAGTTAAATATTTTCTAACACTGAAAAAAGGGTTTCTCAAAATTGAGCAAAATGTATCTAAATGACTCTGAAACAAATATACATTGGAAGAATATGCATTTGTTCAAAAATATGTACATGCTGCTTATAGCATGTCACTATATTTAATAACGAGTATTAATAGTGAGGTTCAAACTTGGAGCTATTTTGACACATTTTTTCTCAATTTTGTGAAACCCTTTTCAACAGTGATTATACTCTTGATACCGGGAGTTTTTATCAATTGGAATACTACTTGTTTATGATGTTCCTGATATTATCATATAATTAAAAAACAATAACATTCATTTGAAAGTCAATATGATACTAATTTTTTCTTATTCTGATTTTTATGGAAATATTTTAATATTTTGTCAATATTTTTAAACTAATATCTTATTTACATTTTATTTTTCTAATATATTCTAGCTGCCGTAAGTTTAAAGTTATGAATGCGTCGTAAAAGACGCATTCATAAAATATTTGACAGAGCATTTAAGAAAATAAACATCCCATTAAATTTAACTTCGTTGCTAATCTTCTAAATTCTGGTTTGGAGTGCTATTGATTCTATGATTCGATTCCATGATTTTATTGATTTTGATTCTGATTTGGTTTTTTATGGAATGCCTCACTCTTGAAACTGGTTCTACCCATTTTCTAATTTACTCCAGAGTTACGGATATTTAAGTTTCTAATTACTTATACAATATTTCATATTTTCACATGGTTCAGAAAAACAATATGCAATCAAAAGTAAATAAGCCACCAACCTTTCTTGACACTAATTTTATGGAATTATTTTAATATTCTGTCCCACTTTTTGAACTAATCTCATTTATAACCTCAAACTTCAAATACAGAAAAACTTAGGGAAAGAAAAATTGGAATTTCTATTTTTCTTTCTCAACTCTACTTAATAAGATAAGTCACGTTTCCTATCATCAACCATTTTCTTTTGCCAGCAGTTTTCAGTGTTCCTTTTCGTAGTTTATCATTAACATTTCTACTAAAAGTTCCAAGTTTTGCTTTTCGTTTGGCGTATATGCCAAGGGATGAATCAAGAAATGGAAAGATCTAACTGAGCGAAATGCCCATTAATCTCTTCGAAGTGTGTGAGGTGCTTTTTGAAAAAGAAAAACAGTGCGAAAAGTTCCCATCATAACGTTAGGGTGGGCTTGGATGATGGATGTGGCTATAATTATTTCAAAATCGAGAGCAGCACGAGAAAATGCGCATGTCCACAAGGAAAACTTCTTTTGTGGGTTACTTAATGTTCTTGCGGTGATAATTACTCATGATTTAGTATGAAAAGGGAAGATTAATGTTGCGTGAAAATGCTTAAAATTTTATATCATGTATATATATTTAGGCCTCTTTTTGGCTCAACTATTATGAAAAGAAGGATTTAATACATTAAAGAAACAATTTTTCTCTGATTTGACATTTCAAAGCATCTATGTATTGCTCTAAATCGTCCACTGAGATATTAACACATAAACAGTTCAAGCAATTATAATGTTTCTGTCTGCAGAGTCTTGCATCAGGGGCTACAGCCTCATTGCCATTGTATTAACCATGGGAGGTTTTTCTTGTTTACATGTAATTTATTTGAAACATATTTTCTTTAGTATAACTCAATAAATCATCACCTAGGATGAGTTTGTTACGATATAATGGTATACAGAGTGTAAAAAATGGTTTGTAAGCGGTCAAATATCTCTAGAAATATACATTGGATCGGAAAAGGAAAAATAGTCCCATTCGGTATTTTTTTTTAAAAATACTAAATTTGATCCTTCAAATCCACGCTCTGTGAGCGAGGTAAGGGCAAATTTTAAATTTTAAATGTGAATCCATGTTTTTTTTTCATTGCAGACTCAGTTCTTCCAGGAAAAAGTAACGCTATTTGAGTCGTGGGTTTATGTATTTTGCTTAAAAAATGACACTCTTGAGACCCATCAGACTAAGGGCATAAAAATAACCACCTTTATTTATTTATTTTTCGAACAAAATTACCAAAATATTTTTATTTATTTATCTATTCATATATATATTTATTATCTTTTTGTAATCTGATAGGTCTCAAGACACCACCATTCAAGACATTTTGCATCTCATTTAAATTTCCCCGGTTTACAGTAACATCTCTGAAGCAATATGCATACACTTATAACTTAAATAAGGTTACTTTTTTCCAGAAAATCTGAATCGGGAAAAAAATAGGGTTTCATATGGTTGACCCCTACCGCATCTACAGCGAGAGGGGATAAGGATCGAGTTTGGTATCATTAGTTAACTTTTTCAACTATGGAAATACCCCCCCCCCCAAATGTTCCAAATCCTCTAAATGTTTCATCCCCTAAATATTTCAAATAATTTCGCTTTCTGTTTTTTTTTTTCGAATTATGAGTTAACAGACTTGTAATAAATAGAAGATCAAATTTGCTAACGTATCATAATTTACTCATATTCTAAATAATTTAAAGGTACAGCTCAAATAAACTACAAGTAGATTTGGTTTAAGATTACGACCAAGGAGCTCATGGCATTTTCGTGTCCTAAGGCTTCCACATTTCAAGATGAGGACCTGAATGCATCTAGTTCCTTCCTTTCTTTTCTTCTTCTTCTTTCTTTTATTTTTTATCTAATGTATATTTTTTGAAATATGATACTTGTCTGTTTTCACACTTTTTTTTACACTCTGTATGTTTAATCAAGACTTATGTAATCTCTTTAATTACAAAAATCGAGAAATGAAAGAAAATCTTTTTCCTACGAATTATCTTTGTCTTAAACTCATTTCTTGGATAGACTACTGAAGCGAGTCAATGGTCGCTTTTCTATTTTAGTGGTAAATAATTTATAATGAAGGCTTTTTATTTTAAGTTCTAATGAATAAGTTGTGGCTCATTTATTTCAAAAGCAATTGAATTAGTGATAGCTAACTTATTTTAGTAAATAGTTAGGTTTATACATTTTATCACCAAATTGAAAAGTGCTGGCTTATGCATATATGACAAAAATACATTTTGCAGTTTTCTTTATTATATCTATAAAATACGAATTATCTTTTATTTCAGTATTAAATGAAGCAAAAACGTATAAGGGTAGATACTGAAGCTAACGAAAGATTCTGTACTGATGATGGTCGGTTGTTTCTGATCACAGAAAAGTACTTAACCCCTTCCTTCTCGCTCCCGTGAAAATGACGGGGTGAGGTTTCCCTCGCTATTTCTCGCTCCCGTGATACTGACGAGCTGGAGTGTTCATTAGTAATACGCCAATAAGAATAAAACTAAATTCATTTCTTTTCCCCGGAAGCAAAAGAAATGAACCAGGTACCAGCAGTACCAGGCATTTTTAAGGTAATTGTAAATGCGTGTATTTTGCAAAATAGACACTTTTATGGCCGTTTTCTTGAAAATTAAACGATCGTTGAGGAGTTAATGTGTTTTACATTTCATTCAAAAGCTTGTGACGAAGAAACATGTTTCTTAAAGCTTGGAAAAATGCTAACTCTTCTTGATCTAACGCCCACGGCGCTGCACTGCGGTGATAATTTTAACAACTGATTCTATTAAAAAAATGATTGAAACAACAAAAGAAACAAACGTTTTCTTTTAATGGTTTTATTAAAAATCAGAAAATTCCTTTTGATCATTTAGTTGCTTATTTTGTTTTAATGAACGAGTTTCTTCAAAATATATCAATTGCTAATGAAAACGAAATATATCAATTTCTCTTTGCACTGAAAGTAATATTACAATTTAATAACTACATTTTAAATTGTTTCTCTTTTCTCGTTTATAAATTTATTTATTTGCCCAGCTCTTATTAAATTTCGTATTATTTAATATTTCTTCTCAGTAATATTGAAAAATGTATTAAAGTGTTTGTCAACTATGTTTAGTTTTACCAAACAAAAAAATCCGTACATATTTTTCGCAGCAGACATTAATAAATCGCTAAAAATGTAAATATTAAAACGTTAGAACTAAAGTTATTTTAGATATTCCTTCTCTTGAGCTGCAATTAACTTTCTCTGTGCAAAGAAATTATTTTCGTTTAATGTATATAATAAATATGCTAAAGAATATCCTCTTTTCAAACTCTCTTAAATTACTTGCGTAAATAAATCGTCTCTTGGCATTTTTTAAACGCATCTCTGAAATGCACCAAGTACATTAGTATTCATATTATTCATCGCTTAAATAAATATTGGCTGAGCAAACGAATCATTATTCAAAACGCGACCGAAATCGGAAAGGATAACAATCCGAAGAATAAAACAAAAATATTTAAAATGAGAAATCTTGATTTTAGTCTTATCCTCAATAATATAAAGTTCAAGGTAGCAAAAGTTTTAAATTCTGGCTCTACACCAAGCGCTGCAATAAAAGATAAATGAACTTTGGCTTTTCAAATTGTGGAGCGACAGACATGTTAGGAATGTGTCCCTGCATGGAAATTAATTTATCTTATAATAATTAAATGTTAAAGTTTTAGTTACAAATAACTAGCCTGTTTTTAATCTTTTAGAAGATCTCAGTGATATTTACTTGTATTTCAGCCTCTACAAAAATGCTAATTTCCATAAATACGAATTACCTAACAAAAATAGGAAACCCACGCATTCTGTAATGCAATTAACACGCCTTACTGTTAGAATTTCTTGGGAAAAAAAGGTTAAACAACAATTTATTTGATTGTTATTTTACCATATTTAACCAAAACATTCAAATAACCATAAAAATATGATATTTACAAACTGTTTATCGCAAGAAATATAGTTTATTGCCTGTTTTCACTAAATACGATTAAACGAGCAGAATTTTACCGACACAACTACGTCCAGAACCAATGAGCATCGAGAAAGTTAAGATGTGCAATAAGGATTACGAATTCATATTTTTACTTTTATTTTATGTTTTGTAATTTTAGAAACATTGTCAAATTTAATGTCAAAGAGGTATATTTTGAATGGATTGCGAAACGTGAAATAATAATAACAGAGAAAAACGCTGTCGAAATCTAAAGAATTAGTTCAGAAAGAAAACATCCCAAAAAATTTGATTACCGGTCCATCGTCACCAAACAATCAAACAGATTTGATGTTCATTTTTCCCTTTATTACTAGCTATTTAAGATATTTCGATAGCATTTTTGTTGTTTCATGACAATAAATATTAATTTGCAATTCATCGTCTGTATATTTTTTATCTTATTTTTGACATGTGTGTTAAATGTACTTATATTAAGGTTAGCGTCTATGGAACATTAATTTAATTCTATAATATGCAATTTTCTTTTTTAAGAAAATGTCTAAATTTAAGTAATGAAAAGAACAATGATTTACTTTTAGGAAGAAAAAAGAAACCACCACCAGCAGCAAAATATCATCAAACTAAATATTATCGAATTTAATTTAAATAAATCAATAATAGTTTTCATTCCATTTCAAACTATCTGCTCCTAAAGAGAAGCTTATTGTTGAAATATCAAGTATTTCCTAATTAACAATGACAACTATGCATTGATGTCAAATGTAGGAAACAAAAGTGATTAGCATCTATGACTGTCATAATCTTAATGTGCCTCTAGCTCCTTTCCAACTACTGTTCAAAACCTTTGCGAATTGGGAAATTTAGTTAATCGATCTATTTGTATCTATCTATTTCTATCTATGTGTCTTTCTCACTTAAGGATCCATAATATACCAAGTTTATATTGACTATTGTGAGTGAATCGTGCATAGTATGAAGATGTCTTCCTGAATTATTTGCATTTCAATTACATTAGTATTCAAAGCTTGCACGACTATTATATCCAATGCTTGTAGTTCAAATTAATATGAAATGCAAACTTTCACAAGAGTTTTCTTTTTAAGAAATCGAATGCACAGAATATAATATGATTCAAATATTTTTATTTTTCATATTTTTAGTAATTTATATTTTCATTTTTGTTGTGATTATGCATATAAATATTCTTGCAAGCGAAAATCGGTTTACAATTTTGAAGTTATACTTCTTATGCGACTTCCAACAAGTTTGCGTTAAACGTTTAACGCTACATTTTCATTGGCCGGGAAATCACGTGGTAGGATCCAGTTTTCCCTCCTTCATTTCCATATTGTTTTGGTTCTCACTAGCATAAAAATAATAAAAGTATTGTTTTTCGATAAATATTTTTTTTAGTTTGTTTTGATACACATATAATTTAATAAGGTAGTATTTTTTTTTATATTTTCAAATTTAATGGATAACAATTGTAAAAAAATGAGTGAAAACAATCCCACGGACAATGCGACGGATTTAAGGTTATGTCAAGGTACGATCAAGGTTTGATCTTGATTGAAGGTTTGATGTCAAGGTTTGATCTTGTGAATATCAATTGATTGTTAGGTTTTCTCTTTTGAAATTACATTATGACGCATTCACATACATCATTAATACAAATACATTTTCCAGGGCGAGACGAAGAGGCAACCACAAGCAGTGCACAATATTACAGTGATTACAGAGCACGGAAGCGAGCGGAGCAGGAAAAAGAGTCGTTGAATAGAACTAGTGATCCTTCTACGACTGCTGATTCTTCTACAATTAACGTCGCAGGTTGCGAAGTTTAACTTCTTCCACGCGGAGGGACTCCACGCACTTTTTTTTTAATACTCTAGTGTAAGAAATTAAGGGGATTCGCAGACTTGGTTGATTATCTCTAGATCTCTAGAACTCGATTTTAATGAAATTTGATATGCATCTACATTGATACAATACAAACCAAATACCGTTCAACAATTGTAATACACACTCAAGATCGTACGTAACACTCGTTGTTGGAGTCGGAAGATATGAAATTGCCACAGGACAATTCAGGCCAATCGCCAAAGGAAATGATAAACTGCTTTACTTCAAGTATGAAATCGCGCTGCGAGGCCTGTATACCTGTAAGAGGGGACAATATTAACCCATTTCTTTTGTTTATTTTGAAACTGCTGTCTCATACCTTCCAACTCCAAAGAGTGTATTTAGCTAATATTTTTTTTATTGATTACAGAGATTTTGCAATGCCCGGATTTTCGAAACACATCAGGAAGGTTTTTTTTATGCAATGGATTGTTTTTGTGATTGTGTATAAAATTACATCCTTTTTTTCCTGATTAACAAAGAAATCGTGTTTGTTTGTAATATTGCAGACTATGTAAAAATTCCTTCATAAAGTACTGGCACTTTGGGTGCATCATCCGTAAAATTCGATTTTACAGTAAATTTCGCTTTTAAAATAAAATTTTATATCGTAATTTTTACATGAATATATATTTAATTAGAAAAAAAATTATGGTATTGATTACTGTAAAATTTACTATTTATCAGATTTTTGTTCCGCAAGATTTCTCAGTACAAATAGATTTTACGGTTAAATGTACTGGCAATCTGAATGCCGGTACTTTTTAGTAGGAATCTGAGACAAACATGATACATAGAATTCATTTTCATAGCCTTTCAACTAAGCTAAATAAATTTTCTTTTTAAATTTAAATATTTTTTAATATACAAATCAATTGCACAATCAGAAACGTTTAATTTCAAAAAAAATTAAATTCATGATAAGTAATTAACTTAAATAATGATGACATTATTCATTGAGTAATATTTTTGTTCAAAAACTAATTTTAAATATTTGTCTAAATAGTTTTTACAAGATAAAACATTCGCTTCTTCTCTGGCCAATTTAAAGCGAATTAATGTTGGATTTATTATTCTGGTTAATTTATGATGCAGTTTAATTATAAGAATACTTAGTTCAAATTACAATAAGATCATAGGCCAAGAGTTCTTGGGTTCGGTCCCATGCGGTCGAAGACTCCCCGCGTAGTAAATGGTGACTGATGCGCGTTAAATCTGTCGAGTCTCAAAGTCCTCCATGTTCCCATAACAAATCAATACCTCTGGGGGTACTGATCCAGGAGTTTCCTTGTCTTCTGGATTGGTTCAAAATTACAAGGCTACGGCGTTGAACATTAGTAGTTGCAAACCCAAAAATTGGGTCGGCTGTTCAACGGCGGTCATAAAATAAAATAAAATAAGACCATAGGTTTCATTCTAGTGCGTATATTAAAACTAAATACAACAAATACTTTGTTTTAAAAATTGGATTTTATTTCGAACCTAGTTTTTGTAATTTAAAACTCTAAAACAGAA
This sequence comes from Parasteatoda tepidariorum, assembly GCF_982258835.1. Lineage (NCBI taxonomy): Eukaryota > Metazoa > Arthropoda > Arachnida > Araneae > Theridiidae > Parasteatoda > Parasteatoda tepidariorum. The sequence continues at coordinate 47,311,128 of NC_141762.1, read as the reverse complement.
AAATCTATTCAGAAGTTCTGTAAAAATTAATAAATATTTGATAAACCACAAGTGAGAAAATTCTTGTTAACGATTTTCTTTTGTTGTTTCTAATGCCACTTGCCGGTGAAACCAAGTGAATTCCAGACAAAGGATGAGTTTTTTTTTAATTTTTCAGCGGCGCCATCTACTGCCAAGAATACAACTTCAGCCACTCACACGTCACAGCCCTCTTATAAGACGGATCCATTCATACTTCCTTTCATTCATCCACAAGTCGTTATTTTGACCAGAACCAGAGAATGATCAATCTCCAATTCAGTACTCCCAGATGTATTGATTTGTTATGGGAACATGGAGGATTTTGTGACCCGACATATTTACTACACGGAGAGCCTTCAGCCGGCAGGGATCGAATTCACGATCTCTTGGACATAGGTCCGACGCCCTACCAACCAGCCTATCCTTGCTTCCGTTAACTATTTTCTAAGTAGTTTTATCAGTCTTTATAGAGAAGATAATGCCCAATATTCAATATAAAAGCTAGAATTCCTTGATTTATTGTTATTATTATTAATCGATATTATTCATCGTTATTCATATTAATTTATCAATGAAATTGCTTTGCTAAACACTAATTGCTCTTTTTTTAACAGAATTTTTTTTTCCCAATAGAGTTATGTTTTAAATAAAAGTGTTTTATAATCTTTAGAAATTATTATACTCGAAAAAGAATTTTAAAATTTAAGAAAAAAATAGTATTTAAGAAAGAATTGTTTAATTATAAAATTTTTGAAACTATTTCATATCTATTTTCGAAAGCAGTTTGAAATTAGTTTCGTTAGCTTTAGACACTGTTAGTGTGGTTTGATCATGTTTGGAAGATAAAACGGTAATAAAATTTGCAATAATCACTTGCATTAAACCGGTTTTGAGCTTGGTTGAAGATGTAACTAAAATACAATATGATTTGCAATAACATTTACGGGATAGAGCTGTACTTTGGACCTCATATTTTACGAAGCAATGTAAATATTGCAATTGTAAATATTTTGTAATGTAAATATATTCTAGGGAAGAATTTTTGAAATCATTTTATGTACTTTTTACAAGTAAAAGCAGGTACTATCTGCTGGGGTTGTTACTAAATCAGTTATTTAAGATATGTACTAATTTTCTTTTATTTCCTAATTGTTGATTAAATTTTGTTTCATTTGATTTTATTTAAAAATAAAACCTTATAAAATTTAAATTTGAAAGCAAAGCTATGGTAAATAAGTAAAAAAGTGTTATTTTTTATAAAATAAAGTACCAAATTTTTAAGGAAAATAAGATCATTTTGTGAGACCTAAAAAAATGAAAAAGTGTATACTTAATTTAATTTGCACTGATCCTTGATACAATATGATTAATATTTTCTAGATGATTTATTTTAAAAGAGCATAACTACGTATTTAAATAAAATTCAAAATTAATTATTAAAATCATTCTTACAAGTTTTTTTAATTCTTTAAAATAACTAGACCTACTATTGATACTCTAAATATTTTTAATGAGATTAGGTAAAACCTTTTTTATTCCTATTGATCCTATTACTCTTCTATAATGTCTTCAGACCTAAATCCCATCCAGCAAAGGTGCTATTAATAGGGAAATATAATCATCTATCCTCCCTGATTTAGAAATTTAAGAAAACTGATGCCTTTTCTCGATATTAGGACTATTTTAAGCATTTACAAAATCGATATTATTCTATTTCTTTCCCTCTGGCTTTCTACTATTTTTACTCATTTTTTCTATCAACTAGCTCATTATATTGTAGTTTAAAAATTCGCAGTCCAGCAGGTGGGACATTTATGACAATATAATTATAGCAAATTTGGCATTATCAGTTACAATTAAAATTCTTGGTTTCATTATGCTTAGCACGCAAAAAATGTGAAACATCCTAAACAACTTTGGATCTAATAATCGGATTTTCATCACTCTTTAGAATTCGTAAGGGTGACCTCAAATCTGCTAATCATTAAGTGCAAGCGATATTTTAGTTTACAAATTCAGACAAATAATGTGAATTTTATCTGAGTAAACATGTTTTTTCCCCGACGGATAATGGTTCCTTACTCCCAAACTATAAAGGGTAGCCATAATCACGAAAATAAAATCCCAGTAATAAGTTGGTGAATGGTTAAAAGCTTGAACCTCTTAATGTAATTTTACTTTTTGCTTATTTTGCATTATCTCAAGAATTTGTTTAAGATGATCGAATAATTTTTGAACACAATATCCAAATTCATTTATCCAAAGACAACTCCATTCAAATAATTTTTAATAATTATTTATTATTTTTAATTATTTTATTTAATGATATAAAAACTTTTAAATATTAAGGTATACAAATTTTTGCCTCATTTTAAAGAATTTAATTTCTTATGACAAAGTACAAAATTTGAACGAAATAAGTCGAATACCTCTGGAGAAATCGAATTTTATTTTTAAAAAAAATCAGGTATTTAAAGTTTGGTTTCTTAGGAACTAATCAACCTATTGTGTTCAAATGTTTTATTTTGCCATATAAAATTTCATTTTTTAAAAATGATACAAAAATTATTACGACATACAATTTACAGACGTAAATACATACAAAAATTTTGATTATCATGAAATAAAATAATGAAACACAAGATATAATTAGTATAAATTATTTTTGCATTCAATTATCTTTGGATAAACAAATTTTATGATTGTGTGCAAAGATTTTTCATTTCGCTGAAAAAGTTCTCGAGATTTGGCGAAATACGCAAAAAATAAAATTTGCAGTAAGGGATCTAAACGTTTGACTGCTCTCCTGACCATATTTCCCAGATTGTGGCTTTCCCCTATAATTCGTTGATCAAAAAATCATAATCTGTCGAGAAAACGGTACGTTTACTCAGAAGAAGTACGTTTGAGTTCCTGATTCCTTAACTTAAAATACCATCAGCACTAACAGATTTGAGATGAATTTCTCGAACCATTAATATTGAAACCTATCTAGTCCGAATCCGATCGTTATATCAAAAGTTATTCAGGATGATTTGCTAATTTTTTGGCGCACTGTACACCTGTTATTATGTGATTTGTGTCTTTTGTATTACTTAATCAAATCTATATTAATTAAAGTAACAGTTTGTGTACATATGTTTAGATTCGATTGAACAATTGTCCTGAAATTTGAACCAGCTGGTTAAAGGAGAAATTTTAGGCCACGACCCTAAGAATCATCTACAAATTTCAATTAGATCAGTGAAGGGATTCATTTGGAAAGAGGAATTTTCTCATTTTTTAGCATTAGTCATTGTTAAAAATTAAATTGCTGATTAAGCTTATTTTGTTTTCAAACGTTTAAAAGATAATACCATTGATATTGCCAGCTTATATATTTTTTTTTTAAAAAAAAGAGTGTTGCACGTTATTTAAAATTTTATCATTTTTTATTCGTTTTTTTTTCTCGTCGGATTATTCATAAACGTGGATGGAATGTTGTGTCATCTAATTTGTATTCTTAAAGTTATCTGAAATGATGCGCTTATTTTATTTACAATTGCGCTTTTGAAAGGTATTTCTATAAAACTAAATAATTTAAAATCAACTGTTGTTGGAATAAAAAGAATGTACTAAAAAGCAAAATTGATGAAGGAAAAATACTGATTCGTTTTGGGAATCTTAAAAATAGCGTCAAATTATTACTGATACCCGTGATAATTAGTTAATTTTTGCAATTATTATTGCTGTGGATATTATGGTAATAAGTACTGTTTTAATAGATACAAAACATACAAATATGGACATTTAATGTAGGTTTTGTCATAGTAGATTCTTTATTACCCCAAATGATACAGAATGAACAAAATGTGCAGAATGAAATATTTGATAATTATAAATTTTGATTATCTTCAAATGGTTGTGAGTGGAATACTGTCGAAAAATACTGAATATAGTTAATCCTCTTTTTTTTTGATGAGATGGATTTTTAAATAGAATCAAAATATTCGTAAAAAAATATTATTTGCTTTAAAAGTATTTTTAGTCAAAACAGACTATTTAAAAACTGTATCAAAATGAGTTTCAATTGCATAAGTATCTAACTTCAATCAACTAACTAATTTAGAAGACAGGAACCCAAAATGAGTGATATCCAAAACTAATTCAATGTCCCATCATATCAAACCAAGAACTAATTTTCCTGATTTTCTGTAAAACTTTTTTTTTTTTAATTTTAAAAAACTTGTCAGCATTCGCTCGAAATTTTTTTTTATTAAACGAACATTATATTCCTTATAAAGTATATAAATCATTGAAATAATAACATTTAGTGTAATAAAAGTAAAAATTGATGCAAGATCCAACATTCTCTGCTAATTACAAAATTTAGAATAGTTAAAAAATATACATATACCAATGGAAATAACAATAAAATACTACAGACGAGTACAAACATTAACATTACACTATTACGTTTTTCTTACAAAAAGGTAAAAAGCACTAATCATTTAAACGTCTCCCTAATCAGACCGCTTCATTAGTTTGTTCAAGTTATTTACTTACAACTTAAATTTATTATGTTTCTTTCTCCATTCATGCCCCTAAGTTAGTGAGAAATTTATTTCAAAGCAAATACAAAAGATGCAGTTGCCCAACCAGGTGCGTTAAAAAGACCATAAAATTAATGATAATTTCTAAAACCGGACGTAAAATAAATTGCTTCGCGAGCCAATTTAGGCTACTACCAACAAAATCTTATGAAATTTGTTATTTTTTTTTCATCCTTTTTAGTTTTATACATAAAGACCATTACTGTTATTTATCAAAGAAAAACCTTTCTAGTGTACTTTATTCATTCAATATCATTTTTTTTATTTTAAAATTTTTTTTCTCAATGCTTTCCCCAAAAAAACTATGACTTAATTATGTTGAAAATGTGTTCGTTTCGCGTCGTTCCTAACTCGTTAAACACATAAGCCTTTCCAACAAATGACTTTCCGAATGATGTTAGTCATTTAATAAATGCTTCGCCATTCTTTTGGAACTTGTAATGTGCTAACAAACTAAAGAGAACTGTCAGGCATTTAAGCTACCCGATCTCTCTATTTCGCTGGTGATTTCTTTCTTTATTTTAATTTTATTTCCAAGAGGTTTAACGGTCTCAAATGCATCAACTTTCTTTTAGTACCACCGGGACCCGATTTTTCCAAGCGAAGTAATAGTAGTGACACAAAATCAATGGCGAGAAAACTAAAGCTAACAATCTGAAAAGATTAGTCTTGGCAGAAAGGGGTGAAAAATAATTTTAAAAGAGAAAGTTTTGCTGGAAATTGGATACTTCAAACTCTGGTAGCAGACATTTGGCGAAGTTACTTTGGGAAACAGTGGAAGCTTATGACAAAAAAAAAGTTAATTTAAAGTGTCTCTATTTGTGAAAAGATAAGCTAAGATATCGGATTATTCTAAAAGTTTTATTAAAAAGTTTTGAAATCTCTTCTTAAAAAGTATTGTTGTTTCTTTGAAAGTCAAGTCTTTAGATTGATCTTCAAATATCACTTGAAGTGTTGAAGATTGAAAGAAAAAAAATTCTAAAAGTATGAATGAAAGTTAAAACCTTGTTGCTTGTTACTTGCTTATGTGTAGGTTTTATTTTAACCGAATGAATGGTTTGCATTTATTTTAAATATGCATTTATTTCGTGATCAGTTCATGAAGTAAAACTAAAAATAATTAAGTCCATTTTAACTAAATATCTCTAAAATTATTTAGATAATCAATAATTATTCATTAAGCTAAATGCTTTTATATCCATAATTTTTGTGTTCTGTATTTTTTCAAGATTTTAGAACTCATTTCATTGAGAAAGAATTCTAACACCTCCGTGCAAACCAACAATAGTCCTTTATAACGAGTACCTTGAAAATTAATTAGTACCGTCACTCAAGGTTCTGGTACTTTTTTCAGTAAATTTCATCTTTACCGGAACATGTTATGGAACAAAAAATCTGATATACGTAATTTTTACAGTAACAATTACCGTAAAATCCTAAATAACTCTAATTAAATAAATATTGAGGTAAGAATTCGAGTATAATATTTTACGGTAGAATGGATTTTATGAATGATGCACCTAAAGTGCCGGTACTTTATTCCTTAATTTGATCAGGAAATTTTACCTTATAGGTAATGATTAAGCTAAATGTTTTTCTATTCATATATTATATGCTCCGCACTCCCTGTAAAAAGAATTGCAACTCTTTCATTCGAACCAAAAACAAAAAAATATCCGTAATAGTGAGCTCCTGAAAAGATTCAAAATCATTTTAAATTTGTGACTCTAAATTAAAGTAAATAATGGTTATAGATTTATAAATCAAAACTTTTTACTTTTCCCAAATTATGTATTGTGTAATTAAGTATATAGACGGTATCTCTTGACAAAACGGTATCTCTTGACGGTATCTCTTGACAAAAATGCTTCATATATTCCACTTTCAGTGGAATGCTAGTAGCAAACAGTTTTTAAACCATGTAATATTAATTAATAAGCATTTCAAGCAATACTTAGCATGGTAAATTTTTCCCCTCCGCAGTTATTTGCTGAAATATTCTAAACAACTGAACACAGATGTGTAATTAAGAATGTATGGCAATGGAAAATATAAATAACTGTAAAATTCAAATGATTTTTAAAACATGCTACCTGCCTCCTTCTCACAAGATTTAAGTTCCTTCTAGTCTTTATATTTAAATTGACAGTAATTTTACGAGACGAAAAATTACGCGCCAAGCGCATAGCAATAATGTGTATGAAAATCTGTAATATTATATTTTACTGCTGTTGTTTCGTAAAATAATGTATCCCATATTAGAATCAAAAGTTACTTTTTGCGTTGTCTTTGAATAGAGTTCACGATATACTAAGCTGAGTTATGTTGTTGGAAAGTTTTTATACTTATTAATTATGCTAGTTTTGGTCTTGAAGATAAGCAATACAGTATTTACAAAACTTACAGTAAGAATGTAATAACGACAACTCGGGAACAAGTGAAATCGCTGAGCACTAAGTTCAAATATCTTAACACAATAAAGCTTTCTTATACATTGAACAGGGCAATAATTCATCTAAAATATTATTTTTCCATAAATATTTACATATTGTTTAAAATATAATTTTTAACTCCCATTTGATATAGTGAAAAGCGTATTAATCTTACTTAAATTAGTTCACGGAAGGATTTCTTGTAGTTAGAACTGAGAATCTATTCAGATTGCAGTTTTTCTGTGTACGTCTTTGCCATTCGGAATCCATTTTAATGAAATCCAACCAAAAAAGTGTAAGGTCTGTTCAGTGGTTGAGAAGAGTGATGCGGAGATCGGGAAATATTACCAATATTTGCTTTTCTAATCTAAATTGGGGTACTATCCTGCTCAAATGCCTAGTATTGTATTCATTTTATCGCAAACGTGATACCCAAACCATCACCACTACGGCTTTTGTGTGACGTAAATTAATCAACCTATATAAATATTTTATCAACCTATATAAAATCAACCTATATAAAATATTTTTTTTTCGTATTTAATTTCTGATTAAAGAACAGTTAAATCAAGTAATTTTAAGTTCATAAAATAAATCCAAGATTTTTTATGTAGTGAGAAAAAAACATGGTCAAAATTACCATAATATGGTACGGAACTAGAATATGGTACTGATATGGTGTTTCTGATTCCATGGTATAACAAAAAGCTTGGTACTCGGTCTGATAGTAATTTGTTAAAATTAACAATATAACATAGTTTTATAATATGTAATAAAATTTAGCAAATGTGATAAAATTTGGTGATTTATCAAACTACCATCGAGCATGGCATAAAAACAATTGTTTCATTAAATTTTCTTATCAGTTTCGTAATTGTTTGTTAAATAAGAAGTTGTAGCGTATCTACCACTACAAAATTACAACTACAATTCACTAGTATATAAGACATGTTAACTCGACTCTATGTCGGGGTACCTTTTCATAGATGACGGTTGACATGGTCTGTAACTCCACCCCCCACATTGGTGACCCGGAAGTGATGTGAACACGCCTACCTTGGCAAAAACGCCCACTTTGATCTGGATACGCCTACTTCGTTGGATGGTCCACATTGAACAGTTGACTTGCTACTTGTGACTGCATCATTATCCACCTCCTCACGCTGTTGCTACTCAGTCTCATCTCGATCACGCACAACGTTGGCTTGCATACACTCGACTGCTAACGGCAACACAGGAGCGACTACAACCGTGAAGTTAATACACCTCTCACATTCAGCACTAAAAAAAAAAAAAATACGGTGATCTTAATACAGCTCCCCCGGCTTCGCACAAAACAGCAATGAATGAACTAGTGGCATCCATTCATCGAATTCTATCATAGCTATAATTCTGGTGGGGGAGTACTGTAGCGTATCTACCACTACAAAATTACAACTACAATTCACTAGTATATAAGACATGTTAACTCGACTCTATGTCGGGGTACCTTTTCATAGATGACGGTTGACATGGTCTGTAACTCCACCCCCCACAAAGTAATAACAACTGTAATTGTGAAAACCAGAAACCGTTGCCGAAAAAATTATCAAATGAATGATTTAAATACCGTATATTTTGGTTTTATTAAGAAGAATTACGCTGTTATTTTTAACTAGAAATGTTATTGCCGTGCATTTCGGTATTTTTACCAGAATACTTTTCTTCGTAAATTTTGTCTGCTTAGTTAATTATTAGAGACCTTTACCGGAAAGATTAACAAATGAATGCTTTAAATATCGTTTGTTTTGGTTTTAATTTTACCAGAACATTTCACTAGAATAGTTATCAGTAATGATCAATAAAATCCCAAGCCAGTATCCTAAGCTAATAAAATCCCAAGCCAGTATCCCAAGCTAATAAAATCCCAAGCCAGTATAGCCAAGATTGAATTTTAACACTCTATCAATATACTCGAATTAAAACTATAATGCACTGTACTGAATCATTTCTCAATAATAATATACAACATAACATTAACTTAATAGTTGCAAATATCTAGTTTTAGAGAACCAGAACCAACTGTAAAACGTGTAATTTTACAATTCAGGTTCGTAGTAATTATTTTTAGTCATAATTTGAAAATAATTAAATTTATTTATTTCTCTTCAATTTTGTAGTTGAGTTGGTAGTTGGTTTATAGAGCTACTTTCTTTTTAAATTTAAATCTAAGTATTGTATATTACAAATAATAAGTTTCATTTGTCTTTTTTTTTCATTCAGTAAATTGAATATGGGAATACATTTTTTTTGCTGGAGGGGATAACGATTAATTTTATATTTAGATAATTTTTATGACATTTTAGCATTGAGCTTCTAACTTTTCAGTTTTAGTTTTTATTTTTCTAAATAAAGCAAAATGCTTCCCAAACATTTTTCAAACTTTATTTCTTGATGATTCCATTACTTTTAATGTTAATTGGTTAAATTTTGCTGAAAATGTTATGATTTGAGCATTAATAAGCTAATAAAAGACTTAGGTCTCAAAATTTAGTTTATGCTTCTTTTTTAAGCAGCCAGTTTTTAAAAATACATTTGCAATTTATGATGATTGAAATATTCAGCAATTCATTAATTAGTACGACCTAATAAAACAAATGCTCTAATAATTAAATTAAACTAAATATTAAAATATTTAGTTTTATTACATTATCCCTTTTCTTTTAAATAAAAATTAATATTAACAATTAAAAAATAATGCATCAATTTATATCATTTTAAGAAGATAGTTTAAATAAGTGCTTTGTTTGATAAAAGAGAAATATTATTTAACATTTTATTCGTGGAAATATTTAGCGTTTGTTTCAAACATTTTGTTAAAATAAATTGGTACAGCTTGAAAAGTGTTATAGGAAAAACCATGAATGGAATGTGAAATCTTTTACTAGTCAGAAATAAAAATCTTTTTATTGTTTGAGTGAAACGTCTTTCCTCTTTTGAGATGAGTCCAAAGTTTCCTCAACTTTTATTTCAATTTTTTTTCTTCAAGTTTTAGTCAAAGAGGAAAGTTAGAAATTTATGAATCCGGGGAATGTTGTAGCTTTTAATAAAACTTTATGGAACGAAGGTTAAACTCAATTTTTATTTCTAAGCACTTAAAGTTTATATTTAGTTTCCATTTTGAAAGATTTTTTTTCGTGTAAGAAAGTGATCTACAACATCTCTTTTAGTTTGCAATTTGAAGTTCCTTTTAGAATTTAATTATTACTTTAACAATAAATTGTTATGTACTCTAAGTTACTTTCCGTTTTTTTTAAAAGAAAAAAGACCTTTCTATCTGCTTGTATGAAATTTTTTAACGCAATTAACGAGACCAACAAAATAACAGAACATAATAGGATAATAGAATAGGTCAAATAACATAATAGGAAAAATATTATATGAAAAATGAGCTACCTTTGACCCCATCGATATGAAGCTGAATGGGACTCAAGATTTCACTTTGGCTCGAACCCCAGTTCTTCACAACCAGAGCTCAGCGCCTTAACCACTAAGCCATCAAGGCTCACTGATATTTCTACTAAGTTTTAAAAAAAATGATTAATTAGTCAACCTACCTATGCCAACCAAATAAAAATACAACATTTGAAGTAACGTTGTCTGTAATATGGGACTGGAACGTCAAAAGTATATGTAGATTGGAATTTAAGTATATTAAATATTGGAGGCCAATTATGTTTTCCTAATTTTCACAGATTTCATTGTATACAGGTTACATTGTATACAGAGTTTACAGGTTAATCTGCAATCGAAAACTGTCTCAAGTAAAAAGTTACATTTTTGTAAGATGTGGTACAATTAAAGATTATAAAATATTTAATGAAAAATAAAATGTTCAATCAATAATCAATGTGCGGTTATTAAATGTTAACTGCAAATATATTGTTTCTTTACTAGTTAAATTGTATAATAGATTTAGTCTCATTTCATTACTTTAATTTAACCTATATTAATTCGCTCATTCTATATATGTTTAAAAAATTGCGCAAGTTAAAATCTTTTTGGTGAGTAATATGAAATTTTAAATATTATTTTGAAAAAAAAATAGATTTGAAAATGCTTTTAAGCAATGTAGGTAAATAAAACGCATTGATGTGAATTTTGAAAATATAATATGTTGTTTCATTTTATTTGAGGAACAATTTAATCCTCTGAGAAAGACGTAACTTAAATTTTCTATTTTGATTTGAAAAGTTTTTTCAAGGTAAATTTTATTCCGAGTTTTATTTATCTAGTTTTATATTTTAAAGGTTGCAATCCTTTTCCACAATGAATGTAGAAAGTAAACACAATCGGTTTAAAACTCTCATTATTTTAAAACTCACTAGTTTCTTTGCCCTATTAAAAATTATAGAAAAATTTGAAATCGAATGGGAATATTTTCCCCATAATTTGAAAAAGAGACAAATCAATAAACCCAATTTACTGCATATTTACGAAGAAAATAGAAAAAAATCGCTTTTGTTACCAACCCTTCATGTCATCATTTCCTGCACACTACATCGATAATTCTTGATTCAGAAAGCACATGAACGGCTTCATTATTGATTCATTTTTCAACCATTACGCTCAGGCCTAAAAGGAAAAAAAATATAACGATCGTCACAGCAAATTAAATGTTATTAAAATAAGGTAGGAAGCTACTCCTAATTCAAAAGGGGACTTGGAGACAATATCCCCATGTGGGTATTTTCGGGGGCAATTTCCGAGCGAATTCATTCTAAAAATTAAACTGCCTATACCTAATGATTTTTCCAAGACTCTGTAAAGATCTTTATCCTGGTAATTTATTTTTAATGAATTTTGGAAGCAATAGCGTGCTTTCTTGAATAGAATTAATGTTCTTGGTCTGCTTTGCCATAAATTAGAAATTTTCTCACGTGAGGAGAGCCTTTAAAGTTCAGAGCATCTCATTAAAATGAAGATGTAATCTGAACTACTGTTTTTAGCAAATGATGCGATCACCTTGTTGCTGAGGATGCTATTTGTGTAATATTTCATGGCATCTGATGCAATTACTTAATGCAGTAAATCTACATAAATAAAGTGGCTGGTGTTTTGAACTGGAATTGGTAAACCAAGCGTTGTTATCTGTAAAGATTTTTCGCAGTGTAAATTTTAGGCCACTGCACATTTCGCATTAATACATTTGACAGATATTTAAAAATTAATATATAATTATCTTTATTACACAACTAAAAGCATAAATACATTTTGAAACGATGAACGTTTGTTTCTGTTGATGTATTGCAGCGTGGAAGAGATCAACAAACTTACGCCATCTCGTACTCGATCATAAACAATCCTATTGCTGATGCCCAAAGTATTTCAAAATGGGATACCTGAGTGACTTCAAAATTTTCCCTGACAATCAAACTGATTTTTATGTTTCTTAATCTTATATTACTCAAGAGTGGTTGGTCTAGGTTTTCTTTTTTCGTCTAACATTAGTGATCTTCATGGTTTAGTATAATTTTGACTTTACTTATATTTCTTACGGAACACCTTGCATTACTTTGAAGATTTTTTTCAAGATGAATTTTTCATGGAAACTGAATTGCTCTCAGAAATAAATTCTGCTTGCTTTCATCTTATGGTGTAAAATAATTTCTAATCAGAATTAATCTGAATACGCATAGTGATACTAAACATAAATTAAATCGATAAATGAAAATATTTCTGACCACCATTTTCGTTTTAATTTCAACTAAATAACAAATTATTTAAATCGTTAAAATTATTAAATCAATGATTTTAAATCGTTAATTAAGTAAAATACAAAACTAAATGTGAAAGGTAAAAGTAAAAAACTGTAAATGTTAACAAAAAAATAAAAGGAATGGTTTAATAAAAAAAATATGTAACATAATTTCAATTATTAACGTTATTTCAACTCTAACAATTGTTTTTGTTTCGTATGTTTCGTTCAGAAAACGCTGCTATGCTAAGTAATGCTTTAAATACTTTAATTTATGACTAAACCCATACAAAGTAGCCTAATTTAATAAAGATTACCAAGCATAAAGTTCTAAACGAAGACCCAAAATCCTCTTGAAGATCATCAAAATTAACCGAGCTTTTTGTTGCTTAGAAACAGCATAATTAAATTTGAGCAATGTTTTAAGAATTCCATCTTACGTTGTTTTTTTTTTAAAGAAAGAGTCTAGCATCATATTGAATTTTTTAATTTCTGTGGTGTTATTAAATCATTTTGGCTACTTACACAGGATGAGACATCAGAGAAAAAGGCAAGTTAATTCTTTTAAAAATTAAAATTATTACCTAAGCAATTTGGAGCAATGTGAAATTAATTAGTATCTTTTAAGTTTACGACAAATTTCAAATTGTTGAAAAATATGTTCTAAGAAATAGACAGTTGGTTAGATAACTTCAATTTTAATATTAATTTCATGTTAAGAAAATATTAAACCATTAAAATTTAAATGTAAAGAAATAATTTCTAAATATAAAAGCATAAATGTTAGATAAACTTAAGAATGCATGAAAATATTATTAGTATTATTTTCAGAAATGGAATCGTGAGTTGAAAGGTGAAATTGTACATATCTAACTTATGGATATTTAAAAATATTTCTTTCCCTTTTACTAATATGTTCAGTTAATACAATATTGTATGCAATGAAAAATAAAAATTCATAAATTCTCTAATTCAATAATAAATATTTTAAAACTTTCTGTCGAAATAATCTTTAATTATAAATTTATTTTCTTAAAAATGAATTTTTAAAGTATTATTCAAAATTTAACGAAGAGATATATTTAGCTATAAATTAAAAATTCAAAAATTTTAATTGGCAAATGTAATGCTGCCATAAATATTGGGGCAGATAAAATAAAGTAAATTGTTACACAAGCAAAAATACAATAGCTTTTATCTTAGAAATTATAAAAATAAGAATAAGTTAAGATGATGCTTGAATGGTTTAATTTCATATGTTTATCATATGTACTTTCAATGAAAACTTTTTCCTAACTTCTTAACAATTTTCATCTTTTCTTAAAGTGGCATTAAATCTCGAAAGAAATCATTGTTTTGTGAAATATAGCTTTTCAAGAACGAGGAATGCAGTGAAAATTCATTTAAAATCTTTTCGAGAAAAGAGAAGAAAGGCACTAAAAAGCATTAAATTGAACGGAAATTAAATTAGGTAGATTCGAAATACTGAAAAATTAAATAAACGTTTCGAAAATATTTCTCATAAACAAACTTTATAGAGCTATTAAAAATACAGCAACATTGATTAAAAATATTTTTCTTCCGCTTTGTTGGTTTTCTAGTCAAGAGCATTTTCAAATGTTTATTTTAATTAAGGTCTGACAACAGGGATTTTATTAGACAACGTATCATAATATTAAAATAAAATGAAATATTCTCACATTTATAATTTCTAACGTAAAACTAAAATATTTTGTTTCAAAATTAATTTAAAATTTGAATTGATTAAAGGTGAAAAAATTTAAAATTAAAATTTGTTTAATAAGTTATTTATTTTTAAAATAAAATGTACCATCTTGATAATATTTTAATTTTTCGAGACAAATTTTATACGATTTTACCAATTAGAATGCGGTTTTAGAATAAATAAAAGTGCATTTTTACTTACTAAATTTAATTTTATTAATAACTCATTTAAATTTTGCGCATCATTTCGCTCTGTACCATTATTCTAATTCTCTGGTTTCTTCTCTATAAAAAGATATTTTTCTGCAATTATTGAGAACAAATTATTGAAGTCTCAAAATTTATTTCTCGTAGCATTCAAAATTCAAAGAAACAATTGTATAAAAACGTTTTATAACGCAACATAAGCAATTTTATTTAGTCTTTTGCAAATAAAAATATGTAATACGTTTTTTTATTTTTAAAAGTTTTTTTAATGCGTCTTTTTTTCGTTTTTTATGTGCTATATGTATTATTGAAAGTGTCATAGACATTTTTATAACTATGTTTCATTTAATATTAAAAGAAAAATTAAAAATATTTGCTTTAAATACTCTGTGCATAATCCATTCATTAAATTGAAAACTAAGATTTTGCAGAGGAAGGACAATTTCTAAATTTCTTTAATTTTATTTTGTAGATTATTGTAATGTAATCTGTTAGAAAAAATATAAATCAATGTCAAAATAATTAATCAATAATTAACCTAAAACTATTCCATACAGCTGTATTGTCAATATAAAAACTGCAGTATACTGCTGTATATAGAAAATGCATATTACGTTTGTGGAAGTTAAAAGTAAAAATTCTGAAGTGTAAACGGGACATGCTAGCTAGTATACATACATACAGCAACACTATATTTTCAAAATAACTTTGCAACGAAGCCAAATTTTTCATAGAACTTCATCAATGAAATTAAACATGGCAGTTGTATTCAATTATTTTTTACTCTTTTAGTAATTTCTGCTTTATAATTAAACCTATAAAAAATAATTGGAAAAATTTGCTAAAAATTTTGAATTTTTTTTACAATTATTTTTTTCCCATGATAATTTACATTTTGCTGTATCTAAAAAACAGGAATAGATAAAATAAATAAATTCCTGATTCTTATAAAGAAATGCAGAAAATGTTTATTTCTAGCTTTTCGAGTCAAATTTTGGAGAGTTTTTTTTTCTTGACATCATTTTTAGAATGAAGTTTTATATGTATAATATGATTGGAATATTTATGTAAATCATCCTAGAGAACTTAATTCTATTTATCCCCCTGTTTAAAACATATGTGCCTTTTCCAACAGTTTTTGTGGGTTTTTATCACCATGTGACGTGACTGCAACTTAATTTTCTTCCAGTGAACAATCTATTGTTGCTCTTAGATGGTTTTAGAGTAAGGACAAATTAAAGTTTTCGGAGGTGAAAATAAGTAATAAATTACGTAAATGCGTGTGAGCTTGGTGTAAATATTCACCATTATATTGGTGAAAATATTCTCCATTGTAAATATTCTCCTAAATGCAACCTATTAAGGGTATATGAACGCTCGATTTAGTGTTAGCTAGAAATAAAATATTTGCTCTCGCAATTTTTAAAAAAAATTTTTAAACGCTAAATTGAAATAATTATTACACCCCCATTTTTAAAGAGTTTAATTTCATTTTTAAAATAAATATGAATACTATTAAATATTTTGGAGTGTGGATATACTCTTAAATATCAATGACTAACCAAACAAACCATCCGTTTGTTGTAAAAAAATATTTTTTTCATGGATAAAAGATAATTTGATAAGAATCAACAACTATTTCCAAGTGGATACTATAAATTGGATTAAAAAGAAATAAAAGTAATGAGCTAAGGGTTTCTCTGACTGAAAGCAGAACTTGAGATAAAGACTATAATTAAATTTTCAGCCGACAAAAGGATATTAAACTTTAGGGAATAATATGGGGAGTAATGAGATTAAGTTTAATTATTAGCTGCATGGCAACAGTAATATATTTTTGCGTGTACTACATATACTGAAAAGATTTCCCTTTTTATAGCTATTTTCGGTGCTTGTAATAAAACAAAAAACTTCTTTTCTAATAATATAAAGTTATGTACACAGTAGTAAAATTGAAAAAAGGTTCTGATTAATGCAATTTTTTAATATATTTTTTCCTTGGATAATGATTAAAAAATAGTTATTACAAAGCTGTAATGCTTTTTTTATTTTTTTATTACTTTTTGTGAATAAATTAAATGGTTAGATAATTTCCATCCAGAAAAGAGATAATAAAATGAGTAAGTTATTATTGAATTTGGTTATGCAAATTAAGTTAAAATACTTTTTTAAGAGTAAATTTAGAAATTAATGTCTCTAATACATGCATAAAACGTTTGAAAAAAGCTTTCAAGTGTTAAAATTTTTTAAAGTGTCTTATAATCTTTTTATTCCCTTTAAATCTGCATAATATTTTAATTTTTGTTTATTTATTTGCAGGACTTCGGATTATATAATGATAGCCACATTCTCAAATTTTTCAGGAGAGGGGTTTTGATTAGAAATTAACAAGGTTTCAATATACATCAAATATATATTTCTGTATACTTTCTAATTATCTGATATAAATTCTAGAGTATTGAAATATACATATCTGGAAACAATACTAATGGACAGTTTGATATCACATTGTCTTCGGAAAAAGTGTAGTTTATTACTGTCTCTCCAAGATAATTCTTTTAGATAATAGCTTTGTAACAGGGATTTTTTGTTTCTTAATAAAATATAACAGACATCATAAATAATACATTTTCCACTAATATAAAGAAAAAGAAAGCAAAAGTTTGTAAATTACTTCCCATATTTTAAACGATGATTGTTTTTCTTCTTGAAACTGCCGGGGACATTAAAGTCAAATCAGAGCCATTAAGACATGATAATGCAACAGGAAGTGTAAAATGATTAGCAAGGCAGCCTTTGGCTTTCGGAATTGAGCCCCGTTCGCAGCTGTGTTAGGCTAAGATTCTACCCGCCACAAATGGAAGCAACTTACCTGCGATAATAATGCATTCAAATATCTGGATGATACTTTTTATAGATAAAAACAGGCGGGAATTCATTTTTTCTGCAACTATTTCAACAAGAAACTGGCTATCTGCTTTTGAATCCGAAAGTACGTAATTTAACAGCAATTCTTGTTTTTCTCTCTGCTCTCTGTTTATTAAAATGCTTTACAATGTAAATGAGGTTGGAAAGAGTGTTTCATTTACCTTCAATGCGAGACAAAGAGCAGTAAATTTAAACCCGGGAGATAGCTCAGACATTTTCCGAAATTTCAGATGCACACTTTCTTGCATCAAAAGACCGATTTCTCCACGATATTGAATGGGAACGGTAACACCGTAAAAAATTCCTTACACACTGTAAAAAATTCTAAATTAAATTACGGTGAAAAGTACCAGCAATCCGAGTGCAGTTACTCTTTACCGTAATATCTATTTTTACCGGAACATCTTACTAAACAAAAATTCTGGGGCATGGCAAATTTTACAGTAGCAAATACCGTAAAATCACTGAATCACTCTAATTAAATAAATGGGATTTAAATTGTTTTGCATCTTGTTTTAAAGTTAAATGGATTTCACGGATGAAGCAAATTGCCGGTATTTGATCCGGAATTTTTTTACATTGCAGAAAAATTTCTGTATAATTTTCAAAGCAGAGACTCAATGCTTTGAGTACGAAAGATAGGTTTGCTTGGCTTAACCACGTTGCAAACCTTTCTTACATGCTTCTGCAAATTTTTCTTGTGACAAACAGTCACAAGAAAAAATTGCAGTGATAGAATAATGAATTTTCTAAAAGATATAATATAACCACAATGGCAAACATAGGGTTTGATTTTCACATCGTCTTTTTTTAATTAAAATACGAAATTATTTTCCTTAGCAATATATCCCTATCGCAATAAATCTAAATTAAAGTTAAATGTAAAGTTCTTTTTTTGATTCAATTCATAATCAAATTAACATACAGCGGATGGTTGTGTTTTAACGACTTTGATCTGGAATTAAATATTCAACTTGAATCGTAACAAAGTTACATAAACATTACTCGAATTATAACAGAAATAAATAAACTTGAATTGTAACGAACGCAAATACTTGTGACTTGAATCGCATTAAAATAGATACACATAATTGGAATAAATGAAAAATAAATGGGCATTAAGTTGTCAGAGCATCTTCTATATACAAAATCATAAGGTGACAAGAATAATCAAAAATGCTAAACGCAAAATGTCTCAATTTGTTTGCTCTGTACTATATAATTGTGATGATGCTATCACAATCCACCCAAATTTGATACAGTTTGGCTCTCCTCTAAATTTAAAAGCATTAATTTTAACGGTGCCTTGCACCTAGTTTATCTTAACTACAACCGAGTGTTACGCCAAGCCGGTTCCCCGGATGGACGCTATCATTCAAGTATTCGAAGTGTTTTTTTTCGCTCTGTGTTGGTGATCGAAAAATTTTGTAAGATTCTCTTTCCTTCTCTGCGTGCTCGTTTTTCTGAACTTTATGATTGTCTGCAAATCACTAAGGTTGCGCATCTTATGCGAATCTGGTAATTAGGATGTAACAAATTTTATATATATATATATTTATTTTTGAGATATAACCAGCCGAGCATGCAGAGAAGGAGACACGTGTTCCCGGATAGGAAATACACGAGGTGATCCAGTGCTCCTCTTTCCAATGAAGATGTTTTTTTGTTGAATGGTGACAAATAAATGATTAGCTGTGAAGAATCCAGGACTCTTTATTTTTCTTGGACCAGTGTTCCTGTGGCCCCACTCATACGACACGTGCACATGGCAGCAACGTACCAATAATATTCTATGAAGCAAACAGTAAGAGAGAGATAAGAAAATCTCTCTGATGCAAGCACTTTTTGCAATTTTTTTTCTATATTCTGAGAAACCGAATAAGATCAAATAAAAAAATGAACAGTTAACAAGTTTTACTTAAAATTTACCTTTGTTTCTGAGTTCAAATTTACAAGGTGATTATAATTAAAATTACACTGTTCAGTAGCACAGAATCCGGGCTGTTTGACAGACATTTATGAAATTTCGTATAAACTTTCTATGGTCTGTGCGAGCCGGGGGCATAATTCGTATCAAGTAGCTATCTCTGGGATTCAAACCCGGTTCACCTCATTGGAAGGCGAACACTCTATCTGTTGGCTCCGAGTAATTTTATTGTAATTATATATATATATTTTTTAAAAAAATAGTGCTGCTTTTATTTTGTTTGAAAACTAAGAGACTTCCCTGGTCGAGAAGTATCACCAATCAAATGCTGCGCAAAGTGTGGAGGAAGCAGGTTCGAATCCAGTTGTTAACCTGGATTTATCTTCATTATTTCCTTCTCTGTATTGTGCTATATGTCCTTTTATTTCACAAAGGTTCATAAGGCAGAATGGAGCACGCAAGCCTGCAAATGTATGTTATGCCCATGAACCTGTAAATTGCAATTTGAAAATCGAATTTGGTTCTTATAATGTCAATAAATCAATACAAAAACTGAAAATTATGTAATTATTAGGTAAGCAGATAGGTCGATACTTTGTTTACCCTTGCACTAGATACTAAAAAATAGGCTTTTGGCGACGGTCTGGGAAACATCCCTGAAGATGATCTGAAAGCATGTCTTCACAAATTTGATCCTTAGAAGAGGGAATGACACCCTCGCTTAGGAGGCCCGACATCCTGCGCGAAGTCAAGCACTTTAGAGCAGTTTAACGAGGAACCGAAACCACATAACCTAAGTCTTTACGTAGGTTGTTCAAAGTGGTCATCCACCCTCTTACTGACCGTTGGCAAAAGATGCTTAACTTCGGTGTTCTGCTGGGAACAGTGTCTTTACGATCAGTCCACTGCGGGACAATTACTTGATAGAGATTTCGATACAAATGTTCAACTAAGATTTTTATGATGCTTCTAACACCACCACAATAAGCAATTTCAGTATATTTGTAACTACAGACGCTTAACCAGTCTATAGTGTTAACCACGGAAGTACGTCAAAGATATATCCAGAATTACGGTGGGATTCTATCCAACTACCTCCACGCTGCAGAGGTATCCAGCTACCTACTTTAGCAGATGGGCAGGACCGCTTGAACAGAGAGAACTCTTTTACTACAACTCCAAATTTATGGATTGCACACCCAGAGCTGCTTTTGAAAATACTGCGAGGCGTTTTATTCTTCTGCCGAACTTTATTGGTTGGAATTTGAATTTAAATTTAGCTTAATTTTAGACAGGTCACATTAAAGTTGATGAAATTGATAGCTACCCATATATCCCCTCATAGTATCCTCCTTTTATTAAAGAAAATATTGTTTTAGTATGCGCCACTGTGAGATCCCTATCGATTGCCTGGATCCCAACCTACATTGGCATACCTGTCAACGAAACCACTGATAGACTGATTAAACAAGCCACCAATGCACTTCGATTCGTTCCCTTTATCTCTCCCGAAGATTTATCATTTTCACATTTTCATCAAGCTTAGACTCAAGTTGCTAACTCAATAACTTCTGGATCACCTCAAACGATACCCCTTTTCTCACCCAGTTAATAAAATCTCTCTTCACCAACTCCTATACCAAGAATACAATATAATGCAATTTGGAACTAGATCGGACTTGTGGACTTCCTTTTATCTGACCAATGTCATTCCCCAGAATCTGTAAGCCACCTCCTCTTTGAGTGCAAAAAGTTCGATCTCTATCAACAAGTACTGCGCGTCTCAATCTGGTTCTTTTCTACTTTCTTCTCAGCTATGACCAGCACGAAAACCTTTTAAAAACATTTAGTGTTCTTTTTAAGCTTGACTAAACAATTCTAGTTCCCAACCTACAAAAATTACAGATACGTAATTTCATTAAATTTTAAAGTTTGACTGGGGAAACCGCCCCGATCATTTGGGGAAAAAGTGTGTTCCCCTTAAAAGTTTTTTTTCTCTGACGGGTTTTGTCTCTTCAAAAGTGTTTTAACCCCAAATTTCGTTTTGAGTGCACTGAATAAGTTTTATGTTCATTTTTACAATCATCTGGTATCTTCACTTCAACATCATCAACTCAATCCAACCTTTAAATGTCAACTCCTCTCAACCAAACTGTTTTAAAGCCCAATGGATAAAAGCAAGTAGCACAGATCCTCTGCATCATCCTCAACTCAACTCAACTCCAAATTCGTTCGAAGCAAATAATCGTTATAGATAGGTTAAGGTATATAATACCTGATTCGGCAGTAATGAACTGAGCTTTTCTTCGCTCCGATTGCTGTTTAAATAACGTTAATGGAATATCTCTCTGTTATGTGCATGTCGTCGGTGCAACTGTTTCATTCCGAAGAAGTCCTGTTTCAAATTATGTCTCATCATCATTTATGTGTCATCTGGGGTATTTTTTACATTGCCGGTCTTTGTTTCAAAAATTTTAAAGTAAGTTATTTTAAGTATAATTAACATTTATACTTAAACTAAAATTTATTTAAAATTGAATTTCTATATTTCATTAGTGGTTCAATACTATATTTTGTTCTCTAATAATATACGACTCATTCTGTATAAATTTTAAATATTCTTGCATTTTAAACTGAATTTAAAGAAAATTTGAAATGCAAAGGGACTGAACACGTTTAAATATTTTTTCAAAAATCTGTTTTTTGTCTTATAATTACATATTAGTGAAATTATGCGTGATTAAACTTTTCACTTTAAAGAATATAAAATTTAGTGTTTTCAAAACTGTATTTTTCATGTTATTAAAATTTTAAGACGACTACTGAACTGAGTAAGATTTTTATTCCCATAGTTTATGTCAGCTCATACAGACCAACATATATATTTGAAACAGAAAAATTTTATTTTAACCCATTAACGGCTTAGCAAATTCTCAATCTGGAGAATGTTTTCCTCGATACTCGTCTCATAAAAAGAAAAACCGGTTTAGCTAAGCTGAGAAAACTACATTAAATTTAGACTTTTTGCTTACAGAACCGTCAGTTGGCTAAACTGAAATAAACTTTCAATTTCAGTAAAGGACATTGAAATTACCTTTTTCAGAAATGACATGGAAAAATATAAAAAATATTGAATCTTTGTGTTTTAATGAGTTAGAATACTCTAATATTTCGTAAGTGATACATAAATTTTTAGGGATTTTAACTTTTATGCATGCTAGGCTTAGCAGTTTAGTAAATTCCAGAAGAAAACTAAATTTTTTTTAAGCTATCATATTCTAAATACCAAATGAAATTTTTTATTTAAAGATGTATCTTTCAAGTATGGTGAATTAAAAATAAGTTATTTTAAATTTACATTCTTGTCTCAAACCAGCTCCTGTTTATTTCTTTAAACCTTACAACTGCAAAAATGTTAAGCAAAGCCGCTTTTAATATTTTGAATAAGACTCAATATTTACGACGATTTTTAAGGATGTGTAAACTTGAGTTGGATTAAATACTAGTGAAACGTATTCCATATTGATCGATGAACAGTATTTGCCATTCCGTCGTTTAACATTCAAATTGACTTTGGTTTCACTACCCCTTACTTCCTGCGTCCTCGGGGGATCTTTCCAATTATTTCCTCCTGTTCTGCATGCAGTTTTATCTTATAACCGACGTTGGACAGCTGACCTAACTCTGAGTTTAAAATTGTCTATGTTTAGCTCCGTAGCTTTGTAATTCTGAACCAAACTGAGAAGACAAGAGAACTACTGAATCAAGCACAAACTAGAATTGATACAACCTAGCCTTCGTGGAAGACTTTTTGATGGAACTAACCCACATTTTTCCGTGGAGAATCTTCCCAAGGTTAGTCAGACTGTAGGTATTCTTACCCATGATCCGTCTGCCAATGAAGATATTTTGCGTCAGCACTGGGGTCGTTGCGGAATTCTTATTAGCTATCCAATGCTAAAATTCGAATCTTGGTCTTCACATTAGTAGACGTACGCGCTATCCTCTGAATCACTGCTGCTCTCTGCTTTGCAATTAAAAAAAAGTTCATTATAATCTACTGCAAGAAAAGTGGCTAGGCAGAAATATTTTTTTGCTAAAGCTATAAATACTAAAATAGTTTAAAATCCGAAAAAAAATTTTTTTTCATTGTAGCAGAAAAGTTACAAAAATTTCAAAATAGAGATGCTTTTTCTACTGCATGGCTGCAGTTTTGAAACTACTTTTTGCAACCCCGTTTAATTTCGTGTTTGGTTCTGATGTAGTCTGCTTTCAACGTTGCATAACTTTTAGCTTTTGTCATTTTTGTTTCTGCAAGCAAACTAAATAACCAAGAGTTTTTCCTAATTTTATATTCAAAAAGTTTCGGAAAATTAGTTTGAAATTCAAACTATTTAAAGTTCAATTTTTCAATCACTTCATAAATGGTCTTGTAACAGGACAACAGGGAATAATTACTGAATTATTCTAAATTTCAGAAATTGAGGTTAGAAACTTTGGTCTATTTGAAAATCTATTAGCTTAACGAATAATCCCTTAAAAACTTTAGATTTTTAATTCCAAACCTACACCGAAAAGGGATGTTTACCAGTCCATTTACAATAGCTAATTATGCAGACTAAATGAAGTACTTTGTCAGAAAATTTCTTTTTCATCTAATGGTCGTTCCAAAAGTTTTACTTGGCTGAAAATGGGTCAATTCTCTGACTTAAAGCTTTTGAGCTTGCTCAAAGATGATTCGAAGATACCGTTCGAAGACAAACTAAAAAAAAGTTTAATCTATTTAAATTTTAAAAGATATTCTATCTATCTCTTTGTAAATATATTTGTGTTGAATTAAAATGTTTTAAAAACCTGCTTCCAATTTTAAAATAAGAATGTAAGAATAGATTTCAACAATTCTGCTGCAACAATATTGTTGTTTTTCATTAAAATAAAATTTCATATAAAACGAACATTTTAAAATTTTAATTTTATTGTTGCTTTGAACAATCAGATTTAGCATTCCAAAACAATCCCAATTTCTTAAAAAATTGGGATTGTTTTGGAATGCTAAATCTGATTGTTTTTTTTTTTCTTTGGATTGTTTTTTTTCTGATAGAATTTGAAGTATTGATAAAAGTATTATTAAACAAAGAATAATGACGTCACATCAAAACTATGAGCTGTGGATCATTTGAAAAGTCTACCGTCTGACATTAGTTGTACAGTCTTATTTTCAAAAAGTTTGAATTTCTTCCTCTTAAATCTTTGTCTGGGTACTGATTCAATATTAAGTTCATATTCAACACGTAACATACTATAAAAAGAACTCCAGATTGTTGTATTTTGCTGCGTTTCTTTCTCTTATTGTCTGTAACAGTGAGATTTTGCTATTGTTCTTTCTGTAGGTCTTCATTAAGTCGGTCAAAAACATAATTTTTCTTCTTCCTTTCAATTTGAGGTACGTAATTTATTCTTCGATTTAAATTTAATATAATGACAAGAGTAAAAATTCAATTTCTCAGTGGATTCGTGCAAGGCAGCGTTATTTTGATTTTAAAAATATTAGCTATTTATGGTTAGCTATTGGGCCCCAAACTTTGATTTTGTTTGCCATATCATTAATGTGAGTTTAGTTAACCACTTCCTGTTGCTATATACTATGATTCAATGCGCGAAATTTCCCCTAGTCATTGGTGACCCAGTATTGAAAGATGGCCAGTAAATCTTGTTTTGAAAGAATTTTAGTTTTTAAACTACCATATTTTATCCGTATTAGTTATACAGTGTGTTTGGCAAAGCATGTTCCTTTTGGCCCGTAAGTTATTAAAACATACTTTCAATTCAATTCTGAATTAGTTTTCGTCTACGTGCTTCAAAATGAGAAATCTCAATAGTTTGACGATAGCAAACAAACTCTTTGAAGGCTGAGATGCTTGACTTAGATTTTTATTAGTGGATCGATTGGAATTTGACCATTGGGCTTTAATTGAAATGATATTTTAATTTTGTTGGTACTAATGGTATTTTACTGCAGTAAGAACATGACACACGCCTCAAATTTCATGACAAAAAATTCATGCTTATTGTAGGTTAAATTTCATTACAAATTTGACAAATTTAATGACAAATTTGATGACAAATTTGAATAGCTATAAAATTTTAATTTTACTTATGTATAGTATTTTATATATTGAGTACATTTTAAGTGAATTGAAAAAAACTTTGCACGCACTTGTAAAACTCAATTTAAAAAAATCTTGCCAAAATTTAAATTCTTATTTTTGTTTAATAATAACGGAAAGTTTGAAGATTGATTCACAAACCTTCGCATTATTTTGAATCAAATTTACAAAATATAAAATTGGAAGCAAGTCTATAGAATAATTCTCGAAATCAAATTTAAGACTAAAAACTAAAACTAAAATCTATTCATTGCGTTAAAATTTATCACTTTCAAATATTTATCCATTATGATTCAGATATGTTTCGAACAAAATTAAAGTAAAAGAAATTTTGCAATAAACAACCTTTTTGCAATCTTATTCAAAAAATTTTAAGTTCTTTTTTAAATAGTGCAAGAAATTGAAGTACGAAATTAAATGTGTAAAGGGGCCAAAGTTTCATTTGCTGAGAACATTTTGTCCGATTTTGGAACTTGAATGATCTTTTACTCAAATCTCTCTGTAAAATGCGTCTATTCATAAACAAATTAGATGCGTACTAATTTAGGTAAATATTTAAATTAATAAAATCTTTAGAGTGAGATTTCTGCTTGCTTTTCTCTCATATTTAACGTTACTAATTTTTAATGAGTCCATTCCCAGCAAATAAAATATCAACTACTCAAAAAACTATTTACGTTGCCGAAATTTCACTAATTTAAAAATTTTAAAACCAATGAATGAAACTTTAAAAATTAACTTAAAAATTCAAATTATTTAAAAGTTGAGATTTCTACAAATGAAAAATTTATAACTAAGAGGTCGCATTTAGCAAATGGTTCTAAAACAAAACAATTAAAATTTTTAAAGTGTTGCAATAAAAAATACTTAACTCTTTACCATAATTTTTTTTAAAAAATTGAACATTACTATCAGATGAAAGCGGTCCGTACGTTTGAATAAAAATTTTCTGAGCAGCTTGACAAAAAGGAAAACTCACAAATTTTAGTAAAAATGTAAATACCGTAAATAAATACGTATACAATATAGGTGATATAATTCCGTTGGCAAATTTTTCACCTAAATTTTACTTTTTGAAATAATCTTTGAGTTATTCAGCCTCACATAATATCATTACAAATACAGATTTTTGTATATGATAATTTCTATATTGTTTTGTTAGCTATTATTTGTTAGTTTTTTCACTGTTTGAATAATTAGCCTTAGTTTAGAAGTTCGTTTCCGTATGAAAATTAAAAGTAGAAATTTGCTAATTTTAAGAAACGTTTTTCGTTGAGATGACTGAAATTTCAAATGACTTAAGTGCCGTTTTAAAAACTGAATAGGCCTTATTTTGCTGCTGAGTTATTTTTCTTTGAAATTCCTCGAGGATATGCTTTAACTTGCTTTGGTTGTGATATCCCTCTAAACTTATTTAACTAAATATGCATCGCTTATAAGAATTAGTTGCTCCTTTGTCATGGATGATTAGGTTATTTTATTAAACGCGTCTTCGTGAAAATAACCAGTTATGTTTTGAGTTAATGAAAACACATTAGTGTCGTCACAGAAATTAAGGAAAAGCTGTAGCTGAAATACAATAAAAAATTTGCAAAAAAAGTCAGATTTTTGTATTACTGCAAACTGGTTGAAACCAAATTTTAAGTAGTTACGATGTCCTTGGGAAATTTCGTCATGCTAATTTCTGGCTAATTTTTAACTTTCAAATAACCACATAACATAGAATAATAATCTAATTCTAATATATTGGCTCGGTGGCAAAATAAAACTAGTTGAAACACTTATTGATTGTACAGACTTAAAAGCCCTTTATTTTAAGGAAAATTTCCTTTAATTAGCAAAAATTTTTCACTATTGTTGAAGAAAAATTAAGTAATGCAATAAATTGTAGCAGTGCGGAATAGTTATTACAAAATTGCGGGCGTATATCAAACAAAATAGTTGACATAAGAATACATTGAAGATAAAACTAGTGATTAGCACTGTATGAGGATAAATTTATACCACATGCAAAATGAAAAACCTTAGCATAAATTTTGCAATTTATGGAATTCAAAATAATGTAATGCAGAGTTTAGAAATCTTGCCTTAGTTTCTTGCACCTGTTTACTTTATAAAAACTGGTTAAGTCTATAATAAATGGAATTGTTAAATGCAAATTTTCTTTATGTAGAAGTCCTTTCTTTATAAAAAACATTAATATCACGTTACCAAATCCGACAATTCCTCTTACACGAGACAATAGAATAACTGAGCATGATTTCATAATTTTCCGGATAACACTTACTAAATACTTCAGTTATCAGACAGAAATTTAAAGAAAAGTTAAATACAACCTGATATCCTTTTATTCTTTATCTTTTTGGAGTCTTACACAAAACTTAAAATTCCGAAAGGAGAGCTGAGCTTTAAATCATGGTTTTATTTATTCAATGTATGCAGGAAAAAGTTCATGAAGTTTGAAACTTGAGTGTAGAAAAATTAATAAACTTTCTCCACCAGTTTTTAATATATATATTTTTTTGAAGTTATCTAAAGTGATGAAACTGTTCACTAAGTAGAAGTACGACTATTGATAATATCCCGGTTGGATATTTACTGGATAAGAACTAGTGTCTCGTCTAAATTCCACAACGTTGGCAGAACTGTCAAACTAAAAAAGCATAATTTGACCTTACGTTGCCAACAGCAACATAAAATCGTAGAGCTGTGATGGCTTAAGGGTTAGTGCTCGTCTCCCATTTAGGTGGCCCGAGCTCTAATCTCAGCGATGACTGGTAGATAAGAATTCCGCCCAGCCTCGTAACAATCAAATATCTGACGCAAAATATTATCAGTACTTGACGGATCATGGGTTAGTCCCCTTACAGTCAGGCTAACCGTGAGGTTTTTCTCTCCATGTAACGCAAATAAGTTATTTCCATCAAATTTCTCCCAATATTTGATAAAGAGCAATCTTATTAAAGTTATACTTCTTATGCGACTTCCAACAAGGTTGCGTTAAACGTTTGACGCTACATTTTTATTGGCCGTGAAATCACGTGATAGGATCCAGTTTCCCTCATTTATTTCCATATTGTTTTGGTTCTCACTAGCATAAAAATAATAAAAGTCATAAAAGTATTCGCGATCGCAACGAACTATAGGGGGCGTTGTTGTATGAGACGCTTACCTGCGATATCCATATGAACCGTCATTCAGTTACTCTGGAGACGTCGTTAATGTAGCGTGTAGCATTGCAACGTTCCTTCTTTTATGTGGCTTATTAAATTTAAAAAAGAAAAATGCTTGATCTTCTTTCTTGTACAACCGAAAACAAAATGGTATCTCTTTTTATTAGAGAAGGAATATCCAAAACACATCGGAAAAATATTTGTACATTAACAGAAAAAAATATGTATATTCTTATAAGAGTTAAAACCTAATGCCCGAGAAATAGTATTACTAAATTTAATGATATAACATGAAAGGCCCATTTAAACTTTACATTCTATAGTTTTAAGAATCATATTAGTTCAAAAATTAAAATGAACAAAAAGTATACATAAGCCTCATAATTTTATGAAATTTAATTTTGTAAACAACGTTTTTTGACAACAATTTTTATCAAAAAATTTCAAGTTTCAATAAAAATCATTATTTAGAAACTAAGAAACGTAAAATAAAGAATGCTGACGAAAAAACAAACAAAAAAACAATTCTTTTTTGTCGCCATTTTTAGTGCTGCGAAACTTCGTCTTTGGGATTTGCCAAAAACAAAACAAGATGCAATTTTATTTTTTCAGGAGGGAAATATTTGACCGAAAAAACGAAAATGTACCAATTCCCACAACATAAAACTTTATCTTGGCAAACGTACGTTTTGGAAATGTTATTTCATTTGGAATCTTATTCATCAGAGTTCATATGGCGATATGATTGTTTTGAATCTATGCTAAACTCTATATCGGCTCATTTTCCACCGAAATCCAATTAACTATTTTGATTTTAAATAAAGTGTTTTATTTTATGAACTGTCGCAAAAATTTTAAGTGTAGATTGGCGGCACTTAAAAACCGCCAAATCTGTAGCGGCGGTGGCGTTAATACATCGTAAGTACCGAATTTTTATTCCATACTTTTCTGAATCATATTATTTCAAACATTGGAATATACAAGAAGTATACATAAACACATAATGTTATACCATTTAATTTTTCAAAAGTATTTTGAGAACAATTTTTATCAAAAAATTATAAACTAAAAAACGGAAAATAAAGAATTCTTAGGATAAAAAAAACGATTTTAAGAATTATTAACATTGAAATAAAAACTTTCATATTGTTTCTTTTTTTATTATTCTTATAGTTCTTAATCAGACGTAAAAAACCATTCTGTAGAGAACCATCATCAAATGAAAAAAAAAATACTTACAAGCAAATTTTTTATTGTAAAAATCATTGCACTTACCTGATTTATGATTCCCGGAGAATTCCAAAATGATAAGTTCCTTGTTTGAAAACTTTATTCTCAAATAATAGATACATAGTTTATACCTTCATTACTTTTAGATAACATACTACACAGCAAAATTTTATAATTGATATGAATTTGAATATGTAGCTAAAAACAGAATAGCTGAATTCTAGTTGAACTTATTCTTTCAAAATTAAAAAAAACTTACCAAGAAAACGATTTAAATTAATTAAGAATCAGCACAAATGGCACTATTTCAAGTAACTTGGATAATTTTTTATTGTTGTTTTCCGAATTATATGGATACAGAAATATATACTATTCTATAACGAAGAAGAATATGCTATAACTATTACAATTCTGTATGTTCTGAATTCATATTTATTCACTGGAATGACGAAAGCAATGTTGACTTCACTTTAATTCGTAATGAATTGAAGACAGAAGAAATGCATTTTACCTTAATACACACATCTGTAACAGTATCTGAAATCGGAAGTCATCAGTTGCAAGTTTGTTGATAATAGAAATTTAAAATTATTGAGGAATTTTTCTTCAAATGTTTGGCGTGTTCTGTTCCTGAAAGATTTACTAATATTCTGGAGATTTTTTTCAAGTTCTTCGGCCTTTTCCTTAGGGAAATTTTGTTTCTTATTTGCTGCTAAAAAATGGCGTCTGATTCAGTCAATGACTTTGATGGAACTAAATGAAAACGTGATAAATTAATGTCCGATATTTACAGGCTCCCGCTAGACGGCGTACTCGAGCGTTGCGATCGCGAATTGTTTTTCTATAAATATTTTTTTAGTTTGTTTTGATACACATATAATTTAATAGGGTAGTATTTTTTAGTTTCAAATTTAGTGGATAACAATTGTAAAAAATGAGTGAAAACAATCCCACGGACAATGCAACGGATTTAAGGTTATGTAATGTACACCTCTTGTGAATATCAATTGATTGTTAGGTTTTCTCTTCTGAAATTACATTACGACGCATTCACATACATTATTAATACAAATACATTTTCCAGGGCGAGACGATGAGGATAGCGAGCGGAGCAGGAAAAAGAGTCGTTGAATAGAACTACTGATCCTTCAACGACTGCTGATTCTTCTACAATTAACGTCGCAGGTTGCGAAGTTTAACTTCATCCGCACGGAGGGACTCCACGCACTATTTTTTTTTCTAAATTTTGTCAAACAATACAAAGCTACAGAATTGAACATTGGTAGTCGTTAACTCAAAATTTCGTCTGCTGTTCAACGACTGATATAAAATAAAAATATATTTAGAATCGCTAATAGTCAAGTAAGGAAAATGAGTTTTCATAAATTTAAGTAATCTAAGGCCCTGATTTTATGCGAAAATCGACACGTTACGTATTTAAGTAGTGTCATTGCGAATTTTTGAAAGAATTTTCACCCCGTGCCATGCTCTCAAACCTCAGTCTAAAGACTATGCTGACTGAGATTAATTTAAAATTTTCTGCCCAATATAAAGTCTGCAACTAAAAGTTTCTATAAGTGAAAATAAAAGTTTCGTAACAGCTGGATGAGTGTGAAGTCCAACGAGGAAGTGGTAGACGGCCGTTCTGCTTCTTCGTTGTTTTTCACACTCGTTCAGCTGTTCCGGAACTCTTCGGTTCACTTGTACATACTACTGCAGTGAGTTCTTATATTGTGTACTAAGCTTGTAAGCTTCTGCAGATAAGATTTCTACTCTTAAAATATTTTGGCTGCTTGATGATAGGAAAAGTTAAGCAACTGCTATTTAATTTTGTCCACTTCAATGGATTGCAATAATTATCTCAGACTGAGAAAGTTGAGGAAAGTGTTTTCGTTTAATGTAGCGTTATTTCAAATAAAAGTAGGCTGTGAAAGTAAGATTTATACTTGGTTTCTATCCTTCAGCATGATGTCGTTGCCGTCGTGCTACCCATTGTTGGTTTAAAATTTCTACGATATTGCATAGGAGTTAGTTTCCTCCGTATTCCCAAGGAAAAATTGGCACATATTTTAGAGTTTCAAAAATTTAAAGAAATAAAGCAAATTGCAAAATTTAAAGTATTTAAATTTTGGTATGTTTTAAATTTTTAATCTGGTTAGGGAAATTTTCGAATGTTCTTTAGCAGGTAAGTATCCCTTGAATTAGGTTGTACAAATTGTTTAAGCTGTTGAAACTTGAAAATTTATTGTATGTAGTAAGAGCCTAAGCTCCTAACTTTAGATTATCCATCATTAGGAAGTTAAAGTAAGTAAAACCTATTTAACACAATAAGACAAAATTAAACATTCCCAAGAAAAGACCATTGAAATTAGTAAAACAAAATGCCAAAGATTAAGTCGACAAATAGAAGTTGTTTTTCTAAGTCTTTTCAAAAATTTAAATTTCCATAAAATTGTCTTAACCACCGTTCTGTAGGTATCTGCGCAGGTTAAAAGTATTCTTTTATCTATGAAATTAAGAAATCTTGATTATGATTAAAACATAAGTTTTGAAAAATAATCCCAGTTAAGTAGTCTTTAAATTGTTGGGATCAAAATAACAAGGCAGAAATACCAAAAGTACTGACTTATTGAATGAAGGGTAGGAAAAGTTTAATTTTACACAGAATTTAATCTGATGCAATAATCCACTAGGTAATTTCTTTTATTTTCAAATTTTCTCAAAGCTAGTTTTAAAAGATTTTAGGTTTTTAATTCTGATGTAAACAGAGCTATATAGCACTATTTACAAACTATGGATTAATAATATTTTGGTTTTATTTTACTAATAAATGAACTATGGTTTACGAAGAATATTCACAATGCTTTAGTCTTATATTTAAAATATGCTAAAAATGTATTTTAACTTGAAATGTGTCTTAATTTCATGCTAAGGGTGTTCTTCAAAATTTCAGTCTTGAAATCTTTTTTTTATAATAATGGGCCATTTCTGCAACTTAAGTTACCAATCATGCAAGATTGCTTCATTTTGTAAATCTTCAATCTTGCAATCATGTGAGTTATGAAAAAAATGAAACATCACTCTAAAGAAGGCTAAATCTTGAAAAATTACCGTTTCAGCTTAAACTAACCTAAACCTGTTTACTGACTGGCTATATCTAAATGTTTTAAATATTATAAACATTGAGTTTTCCCTTTTAAGGCTTTTTTCTGTTTGTAAAATAGCGTATTTAAAGCTTTGAAAGTTTGTCACTCAAACCCTTCTTATTCTTTGGCGATAGTTTTGAAGAACACTCAAGTATTAAAAGTCTTTGCAGAGTAGATTGATTTCGTACCTTTTTGAATTATTTGTATGTCAACAGGAAGTTGTTCCAAGGACTCTAAATTCTGTGAGAGTAGAAAAATCTCATTGAAATAATGAGAAATTATTGAAGAAAATGGTATTTCACTGTACTTTTTGTACTGTAACTTGTGATTTTTTAATATCTTGCAGTTCAAGTTTTGTGGTTATTAACGTGACAGTTAGTAGGCGATTTTACATATTTAAGAGTAACTTCTGTAACCATCAACTTTTTAAAACATGTTTAAAAACTTATCCTACAAAAAAAATTTGGATTTAAATAATTTGAGGAAGTCAGAAATTTTAAATGTAAAATATATTAAATATTCTTACTCGTTGCAAGTTTATCCTAATATTTTGCATAGAATAATAGTGAGAGATTCCATAGTGGAGGTACAGTTAGACAAAAGTTTATGCAGATGTTTATACGGATATGATTATGTATCCAATTTGGTACTGAGGTATTTAAACTTGCTTACATATGAACCAAATCTATTAAATACATAAATTTCATGGTTCTCATGTGGGACAAAAGCATGGGAATAAACTATTTCAGATTCGAAGAATGTGAAACCTTAAACATTATTAGAATATTAGAGAAACATTTAAATTCCTCAAAATAAGTTACCTAAAACGTTAATTTTGATCAAAAGTAAAAAATTAATCTGGACACTCGTTGAAAATGTTGATGCTAAAACCACTATAGAAGCTCATAGGCGATTGGAGCATTTCTTTGTCCGCTTTAGTGATAAAGATCGAAGACTCGAAAATCGAAATTTTAATCCTGTTTCAAAAGTTTTTATTAAAGATAGAGGCAATCTGTAGTCCCAAAATCTGTTAGTCGGATAATATTGCAGGTTTGTGCAATACGGGGACATGGATCTGCAACATGGACGTGCATATGGGAATCGGAAGTTTTCAGAATGGTTGGACGAGTGCAGAACATGATGTGGAAGTGGCCGACGGCCGTTCTGCTTACTCGTCATGCTTCGCATTTGTCCAGCTGTTTTGGAATTTCTCGATTCCCGCATACGCATTTCTATAGGGGAATAGTGTTCGCGTATTGCGTAGAAATTTTTATGAACCTGAAATGTATTTCGATTAAAGAAAAATTAAACTTTCCGTTACTTTTCGGATATGTACGTATTAGTTAAACAAAATAACTACGTTATCATAATGATTATAATACAAACCCTGCTGTTTCCTGTAATTTACATCATAAGTCTACGCAGTTGACTATAGTTAGCTAAATTTATCGTGCCCTCCTTGTAAGTAATGAAAAATGAATTAAACTTAATTCGAACATTCATTTAATAAAACAGTAGTAATAAAGCAATGAGGTCCGAATGATTTTGAAGCATGCTCGCGAAATAAAATTTTAAATTAAAAAATAACCTGGGCAATCGAAAGTAATTAAAATATAGATGCAACTTTTATTTCACCCATGTCCCGCTGAAGTTTTCTAAAATTTAGATTTCTTAACGACCACAAAATGTTTTTACAAACTTGAACTGCAAGTTGAAGAGTTAATCTCCAGTTAAAAATAAATTTAAAACACTGAGTATTCAGTTAAGTTCAAAACTAGCTGATCAAGATTAAGCTTTTGAATAATTTTCGGTTGTAAACAAACTTTTGGAGCAATTAAAATTTTCCTGATTCATTTGTGAATGATTAAATGGCATGATGTTTTAAAAAATGTTAGTTTAAATTAGTGCATTGTGCAACTAATGGAATCAGATGGCTTTCCACTTTTGTATACAAAATGTTTATCTCTAAAACTAGTTCAATCTATGTAAAATGTTGCTAAATCAAAATTTTGTTTTAAGAAAAAACTATACAAGTGTAAAACAGTTAATAAAGTCTTTTACCTAAAAATGATGCATATTTTACTTTTAATAACTCTTTTGCTTTTTAAGCTATGGAATGAAGCAACGAAAGATAGCAAAAAACCTATTGCTTATGAACTTTGGTATTTAAAGTTCTACATATAATTTTAAATTGTGCTTGTTAACTAAATAAGTACTCCAAAAATATCTATTTGTATATGTCTTGCACGATGTTAAATTAGTACATTAAAACTAACAATTTATAAAATTTCAGTGTTCTTGCTAAATAACCTTCTCTTCAAATGAGAACCAAGATATTTTTAATTTAAAATATTTTATCTTTAACGTTAATTTTGCTCTTAATATGTGACATTTAATAAATACGTCCAGAATATTATCAGGGTGCTCTCTAAAGACCACCTTCGAAAAAAATTTTTAAAATAGTTAATAAAAACGAGTACTGGCACTGGGGGGTCAAATTAATATTGAATGTAGAAAAAACAAATCCCAGTGAAATCTGGAGAAGCGTGGTACAGGAAGACGCATGTAATAAATATCAAAACAGGTTGAAATGGTGGTCTAATCTTGTAGATGGATTAAAAATAGTCCAAACTCTCCTCTCTCAAAGAAATGCTGTTTATTACATTTTTCTCCCAGTACTGTTATTAGTGAAATTTTAGTAACTCTTGTTGTTTCCTTGCTTCAATATAAATTTGACCCCCAATGTGTATATTGTATAGTTTTTTTTTTATAAGAATTTCAAATCTACACATTAAGGACAGTTTTTACAAAACACCCTGCATATAGTTTTCATCTAATTTCATCTTTCAATTTTAGAAATTATGAAAACTCATGTTACAATTTCAGCCAAGTAAACTTTTATATACGAACGTACTTTAACAATTCAAATGCTTCACCCCTGATAGAGCGTTTTCTTTCAGTTACTTTTAAAATTTATTTCATCATTTACAAATTTCATCAGGCATATTAAATTCTAAGCAAACAGCTTTCCACATCCTCTAATATTTAACTCATTTCCTATTATTAAAATAGTTGAATAAAATTTTCTCTTAAAAAATTTTTTGTATTCAAATGTGATTCTTTATATGAGAATGAAAGTTTGCAATAGGTTGAAACATCAAACATCTTGTAAACTTTAAATCGGTTTTTTCTGACCAACATATTTCATATTCTCTAACTTTTTAAAGTTATAGAACTAACTAAAATTTAATATATTTTTTTCTACTCTTATTATCCTATGACGCATACTAGTTGTATTAAAAGCTTGAGAAATTTTTGTGACCATGTGCATTTAAGTGTTATACTTAATACCTACGTCTTATAGTTAGTACTGAAAAGCATTTTAATGAGCATGTATGATTTCGCAATACACTCTGTAGTAGGAATCATACTCTAGGTCTTCAATGCCCTTCAATGTTGAAGAGGTCAAATCACGTGCATTTTCTTTTATGGACAAAAGTCTAGCATTTACCTCAATCAGTAAAAAAGAAAAATTTTAAATTTATCTTGATGCTTGTTTACTCTCTTATTTATCAAAATGCATAATTTTTCATAAAAATTTAATTTTTTTATTAACGCTACTATACTGTCAAGTTGTTGGGAAGTATATCAAGTAG
The DNA here is from genome assembly GCF_982258835.1 of Parasteatoda tepidariorum. Lineage (NCBI taxonomy): Eukaryota > Metazoa > Arthropoda > Arachnida > Araneae > Theridiidae > Parasteatoda > Parasteatoda tepidariorum. The sequence goes on along the minus strand of NC_141762.1, from coordinate 47,274,187 downwards.
GGAAAATGGTGTTTTTCTTTTTGCTACCACTCTGAATGTTACTTTTTGTAACTACTGTTGTTCTTGTACCGATTTATAATTAATCTTATAGGGCAATCCAAAGATGCTCATTTTCATTATTGGTTTCAAAGAAAGGTTCATTTTGTAAACATTTTCGTCATTGCAACTAATTACGCTAAATTAAAAAACTTTAAGTCTTCTTTCAAGACTTATCTGACAGATTACAATTTCTTTTTAAGGGGTTTTTATTTTTAGAAAATCCCATATAAGTGGTTTTTGAGGTTGTGTATAAAAAATGCAAAATGAAGAAAATGATATTTTGCACCAAAAATAACCTCGTCAATAAACTTAAATTTCAATCTTAGTTACGCCGCCTCATAAATCATCCTCATTGAAATCTGGCGAAATTATTCACACCTCAAATATACTTACATGCTTTAAGCGTGGAAGAAATAACCTGTACACCTTAAAAACATATCTAAATTGGCTGTTCTAAGGTAGATTTCTCTCAACCTCAAAACAACCTCATGTTGGAATAACTTCACCCACTTTGATTATAAGCCTTGGAAGGTAAATTTTTATAAGATTGTTTTTGAAGTAAACTTCAAATAAACCTAAAATCAACCTTAACACTTCAAATATACCTCAAACATCTTAAATTTTGTAAGAGAAGAATTTTAACAAATATATTTATGTTATGTGTATGTTGATTGTCATATTAATTCGTTTGATAATAATAGGAACCGTCAAATTCTATTTAATTAGACTAAAACAAGATAAAGGATGGCGACAAAATAATGGAAACACTTCTATACTAATATATTTTTATAATTCTCCAGAAATAATAAGAATCCTTTCATAACTTCAGAAGTCTTTGATTATGAGATTTCTTATACATATCAATGAAGTGTTAAGCTTTTAGAGGTGTGAGGGAACGACATTGAATTACACATGGAAAATGTTTTTGAGCATCTTATACCAAAAATATAGAAATTTGTAACTTGTGACAGTATTTCGGTTGTTATATGCAACAATTTCACAAAATTTAAGCCTAGCTTAAATAATTATGTGGATATGGACATTTTCATAAAAAAAAAGCTAATTTTTTGTCTTACGTTTTTTAACTGCAATTTTAAAAATTTTCAATAAAATTCAGCACAATTTTTAGAGCAATTCAAAATTAGTTATAAAATTTTTGCTTTAAAATTTGAGAAAAATTTGCTTAAAACTGAGATATGAATAATTGAAGTAGTTATTTTATATTGTAAAGAAAAATTTAATTTTTCTCAATTTCAAAAAGAATTTTATTTGGCATCAAATAAAAAAAAATCGGAATATCTAAAAAATTTAAAAAGTTTCTAACAATATTCAAAGTGGTTTCAGTGCTTTTTAAAAGAATTTTTAAAATGATAGGGGTCTTTCGAATATTTGATTTTGTACTATTAAACAAGATTTATTAAAAATGACCCCTCTATTGTCGGGGATCATTTTTAGAAAAGTATATTTTGGCCTGTTTTCATTTTATATATATTTAATATTTGCAGAAAACCCTTGATCACTTCGAGCTTTCTTTTAAAAAAAATACGAAAACTACTTTGGAAATAACTTAAGTTTTTAAATTTTTAAGATACTCAAATCGGACTGTTCTCATTAGTTTCCAAATACCACATTCAGTATAAATAAATAAAAAATTCTAATTTTGCCCGAGCATGCCCAGCATAAAAGAGCTACTTTAATTATTATATCTTAATCATTAATTATCTAATTATCATCCACTTTAAATATCATTAATAATCATATCTTGCATAGTTTTAAACTATTTAATAAAAAATTTTAAAGCAAAAATTTTGTTATTAATTTTAAACTGCTCATTAAATTTGCTTAATTTAATTGACTGTTTTTAAAGTTGTAGTAAAAAACATTAGACAAAAATTAAAAATGACATTTACAAAAGTGTTCATATTTTTACAAATATTTAAGCTAAGTTTACGAAGTATTGTGAGACTATTGCATGCAATAACTAAAATAATGGTCACAAGCTACAATACCATAACTGCATTTTCAGCATAGCAGTGTACAAAAATATTATTTTCAGTTTGCAATTTATCGTTCGTCTCTCAAACCTCTAAAATCTTAAAACGTAATTGATATGTATGAGAAATCCTATATGATCTAAGCACTTATAGAGCTATAAAATATTTTAAGTATTTCTGTAGAAATATAAAAAAATTTATTAGTATTAAAAGTGTTTATATTTTCATCACACCCTGTAATATAGTAATACTAACTTTTTTATAAACTTTTAAGCATTTTTAAATTATTATGTTATGTTGGCTCAATATTAGTTATTAAATTATGCTTTATAAATATTTCCTTCATAATCAAATTATATTTGTTGAATAAAACTTTAAAAGTATTTTTTTAGTCTAAATCAAATTTGAAATCATAATACAGATAAATGAGAATCCTAGTTTAAAAAAATCTATTAATCATTACTGTCTTTGTCCGATAGTCAAGTAAAAGCTTTCCATGAAACATTTGGAATTATTTTTCTCTTTGTCGATTTTTTCCTATCCAATATAAAACCGTTAATTGAAATTGATCTAAACCTTTTTATGGTTTTTACGAAGAGAAAAACCTAGATTCTTTTTTTTCTTTGAACACATACTGAGAATAGAAAGTGTATCTTTTCTAAAGTTTATTTTTTAGTAGATAATGAAATATTTTTCTGCATTGCACATATTCTAATAAATTAATCTACTTATCGTATTAATTTCTTTGCTTAATAAGTTTTCAAAGCTAATGAAGCCTGTAATTAAATTTAAAATTTATTATAAAATTAAATACAAGTTTTTTGAAAATTTTTTTAATATATGATTTAATTTTTAGCTTTTCCTTAAAATTTCAAGATTTATAATTTTTTTCAAATTTATTTTCATGAAAAAAAACTTAAATATAATTCTGAGAAGTTTTTAAAACTACGTTTTCTTAAGGTATTTCTTAGTAAAGAAATTGAATTCTTTTATGAAACTGCTATCAACTTATCCCTATTTTTATCATTTAATTTTTAATACAAACGAAACTTATTGATGATTTGAAAAAAGTTCGAAAAATATATAGTTTCAACAATAAATAATTCAATAAAAATATTTTATTTTACAATTTTGTCAAATGTTTGAAATGATAAAAAGTTTTAAAAAACAAAATTTATAGTTTTCTAATATAACGCTGAAAGTACCAAGATATTAAGAAAAAATAATGCCAACTGTAGTATGTTTTAATTTAAACTGCAAAAAGGCTAACGGGAGTTTTCTTTACAAAAAATATATCTATAATGGCTTAAATTGTTTTCAAATCCTAACTAACAATAATCAGGAAGATGATCAAGGAGATGAAGATCTTGCTACTGCAGCAGATTATTTCTCAATCTCAAATAGTTCAGAGCTTAGTTTGTTAGGTCTATGTTTAAATTTTTTTAATTATATTACTTATCTTGGAGTAACAAGCAAACTATTTTTAAATTTTTATGCATACGTATATTTTCTAAAGCCCCGTATAATAATTATGTTCATAATAATCAAGCAATTTAAAAGTATATCGTATACATACGTTTATTTATAACGGAAATGCTGAAAATAAAATTTTCGATCTAAAATAAGAAACTCAACTAATTGACTTTTGCTTCAATATAATAGTTCTTGAAATATAGAAAGGAACATTAAACATACGCAGATGAAGTACATTTAAAACAAGATTATTTTTAAAACCCATTTTTTGAATTGTGTAAAATAGCAGTTTGTTAATATGTCAAAGTATTCCACAACATGTTCTGAATAGTATGTCGTAAATAGTAATAAGCGTTTGAGTTCGATGACTTTTTTACGATACGAAAAAGTGGTGTTTTTAAAAATATATCCATTTTTCTCCGTATTTTTACAATTAAATTTTTAAAAAGTATAAATAGAACACATAGATGTGTTATATAGTGTTTAAATTTTATTTTAACTGTTTAGATCTAAAATTCCTAGTGATTAGTTTAGATAGTAAATTATTTGCAACATATGTTTAATGATAATTTATCTTTTTAGAACTGTCAAAAATTTTATACAAAAAAATAATGAAAATTCAGCATTTCATAGATACTCGTGTATACATATCAACATACATATTCAATCTATATATTCAGCATACTTTATACACAGTATATTACTAGAAACTAAAATAACTGTATATTTAAAAAAAAATAATTGGATTACTTTTTTTTGCAAACTTT